>NC_140077.1:49782413-50382413 GCF_964194135.1 Talpa europaea
AAGAATTTCCTATTAAAAATATCTTTATGAGCTAAGAAATCTAGTCATTCTGAGTAGCCAAGATGAATGCTTCTTATATCCTAGTTAGTATTAAAATGTAATACTTTCACTCTTGTTTATCAAAGCTAATATTCTGCCAAAATCTATATAATTGAAAACCACAATTCCTAAAGCACTACTCCTGTAAAATGCTTATGAAGAAGGGGTTCTGGGGTCAAATCAGTTTCAGAAATGCTGAAATTCAGAATATATCAGTATCTAATTTCCTTTAGGACTTCTGCAATATTTTGCTTGTTTCTATTCAAAAATTTTCAAACTTATTAGATAAGAAATCCTTTCTAATTATTTTATTTAGTGACATTCTATAGAACACAGTTTGCAAATTGCTGAGCTAGACTAAGATTTATGATATAGCTATCATACATATTAGATATCACACATATTTCACAATAATTTCATTGACGATTACAATAAATGTCTTCCTAAACAGTGCCAGTATACTGTGTGAAACCATAAAGGTCGAAATATTTTCTTATTCAGACAACAAGTCACAGAGAAACCATAAGAGAGCAGAGGTGTGAGATGAGAGATGGCAACAGCAGAATAGGTACCACAGGTGCCTGAGCCACAGGCTCATGCAAATTAGTTTTTGTCTTTGAGATCTGCTGGACTTCAATCTTATAGGCAACTCTTTCCCTTTTGTGATCCTATGAGATCACATAAAGTCATAGAGTCTCTATGAACACCCTATATAATGGCTTGGTGAATTAGCTAACAATTCACTCACATTAAACTGCTAGGTTGCATGGCCACAATGGTGACCTACTTCAACATTCAATCTTCACAGTACAGTAGAACACCAGAAATCATTTCATAAATAGAGAGTGATTATCTTCAGAAGAGGAATGACTTGGCTCTAAGGATCAGATGCTGATTCTCCTAGTAGGGTTTCTCAGAACTCCATACAGCATCTCCAGTCCCTAGATCTGCTGGGTCATCGGGCTCAAATAACAAAGCAGCTTGCAGAACAGTCTGATTCAGCTGCAGTCTTTTATTCTAGGCCCATTTAAACCTGGCAAACTTATGGGAATATTGTAAACAACTCACCACTTAGAAACTTGAAATTTTAATTAAATGAATAAATTAGTAGAAAAATGCATCATACTAAATGTAGCTAAAGTAAGGAAATAGGACACCTGAATAATCCTATGATGAATAAAAATTGTATCAACAGTTTAAAATATTGTCCACAAAGAAAGATCCAGATGGTTTTATGGTATATTCTAACAAAGGTTTATTGTGGAGTAATTTCAAATTTATACAAACTTCCAGAAAATGATAAGTCCTCATCTAATTTTGATATCTTAATAAGGTAGTCAATATAAGAAGGAAAAATTTTAGCCCAATCGATTTCAACCTAATTTCAGTAATATAATACATGTCTGTGTAGACAGATAGATAAAAGAGGGAGAGATACAAAATGACCCAGTATGGTTTGTTTTTTAAATTCAGGTTTCCTTAATCTACATAATATAAGTTATTATAATTTACTACATTAAGCAATAAAATGTTTGGTTTCCTCAAACCAAAGCAATCATTACTGTTAACTGAAATAAAAGTCTCATAGATAAACAGTTTATTAGATAATCTAAGTGAGGATTTGATCCTGCAAACAGTCCAATGGATTATACTCTAAGAACTGCTTTGACAATCACAAAGTTGAGCTCAGTTTATGTACCTTGTTACAGAATGCATATGTGTAGAAGAAAAGGAACAGTGAGTCTTTGATCTATTATAATTTATTATTCTTGAGGTGGGGGGAGGGTGTTCTGGTTTTCATCTCTAGAATTAGATCTTTTGATTTCCTAAATTATCTTGACCCAGAGAAATAATGATGTTATCGATGCACAAAGCAAGACAAAACTGGGGTTTAATAATTTTCCTGACTTCAAAAGCAAAGCACTGTAGAGATGCAAAGGTTAGGTACCTATTGTTAATGTCTTTTTTTTTTTTTTGTCTGACTCCTTGGTCATTTGTGGAGGCTGAAAAGTTGGTTTCCCTGTCGGCTTCAGATCCTTGCATGGATGCTTCACAGAACAGAGCCTGTTCTGACTTTTAAGCCTATGCAGATGGCTTTGCTCTCTTGCCTGCTAGATCTGGGGTTCCCAGAATTTTAACAATATGTTCACATTAGGTACAAAAGAAAACATCTCTTAAAATTTATATCAATATGTGGAATGAATTTGACTACACAGCCTAAATCAGATCTAGCAAATAGTACCCATCTTTAAGAGTGACACAATCCTGAGATGAGCCATGAAACATATGACACACAACTTTTAGGAATAGGCTATATCAAAGCAGAACACATACATTTCTGCCAGCTTTCCTTTTATTAGAAATATTGACCAGGGTTGAGTCTTTCATTGTTATGTTGAAATATCACCACTGTAAAGTAGGCCACTTTAAAAAAATCATTTCAAAGTGTAATCATGTTGGATTTTATTTTTGATTCTTTTTGCCATTTGTGCATTTTTATCATTGTTTTCAGTGTTTATATTAGTTTAGTTTTTCATCAAGTAATACATTTACATGATTCCAAAATTAAAACATAAGACAACTCAAAGAAATCTTAGTTACATCCGTGTCCTCTTCTACATGTTCTCTTCCTTTAGAAACAACCATTTTGTATTAATTTTTAATTGAACTTTCTATTATTTCCTTTTACAAATAAATGTATTTCCTATTCTTCCCTTTACCTTTTCACACAAAATGTAGCAAACACAAAGCAATATACATACTGATTCTGCCTTTTTTTTTTTCATATAGGTGCATTAGATGAGGAAAACAATTGTAAAATTAAGTAAATTTATTCCTTACTCTCAAGCATTTTCAATTTTTAGAAAGTTAAAAAACTCAGGTTGTAGTTCTTTCTCTGCTTTGAACTCTCCAGATGGTTCTTGGAATGTCATGTTATCGATAAATTTCTGTATCCCCCAACTATAAAAAAGTGAAGAGACGAAAGGTCTCTAAAGTCCTGTCCATCTCCAAGCTAAAAATGCCATCATAAAGTCTGCTTCTGTGGATTCTGAAGCAAATCTAGCTAGAGTTAGATGAATATATCTGAGGAATATTGTCAAGGTTTCAAGTTTACTAAGATGAGCTGATGTTCACCTTTTCCCACTTTTTATGCCAACTCTTAGAGATAAACACTGCAGGAAAGAAATTTAATTGAATCACACATTGCATTAGCAAAGATATAAGAATGGACATTTTGTTCAAGTTAGGGAAGCATTCTGTTTATGAAAGGCTATTGAATGCTTTACCCACTGGGATCATTACCGGTATTCTAAAAAAAATGACTATGAGGGCACAGAGTAGACAGGATGAACAGTAATAATCAGCATTAGGCTGATGCATGAATAAATATTATAATGTCACAAAATGAAGAAAAAGAATAATATGTATAGCTCAAGCAGATTCAAGGAGTTGATGACCAATGTTGCATATTTTTAGGAACAGCGTAAGTGGCCATTTAGCAAACAAAGTACATTTACTGAGGTTGAGTCCCTTGAACAGAAATACATATTTTAATATTATTTTCCATAACTCTAATGCTAACAAAATAGGCCTATTAGATCTGAAATTCTGAGTTACTGAGCTACAGAGGGACTTTTGCCTATGAGGGTTCTTAAAATTGGTTTGGAGAAGCACATCAAATTACAGCAATAATCACATGTTCTATTACTGCTTGGCTGCACAATTTCTCTATTTTTTTTTCTTTTCTCTTTCTTAAGATTTCGATGTAAATAGGGAAAGTTTATTCTGAGTTGCAGGTCACCACTTATTACTTCATTATTTCTCAAAAAACCTTTAATCCTTTACTTTTTCTATTTTCTATCATCAAGAAATTAGAATGGGCTCTCCATTCAGATATAAGACATGTGCTTTTCTTTCATTTAGTATTAGGAAAATATGAGACTATTTCAGATGGAAAGCATTCTTCAGAGAGTGAATACCTAGAGAAATTAATTCCCTTTCTTTTGTTAGAAGAACATTACTTGAGTACAAATAATCCATTCTTTGACCAAAAGTAATTTCTTGCATTTGGCTCTCTCTATGTTCAGTTTATGTTCTTTTAGTCCCATCATAGCTTTATTTTTTTTTCTGCTAATCTTCCATCTGAACAGGTAGAAGCTTCAGACACTTAACCTCTGCTGGGGACCTGTGCTAGGGGACAAAGTGGGAGATTTGTACAGCTCAGAGCTGAAGGTGATTCAAAAAAAGCACTTGGAGTGAAACCAAAATAAAAACCAGAGAAATTATGTGATTAATATGCCAATCTAAAAGGAAAGATAAGACCCTCCAATTCTAGCTAAAATGTAGTGATTTGAGACTCATCGATGTCTTCTTCAAAAAATACATATACTACATAAAATATAGATACACCCATTGAAAGACATCAGAGACCTATCAAATCAAAGAGGACAGAAATGGCTAAATTTCTTCAGTGGTGAAGACTTCACTCCACAGACATTCTGTAGTCACTTATTCCCTTGGGGCATATGCAAATTTTAAGAGATAAGTACTATGAGATTTTTCTAGAGTGCTGTGGGCAAGAAAAATCAGGAAAGATTTTAGTGGTCTTAAGGGGATATAGAGATAATTGAGGGACCTCAAACACACAACCCTGTAAGTCATTTTCCAATACCTGAAGCTATGAGGATAGTTGATTAAGCAACTAAGCAGAAAACCTCTGGAACAGAGAATAGTATTTTTATAGTATAGTAGAATTTTTATAAGGTATTGAAGAAACAAAGAATAGACTGTAATGTATAGACTAAGCCAAAAACCTCTGAAAGTCAGAGAGGACTCTTCTACTATGTCAGAGTGCTGAAGAGACAAACATAAGAATCTGTCAGGAGGAGGGAGTCCAGTGAGCACATGAGACACTCAGTTGAAAATCCTGAAGGACAACACTTTGGTAATCAGAGCAAATCAGGAGACTGAATCTTATTGAAACTAAATCAGCCTCAACACATTTCAATTCCTGATTGATTTAAGATCGGTCCCAAGTTCATCTGCCTAGAAGGGGAAGGGATGGAGCCCCAAAAAGAATTAGAGAAGAAAAAGTCATTTGGAACCTATATAATTTTATGCCCAATTATCGATATTAAATTAAAAATTTCTAGACATGTTATATGTTAAAGCCATATTACTGAAAACCACAAGAAAAGCATTCAATAGAAATAGAACTATAGGTGTCATAGGTGGTCTGTAAACAGAAAAGAGCTTTCAAATAATTATGATTACTATGGTCAAGAAAGTCAATTTTTAAATGAAAAATTTCTCAGAGAATTATGATCTTAAAAAAGAATCAAATAGAAAATTTTAAATACAGGGGCCTCTCTGGGGGGTGCAAGGGGTTAAGTCTCAGCACTATGAAGCTAACCAGAGCTACTGCAGCACTAGTTCGATTCCCGGCCAGGGAGATAACCCACATGGCATGGCAGACCTCTCCTGTCTCACCCGCTGCTTCCCTCAGCAGTGTATTTCAGTCAGTCTATCTGTTCTGCCCCCCACTCTGTCTCTGGTGAATCCTCTTACCCCCTGCACCTCTGGTCTACACCCCAACTCTTGTATGCATAAATAAATAAATCTTTAAAAAAATTAAAATATAACACCTGCAATTATAAGTTTAATTGAGATTAGACAATGAAGACAGAATTAATGAACTGAAAGCATAGCCAACAGAAAATGTCCAAATTAAAGCACAAAGTGAATAGAAATGGAAAACAGAAAAAAAGCACAATGGAGATCTGAGATACAGTGAAAAGATAAAGCATACCTACATGTGCTCTAGGACAGAACTGAATGAGGGAAGAGTAATATTTGAAGATATAATGCTCAAGAAAGCATTAATTATTCAATCAATTCTTAAATTAAAGACCTTACATTGGCATTGGATCTTAAGCCTTTAACAATGCACATTGTTCTTTGTGACTTTATCTTATTTTTTATTACAAAATTGCCTTATGGCCAATTAGCTTTGCAGCAAAAATGCTTTCAACAAAGAATTTACAGTGAATGTACTGGACATGTTCTAGTAGGAAATGGGTTTACCTCATTTGTCTGGAAATCTCTCTGTGGAATAATAAGAGTGCAAATACTGGGCAGCCGAAAAGAAAGGAAGATGCTGACTATAAACTGGAACCTCCCAAGAAGAGAAAATCCCAGACACTACAATTGATTGTATTTGAGAATGAAGACAGAGGGTCACAAGAACCAAAGCAAAGCAGCTGCACCAAGGTCAAAAAGTAATGCAAAGAACTGTGCATAAAATCCAGCTTTATCAGTAGCACTAATGTTTTGGTTTCCATGTACTGGACTCAAGTATCATAATTATTGGGTGATTTAGGACTTAAAAAGGGAATTTTATTTACTAGTCCACATATCACCAACAGATGCTTCAGGTATTTGTCTGACATTACTTTTTCCAAGCTTTGATATCTAACTAACTCTCTCTTAAGTGAACAATTTATTAGGCACTGACCCTGCTAGGTATTGCACTAAAAAATACACAAACCATCTCAATGAATTTCCATCATAATCTTGATTACAGAAAGATAAAATGAGGTTCTAATTGACAAAACAAGTGATCCAAGATAACAAAGCTAGTAAATGATGGACCCTAATATCTTTTTTTAGATATATTAATGTTTGTTTTTACTAGATAGATAAATGTCATCAAACATTCTTTGCTATTCAAACTACTTAATTTAACTATCATTTTCTTTTCTGGTTCATTATATTTTTATTTATTTTAATATACAGGAAAGAACTTTAATTTTTGATTTTCACATTCTTGGATATGGAGTTGACTGGGCTGATGGAAAATTTTATGGTTGTCCCCCCATGTATTTCCCACATAATCAAAGCTTGACATCACTCTGTCCATTTTCCAGGTGTGGAAACTGAACTCACAGTCACAGCAGATATGTTTTAAAGCAGGCAGCCAATACCAACACTTTCAATTATACCATTGTTGAAGAATAATTTGTGTGCCAAATCTGATTAGTTTATGTATTAGTATTCAATAGCTGATGTAACAAGCTACCACAAATTTAGTGACTTAAAACATGTATTTATTATCTTTCATTTCTGTAGTTCCAAAGTTTAAAATAGGGTTTACTTGGTTAAAATCATATCAGTAGGGCTACATTCTTTTCTGGATACTCTGGGACAATCATTTTCTTGCCCTTACCAGCTTGTAGAGGCTGCCAACATTCCTTGGCTTGTAGCTTCTTCCTCCAAAACCAACAATGACAAGTTGAGTCTTTATCACATCACATCACATCACTCTGACACTAGCAGTCCTGCCTCTCTCATCCGCACTTACAATCTCTTGGGATTACATTGGACACACCCAGATAAACGAAGATGATTTCTTTATTTTAAAGATGGTGGATTAGAAATCTTAACTACATGTCCAACTTTAATTACCTTTTGCAATTTAACCTAAAATGCTCAACAGGCTTTGGAAGTTAGGACATAGGCATTTTGGGGGCCCCATTATTCTGCCTGCCATTTATATCCCATCCTACCATAGATACAGGCTAAAAGAAAGAGAGTTTCAAAATCATGAGTATTGACCAACCCATCTGTATGTTTCCAGCAGTAACTAGAAGGAGCCATATAAGGTGAGTATGCCACTGATCTCCTTTCTTCCTATAACTAGAGCTACTTGCCCCTCATTGGCAAGATGAGCCCACTGGATCTTTCTCACTGAATTTTAGAACATTAAGAAATGTTGTTATATCAACAAATCATACCTAGAGGACCATTTTCTGGGATACTTGTCAGCAAACTGATACAATGTGCTGAAAAGCACTGGTGGGGATTCAGGGGAACAAAATTCTGGTTCTCACTCACTCTATCATAAAGGAGCTCTTGGGTCTGGGGTAACTCTTTCAAATCATGTATAAGCTCTACCTTCCTTGTGAAATGTGGTGAAGCTACGTGATGAAGTATTGTCAGAAGAAAAACAAAAGTTAATATAATCAAAACTACCTAAAAAATGCTGGAGGAAGATGCAATACTGGAGCCTGACACATCACACACCATCTCCAGGTGCACCATTGCCAATTTCTCCCCCAGTGTTGGAAAGAATTGCTGATGACACAGTTGAACACCAGATGAAGTACTTGGCTTGCATGCAGGAGCCATGTTGTAACAAAAAATGTACCTCTCTTTTAACACTGCAACCACTTTCAGTGAGGCGAGATGCTTCCCAAGCAGCACATGGTCCTGAATGAGGCAGCAGTGCCAGGTGAACATCTCCCATTTCCCCAACTGCTGTTTCTGCACCTGTTAAGGGAAGAAAATGATACTTCCTCATCCCTACCTATTCAAAAGCATTTTGAGGATAAGTCTGGATACAAGTTACAGAAAACTTTTAGTTTACGTCAGTGAAATAAAATCTCCAAAATCAATTTGTCATGTCAACACTAAGTTTTACATGGCCAACATTTAAAATAATGTGGTATCAATACATATGACAGACTCCTAGGGCTGCAAGTATTTTTGGAGGAATCCAGTCTGATTTTCCACCCAAAGTAGAGTTTCATCTACCATAAAGGAATTAGCAGTCCAGAGACAGAGAGTTCACTTTTCAACAAGGAGACTTATTCAGTGTTGCACTGAAGTTATTTTTTCCTGCAGTGACTTGATACCTGCTTTCTTAGAACTTTCACTTGCTGATTTCAGTAATGTATTTGCAACCACATAAAATAAGCATTCTTATGTGTGATAATATTTCAGATATTTGAGAACAGCAATCATGTCTCCTCATAAGACATGGATACCAAAACCCTTATTCACCATCCCACAACCATTCATCAAAGCCCTCACACCTTTCCTCTGCATATATAAAATTTACCAGTGTTTCAATTGCAAATTGGACAGGAGAGCTGGGTTTGCCTATATATGAGGTTCCTCTAATAGAAAAACTCATTTCTGTCTTGAAATAACAGCTGGAATTTCTGTCTTGGAATAACAAAGTAAATATATCACAGGGCTATCTGTTGAAGAACACTTTCTTAGATGAAAATTTCAGATGTGTACTTTTTTACTGACACAGAACATGGGCAAAAACCTAAAGAAAGAGAAGAGAAAAAGATTTCATCACTTTAATTTCACAGAAACTTCCATTTCTAAATTTCCCCATCAATTAAATATTTGAAATGATGGTAGGGCTTGTGTTTGGGATCTTTCATCTATAACATTAATTTTTCAAGGATTCAGACTGAACAGAATAAAGATTCTGGGATTTATTGATGTTTTCTAATGCTCAAAGATTATTCAGAATGTCATGGTTATTTCTCAAGAACACTATGACCTGGTGAACCCATTAACTTTAACACGAGTAAACAAAAGAACTGACTGAGGTCATGTCTCTAATAGCTTTAGCAGTTCCGGAACAAAAAGAGTTCCCTAAATTTTCCTAATTCCTGCCTCTTCCAAGATTGATGGCCAAATAATTCCTCCAAAGACATACTTTTCACTGTTATGTATCCTGAACATTCTCTGGGACTTGTAAATGCCAGGGATGTATAGTGTATAGAGGCTGGAGTAAATATGTGGAATCAGTTCAGGGTTATTGTTAAGAATTGACAAATTAAAAAATATGGTGTAGGAAAGCTACTCATAATTGTAGAGAATTGGGGGAAATGAACTTTTAATGAGGACTGCTTAGTGGAAACATGTGAAAAGAACCTTTAGATAAAGGCATTATGATAAATGAAAATGATAGAGTTAAGTTCTCAAGAAAGTTTACAGGTACAACATTATGGTGATTATATGTACAATGAACAGCTTATTCTTCTTGAATAAGCTGTTCATTGTACATATAATCACCATAATGTTGTTAATGAATTAGCATGTTTGCTCTCTGTTAATGATACAGCATGTTTGGCTCCCCAGAAACATATCAACTAGACAACATACCAACACATTAGTCAGAAATATAGCTTTATTGTTATAATATTTCATAATCTAAAAACTTTTTTAAATTCTGGGAACAGAATATTACAACTTCCACACAACTGACCCTGCAGAATACTGGAAAACAGTGTCTAAGCAATCTGAACTTTGTAGTTAAGAATCTGTAAGCTAGTTTGGGTAAAAAGGAAAAAAAAACAGTTTAAATGAAGATTTTTGTCTTACAAAGCAAATAAAATTAGATCCATTCTTCAGTTTAACCTTGAACATGTTTTCCCAGAAACTTTGGCGATTTCTTCCAAAAAAACAACTCTAAGGTTGACTGCCCTGTAAAAAAAGGAAATATTTAAAAATAATACCCAAATGGGATACAGCACATGGCTCAAGCATGGCAGTAAGTGGGATAGTCCTTGGAGTGAGCCAGCTCCCATGTTCTGAGGGCAAATTTATGTCTCTAAGGAAGTGCAACATACATAATGCATTTCCTTAGATGAGGGTCAGAATTTAGTTAGAACTTTAAAATAATTGTTTATTATAATGAATCTTAAAACGATTTCTTATGTAATGTATACAGGGTAGATGTGACATTATGGTGCTTTCTGAAGATCACTGGGTATCACTGTCAAAGAGAGATGTAATGCTCCCTAGGCATATTAAGTGAAAATTGGAAACGTAGGTTACAATAAATAAAATGACAAAAAAAAAAAAAAACCAACTAAAACAACCCTGGCTATACCATATTTAAAAACAAGTTGTCCTCATTGTCCATACATATTATAGGGCAAGAGCATGCAATACAACTAACAAGGCAAGTTTTTAGTTTGTAAAAGGTTAAAGTGCAATCATGGTATAAACAGCAATAACAGCTTTGGAGGAGGTTTAGTCTCCAAATAAATAATAATGATAATATTCCAATTCTTACAATGTTAGCCTAAACAGTGATATTCACAGCAATGTTTTTTTCACACTTGATAGTTGCCTATCCACCACATGAATGGCCCACACCCATGAGCCAAAAGTCAAGTGGAGATTCAAAAATCAACATTTTTCACTAGGATAGATTCAAAATGTTTGTATCATAGTAAGTTACACTTTTTAATTTACTGGCATTTTAAGTAATCACTTTATTACCTACTTTTAATGTACTGCTAATCTGATGCTTACTGCAATAATATTCATAATTCTACTAAGTTTAAGTAGGTTACAGTTTTAATTTTTAAAATGAGAATTCAATTTACATAAGCTAATTTACATGAACATATTTAAAAACCACCCACCACAAACACACACCTTTTCCATGAGTATTTAAAAATAAATTATTAATATACTTGACATATATTTTGTGTTTTATATATGTGCATATATGCATATACTTATGGACATCATTATTCTGGCTTCCAGAAGGATGTCAGCACATTTCAACTCTTCAGGAGACCAGATGAGTTTGCTAAATTAAAAGTCACATGGAAATACATTTTTGAAGAAAATCATAAAGCAGGAAGTTCTTAACTGATGGCTCCTTGTGGAACCAAAGGTCATTTTAAAGAAGGAGGAGAGGACAGGCTCAGATTCTGGATCTATATGCACTGTTTATTTCAGAAACTACTTTAGAAAGCAGTGCACAATGAACGCTTCAGATACTTGATTGAAGGTAAGAGCATGTATTTTAATCCTAAGTGGACATCAAAGCAGCAGGAGGTGGAAGTTAGGCCAAGAAGGAGAAAGTCACACCTACAGCGAGCAGAGGCTGCTGACACTAGAGGGAGGGAGTCTTGAGGAAGGGCTGGTCTGCAGGGATCCAAGGTGGCTCACTGTGCAGAATGTGCCTGCCCCTGGCATCCCACCATTTACCCTGAACTGATAATGGTGCCCATTAAAAGGGACTCACTGTCCTCTCCAGCTGCAGCAATTGAAACAGCTGTTAAGATAAAGGTTGGCAGCACTGTCTTTGGTGCAAAATACTCAGTCAAAGAAGAGAGCAGAGGTGCAGCAAAATCAAACAAACATGCTTCCAGGGAAACAAAAACCTAAATCAAACTTGACTGGAAAACAGACCAGGGAAATGAGAACCAGAGTCTAATTGAATGAGTCCCTGATGCAACCCAAACACCGAAATCTTAATTAACCAGAATGCTCCAAGAAGCAGAAATTCTTATTCTGGAGGCTTTTGAAAACAAAACAACAACAACAAAAAAAATCAACATGTCATTGCTATTAACAAAATGTTACATTCCTATTGCCACTTCTTGCCTCATAATTTAGAGAGCAGTGCATACAGAGGAATTTTTTCACATGCCTGGTATCTAGTGTGGCCTGGGGCCTGAGAATGAATGACCACTGCACAGAACATCAGCTGTGTAAACTCCTAGAGACTTGGCTGATTATTTTAGAAGCTGATGCTTCATTTTACTAAAACTTTGGGATAGAGTGCTATTATTTTTTTTCTTTTTGTGATTTGCCTCTTATATCTAAAAGGAGCCTAAAATAGGCTCCTTATGATTCTGATTTGCTGAGATTCTTGTTTATTAAATGCTGGTTAACCCAGGGGTTTGTATGGATAGGAAATGTATGTGTTTCATGCCCTTTGCTCTCCCAGTGTGTCTCATTGTGGATGTGTCAGCCCCTCGGCAACATTCCCAAAGCCCAGAGCCACCCCCTCTTTCAGATGATGTGCACAATTGCTGTTGGCTTTTTTTTGGCCATTTTGGGCCTGATGTTGCCTTTTCGACTAAACCCCAAAGGCTCCCCTTTTTTCGGTGCTCTGCAGAGTTCTCTGGGCGACTCGGCCTGTTCGTGAATGGACTTTGCAGGCTGCATGCTGGCTCTGTCATCCTTGGCTTTTTTCAGGTGGCTTCTTCCCTTTGGATGAAAATGGGTCTTCATATCTGGGTGGCTATACCCAGAATGCGGGTGCCCTCGGCTTCTACAGTTATGTGAAAGGAAGAAGGTGAACAGAAAGAAAGATTTCTTTAATGCCTTAAGAGACTAAAAACCACCAAGGCACAATCACTCCTGCATGCTAGAGTGGTGATAATACTGCCAATGGAACAAATCATACATATTGGTGATTTTTCCAAAATTATGAAATGATCTCATGATACTAAATACCCAAGGATATATTACTAGTCCCACTTACTAGTGATAAAACAGGCTCAGAAAATTTAAATGACTCTCCAAGATAATACAGATAATTGGTCTACAAAAATGAGATCAGAACCCATATCTCTAACTCAGTGACAAGTCTGTACTCACCAAATCTGTATGTAGCTGTTGTGAAGTTTATGATTCACGGGATAAGTTTATATGAATACAATGTAATACGCCTACTACATTAATAGTACGATAGAGCTATTATGACTACACTATATCTCAATAAGAAAAAATTATACTAAATAAGACTGTAGATAGACCCATAGTGTTACATATGCCATTACTAATAGACCATTAGCATAGTTACAAGTTCTATCCACATTTTACAAAGCTAGGTACGTAAGCAAGCAAATTTTCACCTGAGACTGTCAGGTCCATTTATATTCTGGGTATCACATGCAACAGGATAATATATTCTACAAACATCAAAAGGCCCAAATATAAAAAGAAATACATACAGGCATTTGGTTTTCCTATTTGAGGAGATATCTGTAAGCTGGAGGAAAACAGTAAGAAAAATTACTTCACTTGAAGATTGAATTTTAAAAATTATTCCTGCTTATATTTTTAATAAACTGCATTCACACTAAGAAGTCAGTGACTATTGTTGCTAGCACTGGCTGTGTCACAATTCAACACGATGAACAAGAACATCTCGGTCCAATCTCTGCTTATTCAAGGAGCCTTTGTGGCTTCCTGTTCTCAGATTCCCAAAAAGCCAGTATCAGCAGATCTAAAAAAATGTCAAATAGTAAAAGAATCCCCCAATACAATAACATTTGAAAAAGCATGTTTTTGAAAACTAGAATGATGCACCCTTATTTTTTGATGGGTTCAGGGTTATTGCAGCTAATTTACTATCGCTATGGCTGGGCACAATGTCTCAACCAACAGGAAAACTGGCATGAGATGTTTATTGCCTAAAAGACATTGTTTCTAAAATGAGATCATATGCGGACAAACTCCACAACTGTCCTTAAGGTCATCTGTCATTAAGATTATTCTCCACTTTTAATAAAGTATCTGCATGTACTTTTGTGGCTGGGCTCAGAATATCACTTGCAGAATAAGTTGGTAAATTATTATTTTTGTGATCCAGATGTCACCATCATTTTACAGGCATTCCCAGTCTGCAGTTCTTGACCTCTCTCATGTGGCCTTCACTCAAGGGACTGTGACATCAGTGACTGAAGGAAGAAGATAAAATCAAAGAAAATGTGGAGGAAGACCCATCTCGGTACATTGCACAGCGTGGCCAGACATGTGTCCTTCTTAGATTGTGAGATTATTCAAGTTCTCTCAAAAGTCAATCCCAGCACCACAGGGTCACTCCCCCTGGTTGTTCGGTCTGAGGCTGGAGCTTTAGTCAGAAGCAAAAACCAGATGTTTTCTAAAACAGACTTCGGGGAGGATCATGTCCCCAAGATGGCAAGTGGGATTCTAGCCGCTGCAGACTGATGCAATCAAAAGTCAGCCTGGTGTTGACCCTGTTGATGCTGCCTGGGTTTGGCATGAGATTAGTAAATGTAAACATAAAAAGAAACCTTTCCTTGCATGAGAGTCATGAGCTTATACAATAAACAAAGAAGGTGAGCCAGATGGCTCAGGCAAACCCTCAGGCTAGAAATTGCTGGGAACCCAAAACCATTAGCATTTCCCCTTTCCTACCCCAGTACTACCTATAAGGGTTTCTCATCTGGATTTGTTTTGGTTTTTAATAAGTTTTCCCTTTTTTGAGTTAATATTGGTTTACAGCATTGTGTATGTTTTAGGAACATATCGCTTCAAGTGCATCCTGCCATCTCAGACCCATCAGCAACACAACAATAACCCCACATTTGCCCCCTCGTTTAGCTCCCTAAATTCCTCTGGTGACCTCAGTTCTGTAGTCATATAACAAGGGCTTGTTGGGTCTGTTTCTTTTTTTAAATTTTTTTTTTTAATAGAGGCATGTTTTATTTATTTATTTGTTTGTTTGTTTTGTTTATACATGCACTGGGTACAGTCAGAAGCGCGGGAGGGTGAGAGAATTCACCAGAGCCAAAGCGGGGAGCAGAGCAGGCAGAAAGCCGGGGATCGAACCGGCGCTGCAGAGGCTGCGGGCAGCTTAGCAACCCAGCGCTCAACTGCTGCGCCACCGGGGAGGCCCTGTTTGGGTCTGTTTCTTTGCTTCATTTCTTTATATTCCGCATGAGCGACATCATAGAGTATTTGTCTTTCTCCTTAGAATTCATTTTACTTATCAGCTGGACTCCTTGAATGGACTTAAGTATATGTGTAAACTGGAAAAAACTTTCAGGGTTTTTCTTCTTTTAAATTTCTCCCTTCTTATTACTGAGTCATAACCAAGTTTTTCTCACTTTACTATATGCATCTATGTAAAAATACAGTTTGATGATTTACTGCATATATATACATAATATCTTTTCAAATTTTATGCAAAATTAAGTAGGTGTATATATACTGCTATATGTTCATTTATTTATTCATTTGTGTGTGTGTGTGTGTGTGTGTGTGTCCATTCCTGGGGAAGAGGCTAACAATGCTATCAAATATACAAAGAGGCCACTGACTTCTAAAATATTTTCAAAACTACAAATGTAGCACCTATGATTGTCAATGATGGACTCTATTGGGACTTAGGAAGTGAGAGAATTTAACTGTCTTACAGAAAGGGTGGGTGATGATGAGCCATAACATATACACATATCTATAGGTACCATAAATGGTGCTTGTCTATATGTCACACAATGAGTAATATACTGACTATATAACACTGTAATTAGCTATCAAAACAAGTCTATGAGTTAAGTTTTATCTTCCCCATTTTACAGATATGGAACCTGAGGCAGAAAGGTTAAGTAGAGTTAGGGTTGGGCTTCAAGGCCAAGTGAGAACATTGTAAGACTAAGCAAGCCTTTACTCTGCACCCTCTTCCTACAATGAGAGAGAGAGAGAGAGAGAGAGAGGGAGAGAGAGAGAGAAAGAAAACACTTACATGTACACAAAACTTTAAGTGGAATTTATAGCCGGAGCAGGATTTCTCCGGTGATCCTATAGATGAAGGCATGGTGTGGAGAGGGGATTGTTACCATAGGCACAGAGAACTTCATATGCTTTCCTCTCTGTGAACACCAGAGGCCACTGTTCCCTCTGACCATTGGGCCTTGGATACACTCTTCCTACTTAACCCATCTATTTCCATGTTTTCCTAGTCTAACTACTTTGTCATCTTTTTGTTTAGAAAGAGAGCAGGATATGAAATGGAGCTCAAGTGATCTTTGATCAAGGTTCCACATTAGAAAAATATAAATAACTTTGAACTAAAAGTCAATGTAAATACTTCTAAAACACGGTGTCTCAGGCTATTATGAGCTTGAGGAAACTGGACAACCAGCTCTCCTCCAACTTCCCTTTTGTGCAAAAAGCAGTACTGTATACTTGATTTTTCAGGTCAAAGCTTTAGATTATTCCTGATTCCTCTCTTCCCCTTACCATCTAATCCTTCAGCAAAGTCAACTGGTCTTGTCAATTCTACTCCCAGAATATATTCTCTCTCCATTATTTCTCAGTATGTCTACTCTCTGCAAGCTGTGATCCCCTCTCACCTGCCAACTCTCATTCATGTATCTTTGCAGAGATATAATAACAGCCTGTGTGATTCTGCTAAAACATTGGTCACCTCCTGCTTAAAGCCCTCAATGGCTTCCCTGGAATAGATCCAAACTCCTCATGTGACCTCGAAGGTCCAGCAAGATCTGGATCCTTCCCAACATTCTGACTCTGTCTCTTACCACTCAAATGCGCCAAGTTTGTTCCCTTAAGTCTTTTGCATTTCCTATTCCTTTGCCTAAAATTTTCCACTTCCAATTTTTCAGAGCAGCATCCTTGTTATTCAGGTCACAATGCACATGCAGTCTCCTCCAGTCAGGCTTTTCTTGACTCTCAAGGTGAAGGTGGACGATTGATCATGGCATCTTCCTTTTTTTCTTCATAATAGTTAGCACTACATGAAATTATATTTATTATTTGTTTATTATTTCCCTCCCCGCAATGAGAGCAGAGACTTCATCTATATAATTCATAGCAGTTTCCTCAGCACCCAGTAGGAACTGTGTCCCCAATAAATATGTGTTAAATGAATTACTGTTAGTACTAATTTCTCAACCTGCAGGAAATAAATTCAGCACTTAAAATAAGATTATCCAAGCTGTTTCATGACCTTCCATTTGAGCTGTTCTGTGAGTGATTTTGGCAGATGGGATATTAGGTCACTTGGTGCCTAATTCGACAGCATTTTTCAGAGCATAAAGACAAAATATCTTAGTAAGCACATTATATTTTAGGACTCAGTCAGGTGAAAAAGAACATAAATGCTCAAGGGAATTAAGGAAAAAATATAAATGCCAAAACATTATTTCTGAAAAGGCATTGAGAGGGCGAAAGGAATTTTTTTCCAGAGTATAAAGGAATCTAAAAGCTAGAAAACTCCTTAGAAATAATTTAAACATCAATCTGGAAATTTCTCTGGTATCTGGAGGTGGTAACGAGAAAGAGAGGGAAGAAGGGAGAGGGAGATAACGAGAGGAGAGAAAGGGGATGAAGAGGCCTAGCACTTCTGTAAGAACCATCTCATTGGAGATGAGAAAACCTAAGCCAAGCTGGGGACTGCATTCCTGAGAGTTCTGGAGGAGGGAGGTGGTATAGACATGGAAAGAATGTTCTGATTTTTCTTTGGATGCAGTGGAGCAAGGAGGAGAGGGGTGCTGAGACTCCAGAAACCTCAGCTTCTCAGAGTTCCTCTCCTTCTCTAAGCTGGGCTAAGTAGGATAATAGTGATCCCACTTAAGCCCTCTCAGCCTAAAAGCATCCGAGTTCTCCTGTGTCACCAAAACCACAGATATCCTGGAGGCCCACACTGAGCACTTTTATTATATCAAAGAAATGACTTGTAGTTGCATAGGTGAATATATACATAAACATACATTACATTGCCTAATGTATTATTGCTATATTAACTATATAATATTATACTATACTATATTACAGTATAATGCACTATACTATATTATACTATACTATATTATAATTTATGGTGGGAAAAAAACAAAGCAAAAGGAGAAATGTCCTCAGGGTCTGTAGACCTTAATGTGGTATATCATTGTTCCAAAATAGTGTTTAGGAGACTATAGATGAAAATAAGAACCAGATCTGCTCAATCCTTCAAAAATCAAACATATCATCCTTGGTCTCTTTAGGCAATGAATCTCCTTGCAGTATAGTTAAAAAATTCACCTCACTATAACCCAATTAAGCTCTACTCATAGCTTGCATTTCTAAATTCCCTGCCTTATTTTTTAATGGTGAAAAAATTTATATTTAGAATTAGCCCGATAGATTCCATTTAGATTAGCCCAATTTTTTTTAAGTTTTACAGAACTGTATTTGAATTTGAATTTTTTAAATTTTATATATGATGTTATATATATGCACATACATACATACTGTATACATATATAACATCATATATACATATACATGCTTGTTATATACATATATACACACATGTATACATATATAACATCATATATAAAATTAAAAAAATAAAAATTCAAATACAGTTCTGTAAAACTTAAAAAAATTGGGCTAATCTAAATTGAGTCTGTTGGGCTAATTATAAATATAAATTTATATATATGTGTATATTTAGATAATATATATATTATATAAAACACATAATTCTTCCAATTTGGTTGGCACTGTCTGAAGCATTATAGTCAGGAAGCAGTTAGATCTATGCCTTCTTCTCTCCATCAGGTCTGATCAGAGGTTGACCCTGACCATGTCAATGTCATAGAGCTTCTTCACAGCCTGCTTGACCTGATGTTTATTGGCCTTGACATCCACAATAGATACAGTGTTTGGTTTTCTATCTTCCTCATGGCTGACTCGGTGGTCAGGGGGAAGATGATGATGACAAGGTGGTCAAGCTTGCTTCTGCTGGGGGCTCTCTCCTGAAGCTATTTGGGTTGCGTTTGGAGCAGCAGTGTCTTGAACTACTGGAAGGTGGATGAGCTTCTTGTCCTTCAAAGCTCTGCCTTTGACTTTGGCAATTACTTTGATTTGGGGAGGAGCAGGAACTTTCTTTCTTACTTTTGGCACCATGTTTGTGAGAAGTTGCTACAATCTTAACCATAATTTATTTTATTTGAATTACTCCAATCTTCCCTAGTTAGGGAGATCTGAAGAAGGCAGGTAATGTCATGTTTGGGACACAGAGGGCATAAATGTTAGTTTTTCATTAATTTTCAATAGTATCTCCATGCATACATACACATCTGTACATGTATTTATGTATATGTGGGTTTATGTGCACATATTATGCATATATCTATATGCTGTTGATATATGTGCATACACATATAATTTCGTATATTTGCATCTACCTAGAAGAGTTGAAATACTGTGCAACTTTTGATCACTTGACACAGCATGAGAAATAATGAGATGAGAAATAATGACTGGTTATGTCTTTTAAAAGGTGCTCAACTTTCAATCTAGAAAAATAAACTGAGAAGAAGGGAGTATAGAAATATATCAATAGATGAGAGAACTATGGACTTCCTCTCTTCCTCTTTGCTTTTCATTATTATCTCTCTTTAAGATCCTCTTGACTTACAACTTGACTGTAACTATCAAAATATTTAGAGATAAAAATTTTAAAAATCCTCTTGATTTAGAATAGTGTTTCTCTCATGTCCTAGCACTGGGTTACTTACTAGCCTGAATACTGAAAATGTTAGACCTACATTTTAGTATTAGAATTTCTACCCACCAAAGTCAGGAGATGACCAAAGAACCTAAGAGGCCCAAAGACCTTAGAGAGCATCGAATCCAATTGCTTCATTTCACCGAATAATTACAGGCCCGGAATGACAAGTTATCTTCCAGTCAGAGGCAGGGTGGGAACACTCTGGAAACCAGGCCTTTTATCTCACTTTGGAACTCTATGCTATAGCACTGTCATAAGAAAAGGCAAGATGGAAGAAGGTGGCAGAAAGCGTTCAGAAAGTATCCCTCAAGTCAGCATTAGTATGACTAGACTCAGTTTCCTACAGAGACAGAAAATAATAAATATGCTAAGTAGCTGAAACTTCTTTGTTGATAGTCATTGAAACATCACAAATGTAACACATTTACTTTGTTTCTGACTAAAAGTTCTGGAGTTTGTATTATTGAGGTGCTCTGAGGCTAATCTATGATTACTGTAAGCAATATAAGATTTTTCCATTTCCTTGCTTCATTTCTCCTTTCTTTATAGTTGCCCATCTCTCACCCTTCTGTCTTCCTCCTTTTATCTAGCTGTCTTTCATTTAATTCCATCTTTTATCATTTATATTTTTCTATCTTTTAATTGCAGTTTCCAGAATTCTCACACTAAATTTCTTATCAACCAATAGTCACCCTGATAATCTTTTGTTTAGCATACATGTTTCCCATTTTCCTTTTCCTAATATGTATGTCTCACCCATTCTGGGTGAGTGATAAAAGAATCATATTAAAATCTAAGAAGGAGGCAAGCTTAAATATAATTTTAATAAATAATGGAAGTGTCACAAAGAAAATACTTGGGGATTTCCCAAAATTCTTTTTTTGGCTTTATTGCTTTTACCACCAAGGAAATGGTATAATGGGCTAATATGACACTCAGCTCCCACAGTGTGGCTTCCTGTACCTTCCCCGCAGCCTCCAAAAAGACCAGAGAATCTTGATTAAGTCACATATGCAAGTCTGGACCTTCGTCCACGTCCAGACTTTTCATTTGGACTTTGGAGTTTCTTAAGTCCTTGAAACTACACATAGACTTTTACACAAAAATCTTTTCTATAATATAACAAACAATGGTGAATATTCCTAAGTTTTTATGAAAGTCTACCTAAACGATGTTTAACCTAGACATCAAATCACATTTTCCTCTTAAAGACCAAAAAAAAAAAAAAAAAATGTATGTGGTTGTTTCTTGCTTTGCTGTAAAGGATCCAGGCTTTCACAGGATTCCTTGAAGAGCTCCAAAGCAGATAATAATTTCAATTCTACTTCATACCATGTTTGGGACAGATTATTTGTCTGGATACTTCAAACTCTGTTATTCTCTAAATATAAAAATGCTTCTAACCCAAGATGGTGTGAGTGAGACGGTAAAGAAGAAGAGAGAATCCAGCCAGGACTTGTCTTCATTCCAGGTGTCTTGGTTTCACCACTATCACTCCCTTAACAGACACGACTCAGGCCACACTTTGAAAGGATGTCTGCAGAGTCGCTGCAAGTCACTGCCTACCTCCCTTCTCCTCTGTCCTTGACCCAAATCACCATACTCAAAGACCTCACACTTGGTAGCTGTACTGGGGTGACTTACCATGTGCTCACTGATGTCCCGGCAGAGGTCAGCATCCTGCTGGCTCTGATAGTATTCTAACTGCTTCTCTGCCAGCTCCACCCGCTGCAACAGATTCTCAATAAAGTCGTGGAGCCGAGCTTTCCCTTGAACCTCCTTCTCAGCAGCTGCTTCCAGGAAATGGTTGAATGTCACAACTTCACTGCAAGGGGAAAATGTCAGAACACAAATTGAAGAAATGAAAAAGGAATTCACTTATTCAACACATCTTTACTGAGCATCTACTCTGTACTACTCTAGGCAGGATGGCTGCAGCAATGAAAAAAGATAAAATTATATTTATGATTACATTTATAGTTACATTCAGTGGAAGGAATTAATCATCATTGTGTGTGTGTGTGTGTGTGTGTGTGTGTGTGTGAACTATAAGTGCTAAGGAGAAAACTGAAACTGAGAACAAGTGGACAAAGAGTGACAGAGGAAGAGAAAGGGTGAAGGACATTTTAGAAAACAAAAATCAGGAATAACCTTTTGAATGGGGTCACATTTGAACATACCCCTGAAGGAAGCAAAGAAGTAGCCCTGCAGACACCTGGGAATAAACCAGGTCCTCACTGGGAATGTACCTGATGTGGGAAGGATGTGAGGGAGAGCCGGGAAGCTCTACGTGACAAGAGCAGGTGGGTAAAAAGGAGAGTGTAGGGGCCTCAAGGTGACTGAGACAACTCCAGACTTTATTGCCAATGAGATAGAAAAACACTGAACACTTTTGAAAAAAGTTTTGACATGCATTTAAAAAGTCTGGCTGTTCGGGAGAAAAGACTACTGGGGAGGAAGATATGAAAGCAAGAAGCACCAAAATGAGTAAGATGAGTCAGTCTGTCCAACAGTATATTTTTGAGCTAAGAATAAAACGACCCAAGAAATGCCATCTTGAGAGACCCAATATCCTCTGGGAAAGCTATTTTAGCTGCCATAGGAAAAAAAATATGCAAGCAGTCCTTCCTTTAAAAAGTAAAAAGTTGAGACAAATACTTCAAATAATACTCCCTTATGTACATAATTCATCATGATTCAAAAATCCAGGAAAAAATTAATAATTAAATGTTAATTTAATAAGCTATTTCTATCTCATCTTTTTATTTATAATGCAAATTTGGAGATGATACTTTTCTGATTCATAACTGAATAAATTATTTATAAAAATTTAAAACACATTAAAAATACAAAGAAAAACTGTCACCTGAAACCCCATTGTTTTAACGAGGTAGTTTTACATCTTTATATCTGCTCCAGGGCTGAAACCCCATTAAACTGAGATTACTACCATTAAACTTTTGGTAGTTATTCTTAGAAGCATCTCTTTAAACACACACACACACACACACACTTTTTCTCAGGCTAAGTACCATGTAATCTGCACCATTCATGGGTGTATATTATCAAAATTCTCTTTGTCCCATTTGCCTCATCAGTAAAAAATCATAAAGATCTTTTCCACCACGCCCTTTATTTGCTCTGTCGTGTGGGGCTAATGAATTCCATAGTTTTACTACCTGTTGGATACAGTATTTCTTTTATGTGTTTTCAAAATCTTTCTCAAACATCAAGGAGCCACACCTTCATTTTTCTGGCCATGTTCAAATGACGCAAAGCCAAGATACTAAAGACTACACATTGTTTCTCCACTCTCACTGTAGACTAATGAATCCTGTTTTTTTTTTTTTAAATCTAACTTCATGCAGTTGATCTAGACAATTAAATTTATACCTTCTCTGCATCTTCTCAACCTCCACCTGATATTTATTTTTCATTAAGCATCATAATTTCTTGGGTAGAACCTCAAGGAAATCTAGCTCAGGAAGTACCAGTCTCACAGAAAGCCTTTGCAAAATGCTGGCAGTGGGTTCTGATACCATTATTCTGAATGACTAGTCAGTGAGCCACTTTTATAAATAGTCGTGATTTTCTTCTCTCGAATATATTAGGTCAGTCTTGGCCATACTGAAACTTTTCAAATTTTTTTTTTAAAGATTTATTTATTTATTTAAGCACTGGGTACAGTCAGAAGCGGGGGAGGGTGAGAGGATTCACCAGAACCAGAGCGGGAAACAGAACAGGCAGACTGACGAAATACACTGCTGAGGGGAGCAGCGGGCGGCAGGAGAGGTCTGCGCGCCATGTGGGACCCTGGCCAGCGGCCAGGGATCAAACTGGCACTGCAGAGGCTGTGGGCAGCTTTGCAGCCCAGCGCTCAACCGCTGCGCCACCAGGGGAGGCCCCATACTGAAACTTTTCTGATACTTCCTACAGAGCCAAGTGTCTCTGCAAAACCTAGGGAATTACATACATATTGATCAAAATAGAAAAGAGACTGGTTCTAACAAAGATTCACTCAAGGAATTACTCATTACACCAGCACCATTTTTCTAGTTTCCCATCCAGAATTAAACATAAACCCCAATCCTGAAATAATTCCAGTATCTTTCAGGAGCTAAGAAATAGTCATGCAAAAGAAATAAGAGCCCCTTTAGAAAAGAGTTTCCTTTCATTATCAAGTTTCAAGTTTATTTCCAGATATTTCTGTCTGAGCCCTGAATAGAAGATGTGCACTTTCCAAGCTGTTCAGGCCACAGACACAAGGCAGTTTTCAAGCTTTTCCATCACTCTGCTTTGATCTTCCTTCTTACGTGAATCACAAAACGCAACCAGCAGCAGACCAGTGGCGTGTCTGTCCTGTGAGAAACCCAGGCCTTTCATGGTTCTTAGCTGCACATGAGATCCTCTGGATAGAGTATCTTCATGGTCCAAAAGCAGCACTAAAAGTTCAGCCCAGGAAGATGGTTATTGCCTTCTCTTTCCAACTTGAAGATTTCAACTGATTTGGAGTCAAGCCCATTGTAGAGACTGACTGGTTGAGTTAGGAGAACTGAGTCATGCAGTTATTACAACTCTAAGTTGTACTTAAAGGGAAAACAACCAAAACCCATACCATCTCCCCAACCAAAAACAAAAAGACAGAAAAAAGAAGCAGTGAACTTTTTCAGTTCATTTTGGATTATAATATTTACTCTATTTATCTCCTTACAGAAATATTCCACATTTATCATGGGAAATGTGAACCTTGACCTACTAAAAGATGGATCAAACTGGGCTGGGCCTGAATCAGCTTTTTATCTTCTGCTCTAAGCCCATCACTCAATAGAATTCAGAAATATTTGTAATAATGTTTAAAAAGAAGGAAGAAATGAAAACCCGTACCCCGCCTCCCAAAGGTATCTACTGTCAATATTCTGTAATATTTTTTCCAGTCTTTCTTCTCTGTGCATATTTACTATTCTTGGGCTTTCCAGCTGTACAGTTTAGAATAAGGCAGCAGCATTTGACAGCTTAATCCCACAAGATTAACATCACAAAAGCCAGGAAACAAATCTGAGGGCAATATAGTTTATGATTGTGGCTGTATTTTTAAATCACATAATGTTTTGCTACTGGTTCCCTATAAAGCCTTTAAAAATTAATATTGATGCTTTTAGCTGATCATGGAGTGTTATGTCATGTTGTAGAAGAAAAGCATCTTTTTCTAACCTCCTTCATCCAATTATCTTGTGCCCTGAAGCTGAGAAGTTAATACCCTTCGTATTTTTCAAGTAACCTGGCACCAATGCTAACCTAATTTCAGTTTACGGATGTTACATATCAACTTTGAAAAAAGGCAGTAAAAACAAATCTGATGGTTTAATTTTAAAAGATAAATTATACAAGACAAGGTTGGATAAGTTTATCACACTGAGATTGCATTTCAGTGTCTGTATTAGATAAAAACAGCAACAAACTCCAGTGACTAATTGTGGACAACTTCAGCTCCACCTTTCACATCCTGTTCAGCCTGGATTAACAATATCCAGAAACACTTATTTCCCCAAGGAATCATGGGGACTTACTGAATGGAAAATAAAGAAGTTTAACCACATTGCATTTGTAACCTCTTTAATAATTATATTTCAATCAGTAAAATATTCATTCAAAGTGTAAGACAGAACAATGGATTTCTGGGTAAGGAAGAAAGAAATGTCCACTGATGTGGTTTCGGATTCCACATTGCAATTAACCTTTAAGAAATTACCAGTTGTCGACTCTTGGCATATTATCAAAGCAGAATAGCCACTATACTCTGAAAAGGCTATTAAAATACCTCTCCCTTTTCCTACTACATATCTTTACAAGACTGGATTTCCTACTTCAGCAAAAACAACAAACTTGCAACAGATTAAATACAGAAGAACAAGGTTCAACTGCGTTGTATTAAACAGACATTAAAAATATTCACAAAAAATCTAATAACACTATTTTCACTAAATTGTTTTTGGGAAAATAACTTTTCATAGAAATGTTATTAAGTTATTATTTTTAAATGAACTGATGTTTTCAATTTCTAGGTTCAAATTTCTAATACAGTAAACACTAATAGATAAAGAGCACACAAAGAAAAGCTTTTTGGGGTCCTCAGCCTTTTCTAAGAGTGAAAGGAGAAGCAAGGCCAAAAATCTTGAGGGTAGCTGTCATCCTGGGCACCTGAGTGGACTGGACCTCAGAGTTCTGGGAAGGGTGGATATTATGGGCTGGAACCTAGTAAGACACTGTGATAATTCACACATTTATTTATTCCAATATTTAATAACTCAACAAACATCCATTGAATGATGAGCCTACCCCTCATGTAGTGGGAGAAACTGATATTAAAAACAACAAATATTAAAATAAATGTGTAATTACAAAGCTGAGCTGCATGTGAGTAAGAACAAGAATAACATGATGCTATCGGAGACTTAGAGGCATGTGTGGCGTTATTTTAGGTTCTCAATCCTGTGACTCAGAATACAGCATGAAAGCTGCAAGGCCCGATATAAGATAAGAGGAGACCTGAGCAAAATTCAAACAGGGTATGGGTGCAACACCAGTGTAGGGAAATTAACTGATTCTAGGCTACTCTCAGCCGCATCTTGACTTCCCTTTTTTTTTTTTTTAAGTTAAATAACATTAAAACCAAGCTTTTAAGGTTGTAGGCATCAATGGAAAATATGATTATTTAAAGCAATATTTGATATTAAAGGGGAAAATACCAGTACAGTATAAGAAACTGGCCTGAAGTTCTTTAATATGAAGAATGATTTGCAGAGCTGGAACTATCAGTATCTTAATATTCATAGGCATGCAGAATCAGACACAGAAGTGGGTAGTTAGTTAAAATGTCCTTTTGTTCAGTATAATCAAAGTTTTACTTCTACATATTCCTTCAAGTACTCATGCATTTACAGAATGGCCATAAGTTCTAAAACCAATATTTCATTTTTACAGATTGAACACCCTCAGTAACTTCTTCTGAGATGGCTTAAAGGCAGATTAATTCAGAAAAGCCAAGACATATTATCATGTGAACAACATACTCTAGAAGCAGGCATAGGGAATAAAGAAAAAATGTATCAAGACACAATGGTGCTCACTGTGATTTTACATACACATGGAACAATAAATTGTTAATGAGGGGCTACACACTGATCATCTTTAACCTCATGTAATCTGCTACCAACAAACCATTTATGATGGCTACTTGCCTATGTTTCTAGCTTTCAGGGCCATCCTGTATCCTCATGCTCCCCTTGGGCCTCATTAACGCACCTCACTTCCCTCTCTGCCCCAGCATCAGCGAACTCCCTCCATTTAGCCAGACTTTCAAGTCTGTTCTTTTGCCAGGGCTCCTCCCTTGTCCTTCTCAAGTTCCCACTCATATTAATCCCTATAACTTCAGGGGTCTTCTGCTAGCAAGTACTCCTAGACTCAGGCCTAGGTGTGGAACAGGTGACCTGCTGTGTTTTCCCAAATGGCCATACACCCCATCAGAGTGTTCTATGCAGAGGGCTACTTTGCGAGACTTCCCCAATCCATAACAAAATCAGTGAGCTCATGCACCCTGCTGTTCCTTCCCCATACAAGGCACTCCCAAAACCTAACATGAGCCCAGCACACAGAAGGGGCTGAGCAAATTTCTGCTGAATGCATGAAAAGTAGAACTCTATCTCTAGTTGGAAATCTTAAACTGACAGAAAGATCCTTAGGTTTCTTCCTATTTTTTTTCCAGACAAGTACTGAGGCATAAAACCTGTTAAGTAACTTATAATACGGGTACCTCCTACAGGAATGGTGGTGGGATCTAAAATTGATGCGCCTCTTCTATTCTGAAGCAATACTTTAACATCTGCCTCTCCTCCCAAAGGCAAAGCTCTTCCAAGTTATTTAAATTTCATTTTACATTACTGATTTATGAACCTCTTCAGAGGTATGTGAAATGGTAAAAATACCTTCGGCTAAAAATAGTCTCGCTATTGATCACAGAGTGTTTCAGAGAGGTTGCAATGTCAGCCACAAGGCAATCCTGAAGCCAGAGTCAGCTATCTCAGCACCAGGAGCCTGGCTGCAAGCTTGCAGCTCAGGATGGGTTCTTGGTTACCCCAAGGAGCACCACCTGTTGCACATGTGGAACTATGTCCCCTTTCTCCTCCTATTAGCCCTTTGCCTCATCTTTCTTTTTTAGAGTATATAGTTCTCATGGGAAAATGTCAAATCAATCTTAGTAGTTCTAAGTTCCAACAGTAGTGCTAAGCCCTTCAGTCCAGAGAGGGATGAGGGAAAGGAGGGACAGCCATGAAAGAAGACAGAAGAGAGACAAACAGAAAATGTTCCAGGCCCCTGAATTTTACCTTGTGGCAATGCTAGGCTGGCATGTTTGATATCTAGTTTTTCCTCTTAGCTTTTAAGTCTGTATGGAACACAATCTGGAGGGGGCCCCATTTATATCAGTGCATTACAACATGGAGCAAACTGACACCTCCCTGTCCCACTGAGCTCTACATCTATCATGCTTCATCATGGCCTGCTGCTTAGCTCGAGACCAAGTCATCTACTAGGGCCTTAGTTAATCAAACGTGGGAAAGAGGTAATTAAGTTACAAGATGGTTAAGTTGTGCAAAGCAAGTCATCAAGTCAAGCCTGACTTTTCGAGCCCATCATTCCACAGCCAGTTTTGAACAGAAACCTAAAAGGATATAAGCTGGCTGAGGCTCCCCTACATGTCTCCTTTATCATAGCCCTAATGATTGGTTTAACAATGATTTCATCATCTGGTCTATTCCTGCCATGAAGGAAGGAACTGGACTCATCTGGTTTACCACTGTATGAGCAGCACCTAGAACAGTGCCCGGTACTCAGAAGGCATGCAATAAAGATTCGTCTTTTGGCTGACTCCAGACTGGGAACAAGGTCAATGAGAAAGAAGAGGAAAGATTTTTTTTTTAATTTTTTTTTTTAAATTCTATTCTTTGAATCTTTCCTTATTTATTTATTTATTCATACAAGCACTGGGTACAGTCAGAAGCGCGGGAGGGTGAGAGAATTCACCAGAGCCAGAGCGGGGAGCAGAACAGGGAGAAGGACCGAGGTACACTGCTGAGGGGAGCAGTGGGCGACAGCAGACCTCTTTTTAAATTTTTTTTAAAGATTTATTTATTTATTTATACAAGCACTGGGGACAGTCAGAGGCGCGGGAGGGCGAGAGAATTCACCAGAGCCAGAGCAGGGAACAGAACAGATAGACAGACGAAGCACACTGCTGAGGGGAGCAGCGGGCATGGCAGGAGAGGTCTGTCACGCCATGTGGGACCCTTGCTGGGGGCCTGGGATCAAACTGGCGCTGCAGAGGCTGTGCACAGCTTTGCAGCCCAGCGCTCAACCGCTGCGCCACCAGAGAGGCCCAGAAGAGGAAAGATTTTACCTATCATAGCTTGCCAGGGAGTTGGATGGGGAGCTGAGGTGGAATTACAGAGAGGCCCTCCCTTAGCACAAAGGCCGGTAGTCTCACATGCTCTACCCTGGCCTGGGCATCCAAAGAGTGCAGTTAAAAGTGCTTGTGGGAAGTTAAAAACTTTGGGCTGTTCTAGAAGCTCAATATCATAACCACACTTATGATGCCATCATTTCACCATTTCCCAACACCTTTGATGCCAGCTGACATTTTCTTTAATCTCATCAGAAAAATAAATGATGTCACCATGTCAGCCCTCTCAAAATAGCAAAGCTGCAAGCTGATTTCCAAAATGGGCTAGATTCACTTTTACATGTCTTGATGCTATGGGCAAATAGTACATTTTCTAAAGTTTGGTGAAGACATAATGAATTAATGGAAAAAAAAAAAACACTCAGTAGAGAGATAAGGGAATCTGGGTTCCAGTTTCAGCCTTGTTACTATATTTTCACCTTGGGGGAAGTGACTCCATTGCTCTGGGCCTCAATTTCCACACATGTGAGATAAGGCTATTTTTTTTTTTTTAAAGATTTATTTATTTATTTATACAAGCGCTGGGTATAGTCAGAAGCGCGGGAGGGTGAGAAAATTCACCAGAGCCAGAGCGGGGAACAGAACAGGCAGAAGGACTGAAGCACACTGCTGAGGGGAGCAGCGGGCATGGCAGGAGAGGTCTGCACACCATGTGGGACCCTCAATGGTGGCTGGGGATCGAACCGGCGCTGCAGAGGCCGCGGGCAGCTTTGCAGCCCAGCGCTCAACCGCTGCGCCACCAGGGCAGGCCTGAGATGAGGCTATTATCCTGAAGGAAGGGGCAACTTGCATTTCTAAAATGTCGCAGTTGCTTGAGGAATCCTCTCTACTCACCTCTCTGGCTCCTTCAATACCATTCTCCAGCCACCAACACAAATCTTGTCCTTCCTCCTCACTCCCTTTTGTGGCTTCTCCACATGGAGAAGTCTGTTCTTTTCACATTTCATCAACTTGAAATAGTGGCTTGCTTTTAGCACTTGTTCAAATTATCCTGGGTCTGAACATACGCATTTCATGGGTATGTGTCTTTCTATGTAGAATGTAAACTCCTTAGGGAAAAATATCAAGCATTTTATGCTCATCACACATCAATCAGGACTTCCCAACCTCGCCAGCAGAAGAGTTTGTGAGAAAATTTGGGATTTATTGTTATTACACTCATGTTCTCCAAATTCCAAGGGACCAAGTCGGCCAGGAATCAGCTACTATCCACATGCATTGTTCCTAGTTAAAGGATATCTTGACTGCAAGGTTAGCAAGGATTGATTTACCTGATTACGGGCATTGTTACCCTGCAGCTCTGAATTCTCTTGAATAAGTAAATACCTGTTTCAATAGGACTTTTAAAGTAGCACAGACTTCATAAGACAATGAGTAACTTCTTTCTTAGATTTGCACACCAGATACATACAGACACCTCTCCAGGGAGGTACAATGAGACATCCTGGCACAAAACTATAAAATATTAACAATTTAAACAATTGCCTCTGTTACTGAGCATATATATAATTTCTATAACCCCTGCTGATACAGCCTATAGAAGGCCTCAGGGCAGAATTGGCCCTGGAATCTTTTATTTCAGTTTGAAAGAAAGGATTTTAAAGTTGAGGGGGAAATCCATAAGCAAGAGAGCCTTACATGAATGTTAAATACCAAATGTTTGTGTTTTTTTTAAAACAATCTACCATCTGCATCTCCAGAGTTTAAGTCAATCTCAAATGGAACTTTAACAACCTACTCTCTCTCACAAATAGGCCTTGAGAGTGCCTGAGTGGGGATGCTTGGCCAAACTATGTCTCCCTATATCTTATGGGTGACCTCTTGATGGAAGCACAGCTCAGTGGTGAGGGGGGAAAGAGGTAAGGGCCCAGCCAGGCATTATAGTCACACAACTTCACATTACTGGTAGAGCTGCTGGGCAGCTGGCTCCTTCTGCATTCCCACTGTGGGGGGAAGGGGTGTAGAGGACAGACACTGCAGACACTGGGGGACCCGACAGTCACTTTCTCACACTAAGAGCTCCAGTGTCCTTCCTGCAAACAAGACTCTTTCAGTCTTATCTCACATATAGAAAGAGTGATTATTTGAGGTCTGAATAATGAAAACAATGTGGTCATATGAAGGCTTAGAAAAATGAGGACTTTGTTTATTTTATGTAAAAGTTTAAGGCAGCCTCACTGTATTTTCATTTAAAGTGTTTTTTTAAAGACATTGTTTTTTACCTCTACTAGTTCAAAACTGTCCTACCAAAAAATCAACTTCAATTTACCCTTAGATGGAGTCACAAAAACACTAACAAAAACATATGTATAAGGATGTTAGCTGAGGCCCTATTTTTAATATTAGGAAAATGGAACAAAAACTATGCATTCATCAATAGTAAAATCATTATAATCAAGCTATACCACGGAATAGTATGCAACAGCCAAAATGAATGGCATAATCCTATATTTTGTGCACAACAGATGCCTATAACATTTTATGTTAAAACAAAACTCCACACACAAATGACAGAAATAATATGTGTCATCATTTCATTGGGGAAAACAAAAAATCTATTGTGTGTATAAAGTACGTGTGTTGTGTGCACACAGAAAAGGTCTGGAAGGACATTTAGTTAACTAAAGAGGAGCTGTCTTGGAGGGTGGTATGGGGTATGCTTGGTAGAGGGGGACTTTTAACATATGCAGTATGTTAAATGTTTTGTTCATTTTTCCAAGTCTGTATTAGTTTTTCAAGAGTTTCTAAGTTGATAGCAGTGGGTTAACCACAACACATCATTAATGATCCATGCAAGGCCCACTTTTACATTAGTTATCCAATTGTTTTTAATAATACAGCATCCTTAACCCACTACCCTAAAATAAGTTAGCTCCTTGACAATAACATCTGTCTAACCAGTGATCATCCCTATCATCAGACTGTCTTCCAATACTCCAGACAACCACCACCCCAAATTCTACCTTCATTTTCATTTGTGTAATAAGTAAAATATGATAAACATATAAATGCAATATGTAAATGCAAACAATAATTTAGTTGCCTTTTAAATTCATTGTTCTTGAATCAAACAGAAATATCACAAATTTAATTCTAGGTTTTTCTCTGTGCCTAAGACACACCCTGTCTTCCATTTTCCCAGTGGTACAGTCTTAGCCACTCAGGTGCCATAGATGCTCAGGGCACTAACTTCCCCCACGAGAGACCAGAAGTCAAGAGAGAGGTATTTTTGTTAGAGATCATTTCTTGTAGGAGCAAAGTAAATCAGTGGTTCATTCAAATTCTTTCTTACTACATAATTATAAAAATGTTTAGTTGAGCAAAGAAGGCTTTCTCTCTCGGTAGAAAGTACATATATAGTGGAGCAAGTGATGCTCTCTTTAATATATAGGGCTTCTCAGTCTCTTACCAGCTACAGGAAGTTTTAATAACTACATTTTAAGAAATAACACAAGATAGAAAAGTGTCGGGGGCATAGTATGAAATTAAGTCAATTGCTAACAGAGAGCTCAATTACTTGGCACGTTTCCTTCTAGGATATTTAAGTCTACCAATTTTTATGTCCTTTGATTCTATGAATTCTGAGCCTCCATTTAAAATTAAATCCAAAATTCCGCATTAAGAAAATACTTTGCATTATTACATACGTTTTCTAGCCTGGGTTGAATACAAACTTATTGATAATGAAATGCTTTTCCAAGTATGATGTCTTTAAAATAATAGTTTCTCTGATTATAACTTGCGAAAATTATTGTCAGTTTCTTACAAGCAGATAAGACTTACTCAATTATCACATAATCATTTTACAAAAAAGAAAATTCCCAAACAAATCATAGTAGTATGTCAGTATCAGAAAGCTTCCTTTCAGTTTCCTAATATTTGCTTCTTCCAAATCAAAATTACAGTTAGATGGGTTCTCAGCTATATTGAATTAACATGGACAGACAATCCAGAATAGCAAAGAAGCCAAAATTATTTGTATCTTAGTGTTATACTTGATAGGACACCATCTTGTCTTTATTACATGGTGACCATCAGTTATCCAGTTATTTTTGATAATACAGCATCTTTAACCCATTCCCCTTAAATAAGTTAGCTCCCTGACAATAACCTTTATCTAGCCAGTGATCATCCCTGTCATCAGACTGTCTTCCAATACTCCAGGTGACCAGCACCCCAAATCCTACCTTCATTTTTATTTGTGTATGTAATAAGTAAAATATGATAAATACGTAAATGCAAACAATAAGAAAGGAGTGGCTCACCCGACATGCCCTTACTGCCTACCCATCTATCTCATTCAACTCACCCACTCAACAGTTAGTGCTGGAAATGGATTCCTTCAATGACAGACGATGCCCATGCACTCTTTAAAAACACTATCTGTAGTTTCCAAGGTAAAAAGAGTTAGATCTTTTGACTTTCATGTTGCTGTATTGCCGACCACACACAAGGAGGGTAAATAATACTGAAAGCACTGGACCTCCTAGATTTCAACCATATCAATCAGAAAACTGTTAAGGTCCCTGCAAGTAATAAAACCCAAATCTTGCTTAAGGTTTGCTTGTAACCTGGGGAGGGGGATGGGGCCTAAAGCCATGGGGTTAGCATCCTGTTTTGGTGCCACTTACTCTTCTTTCCTGAGAAGCTCCTCCTCAGATTCTGTCAGGCGTTGTCTTAGAGTAGCAATCATCTCCACGGCCACATCCACTTGTCTGTTCAGGGCCCGCTCTCGCCTCTGAACCTCCTGCTTTTTCTGAGTCAGCTGCACAAAAGCTGCTCGAACTTCCAATAGCTCGGCAGTTTTCTGGGCCAACTCTTTGGTAAGTTTATCAATTCTCTTCTCAATGGTCCTGTCCACAGCCTCAACCATCCGATTAAATTTTTCTCTGACATGTGCCTCAAAAGAAGCTTTGGTGTCTGAGGTAGGAAGTCCTGGACTCGAGCGCAGCCCATCCAGGGAGTCTGCACGGACGTCCACCGCAGTGTAAGTCTGCACGTAGGACACAGGTCTCTCTGCCACCACCTCGAATGGCTTCCTGTCTTTGGAGTGTTCGTGTGAAATGCTATACAAGTTAACATAGCTCGGTTTCTGCTTCACCACATTGCCACTGCTCTGCAATTTTCCCTGTTTCAGGGGCTCTGAGGGGGTGACTAGGTCTGTGTCTCTGAGGGATGGAAAAAGGCTGCATTTTGTCAAAAGGGTTCTTTCCTGGTAGCTGTGACTGAATTCCAGATGGGCTCTCAACGAAGACAGGCTTCTGAACCTGGTATGATCTCCACACCTCGGGCAGCGAAATGGCAGGCACACAGCAACATTCTCCAAGGACTCCTGCCAGGGGTGTCTGTTTTCCTCAAAAGCCTTCTGTTGCATTACTCTAAAAGTCCTGCACAGAGGAAACAAAACATGTAGTTTACAAGTCCGTAAGTAATTTTCAAAATACTACTGAAAAGTTTGTTGCTGCTGCTCATCTCTCTGCGCGCAGAGTTTTTTATTTTCAGATGCTTTTGCACATAGTGTATTAAAATGAAAACCTGCAATCCTTGGGCCAAACTAGTCACATTTACTCATTTCTTTTGTCTATACCTGCTTTTGCATTAAAAGGCAACAGTGAATAATTAAAACAGAGACTTTATGGGCTGCATATTCTAAAATACTTACCTCTTGATCATCACAGAAAAAAATTTGCCTAGTCCTGGCTAGGACTGAAAAGGGTGGGTAACATTCCTTTCTCACAGATGAGAAAAATGGAGCGAGGCAATGTAATGAATTCAAGGCTGAAGGGAAGTAGCAGATCCAGAAGTGAAATTCAACTTTCCTGTCATCTTGGATTTAGTACACTAATTTTGTAATACAGAAAAATGAGGAAGGCTCACATGAATTGTCAAAATAGACTCAAAGAGCAGCAAGTTCAGAGATCTTTCCTCAAATATAGCAAAAACACTACTCAAGTTAGGCACAGTGGTGTTAAGGGCACAATCAGCTGGAAATTTCTCAGCGTGAGATTTTGCCTTTAATTTTGTCCTTTAATTACTGTTGTAATGACATAAATCAAAGTGTTAGCATAACAATAATGGTCCCCTATGCGCATGATTTATTTAAATTCAGTATCCCAAAGTAGCAAGTATGATTTGATTTAAGTGGGGCCTTGCTCATGGCCAAGACTTGATTAAAATAGAGGCTTCTGGATGGATTTATCTTGTCTCTGATTCTCATTTAATATGGCAACTTCTAGAGATGGCCAATGTTCAAACCAAATATAAAACAGCATAACTCTTTTCATAACAGGAAGTTCTTGTTTCCTTGTAGGAATTTATTATCTTGGCCTTAGCAACAGATGACGACCAGCAACCCAATTCTGCAAGCAGTGCATATTTCCTGCAGGATGCTTTCTACTTAAATATAATAACATTGCCTATCCCCACCCCGACCTTGGCTCAGCTAAGGATTCAGGCTAAGAAGTGTTTTTGGGTCCTCAACCTTTTCAAAAGCAGAGGTGCAAATGGTCCCCACAGTTAAGGAGAGCCTCTGGCCCCCAGAGAGGGGAGCCTCTTCCTGCACTACACTGGGCTTGTTTAACCAGGGGTTCTCTAGGGATGGGATGCAAACCCTGAACCCCAAATGCAGGTGAGAGGGAAAGGAAGGGGAAGTCGGGGTTTGAGGAAGCAGTATGAAAGGGCTGGCGCCCTTGGATTGGAAAATGGATAATCACGCACTCCGGGACTACGCAAGCTTTCAGGGGCCCGCAGGAAGCCCCATCTCACACTGTTAACAGGAAACCCCTTAATGCGCTCTACCTGAGCTCCGCAGGCCGGCAAGGATCCTGCCGCGGGGGTCTTGGTTCGCCCCGCCCCCGCTCCGCGGCATGACAGCTCCAGGGTGCCAGAGTGGATGTGTGCGCACACGAGTTCCTGCAGGTGGGGGCCGAGAAGCCAACTCCCCGTGGTGCCGGGGGCCCGGATCCTCTGCCCAGCCCTGGCCACCGCCGCTGCGCACCCCCGGCCGGCCGTAGGCACAGAAACCCAGCGGCTGCCACTTACCCGACTTGTTGCTGCAGCTGCAGCTGCTGCTGCTGCCGCCGCGGCCGGTGCTGCTGCTGCGGGAGCGAAGCGGTTTTCAGCAGAGCCGTAAATCAGGCTGAGCCGGGCCCGCTCCCACCTCCCGCGCACCCCAGCGCCGGGACGAGCGGCGTCCAGGGCGGAGCGTGGCGCGGGCCAGCGGGGGCGGCGCTCGTGGCTGTGGAGGGGGGACCCCCGCGCTCCCGGAGAGCGCACGCCTGGTGGGGTCTTGGAGGGCCGCGGCCCCGAGGGCTACCACTCTGACGGGTGACACCCCCAGGCTCTGCCCAGAGGCCGGGCACACCATCTGCCCTTCCCAGCCATGGAGCCAGAACGGGCTCAGGATTCCTCTGACATCACAGGGAGAGATGCTAGGATCGCTCCCCAGGGGGGAAGAAGAGAAGCTTATCACCCTTGGAGGCGCTGTGCATTCTGCAGGCCCTGGCAAGCTTTTTTGCACTTTACTGTTACTGGGGAGCAGGAGATTGTGAATGAAGGTGAAGCAGGGATGGGCATCTTCTTTGAAAATCTGCTGGCAGGAAGATCCGGGGTATTTACATCTGGACCATTAGCTCCTAAGCAACGGAACCAAGAAGTCCCCCAATAAGTAAACTAGACAGTCTACTATTTCAGTTAATTTAGCCTAGTGTCCTGGTGCTAAATTAACTCATAGAACTAAATCTAGTAAAGTATATGGCCTGTGAATAACTAGTTAAAGCAACAAGAACTCTACTGCACCCCCATCTCTTAGGGTCACACTCCCATGCTTCACACACACCAGTGCATCCCAGCAAAAGCAAAGGTTATTCATCCTAAAGGTTCTTTCCTTTTCTTTTTTTTAAGATTTATTTATTTATGCATACAATAACTGGGGTACAGGCCAGAGGTGGGGGGGTGAGAGGATTCACCAGAGACAGAGTGGGGAACAGAACAGGCAGATCCATTGAAATACACGGCTGAGGGGAGCAGCAGGCCAGCAGGAGAGACAGGAGAGGTCTGCTGTGCCATGTGGGTTAGCAACCCGGTAATCAAACTCATGCAGCAGTGGCTGGTGGGAGCTTGATAGCACTGGGACTTAACCCCTGCACCACCAGGGAAGTCCCTAATTCTTGAAATATGAAATCAGGATGAAAGTTACTGTTGGTTTTTCCTGTCAAAGGGAGTGATTTCGTTCATCTGTAGGCAGTTGTTTAAATGCATCTCCTTGACTCCTTGGGATGGCTCTGTTCTCAGAATTCATTATTACTCATTTCAATATTGATTTGATTTTATTTTTTTAAAGATTTATTTATTTATGTATACAAGAACTGGGGTACAGGCCAGAGGTGTGGGGGTAAGAGAATTCACCAGAGACAGAGTGGAGAACAGAACAGGCAGATTGACTGAAAACACTGCTGAGGGGAGCAGCGGGTGAGTCAGGAGAGGTCTGCTGTGTCATGTGGGTTGCTCCCTGACCGGTGATCGAATTTGTGCTTCGGTGGCTGTGGATAGCTTCATAGGTTGTGTCTTAACCCCTTGCACCACCAGGGTGGCCCCAATATTGATTTTATTTTAACTGTAAATATCTCAATAATTATCTTAGTTTTTTTTTTTCTTTTGGACAAATAAATCATCACATCGATGTAATAAAGAGCCCAAACTCTGGCGTTAGAGTTGACTGAAGTCTTTGCTCTAATATTCAAATCCTGGCTCTCTGACTTGCACCAAGTTAGGAGACTTTTCTGTGCCTTGGATTCCTCATCTATGAAATGGAATTGACTAGGATCTACCTGATACATGGTGGTAGGATCAAATGAAGTGATGATCTCCTATCCAAGTACTAACCAGGCCCAACCCTGCTTAGCTTCCGAGATCAGATGAGATCGGGCGCGTTCAGGGTGGTATGACCGTAGACAAAATACATAGAAGGAAATATAGGCGAAACACTATGTGATATGCACATCAAAGACATCTTTACAGACACATCACCCAAAGCAGTGATAGTGAAGGCAAAGATAAACAGCTGGGACTACATCAAATTAAAGAGCTTCTGCACAGCAAAAGAGACAATAACCAAAACAAAGAGAAACCCCACCGACTGGGAGAACATTTTTGCACACAACACTAATGATAAAGGACTGATCACAAAAATCTGCAAAGAGCTGATGAGACTCAACAACAAAGAAAATAATCCTGTCAAAAAATGGGCAGAAGAGCTAAAAAGAAACTTCTCTGAAGAGGAAATGCAAATGTCCAACAGGCATATGAAAAAATGTTCAACATCACTTGTCATCAGGGAAATGCAAATCAAAACTACCATGAGATACCATCTTACACCAGTGAGAATGGCACATATTAAAAAAACTAGCAACAACAAATGTCAGCGAGGATGTGGAGAAAAAGGAACTCTCCTGCACTGTTGGTGGGAGTGCAAACTGGTCCAACCACTATGGAGAGCTGTGTGGAGATTTCTGGACCTACTAAACATAGAGCTTCCATATGATCCAGCAATTCCACCCCTAGGTATTTACCCAAAGGACACAGAAACATCAATTCCAAAGAGCACCTGCACCCCTATGTTTATAGCAGCACTGTTTACAATAGCTAAGCTTTGGAAACAACCCAAATGCCCAAAAATAGATGACTGGATCAAGAAGATGTGATACATATATACCATGGAATATTACTCAGCATTCAAAAAAGATAAACACATGCAATTTGCAGCAACGTGGCGCTGGAAGGGATCATGCTTAGCGAAATAAGCCAAAAAGAAAAAGAAAAATACCGGATGGTCTCACTCATAGCAGGAATCTAGAAAACTTAAATAAGGGACCAGGAAAATGAATAACTATAAGAAAGTGAAAATCAAAATCAGCAAACAACTATGAACCAGAGACACTATATGGGGAGTGGGGGGAGGGGAGGGGAGGGATTGGGGTCAAAATAAGGGGATTGCAATTGTATGGGGAATATAAAAATAAAATTTATTTAAAAAAATGAATTGATGATCATTTTCTGACCCAGACATACACGGATATAATCAGATGCTATTTTTTTAATATTTTAATTATTGTTAATGTATTACCACAAGAGAGGGACCTATATAAAATTGTGCTGGGGTATAGTTACTTTGTAAGGTTATATCTTTGAAGCTTATCTCATGACATTCTTGCAAATATTCCAACAACCAATCCATTTAGTAAAAAAGTTTTAAGTGTGAAAGTTACATGTAATGGAGGGCGAGTTCATGTTGGTCATCTAATCTATGTCGAAGGCACACAGGGTAAGACTCCCACAAGGGCGGCCATGCACCTGCCTTGGGGAAGGATGCACCAAGAATGTGAGCTCCAGAGGTAAAGTTCCATGTTCAGACTCTTCCCTTTTCTTTTTTAATTTTTTTTTAACTACCATTATTTTACATCTCGTTCAATTTTGGGCACCTTCTTCACCTTTTCAAGTCCTTGATTTCCTCTTCTGTGAAAATTTAAGGAAAAGGAATTTCTCACTGTAAAAGTGCCAAGAATATTATCAAGTAATTATGGAGAGGTTGTTCTGTGCAGGGTCTAGAGCTGAGCATTGTGAGAGATTCATCTCTGATTATCAGGCATTTGGGACCATCCTTTTTACACCAATTGTTCTCGAAGCCTGCACACTCTCACCAGACCAGCAGTTAGAGCATCACCTGGCAACTTTCTAGAAAAGCAAACTTATTTCCCTCACACCAAACCCACAGGATCAAACTCTGGTAGGACCCAGTAACTTGTGATTTAACAAATCTCCATGTGATTAAGATGAGTGTTGAGGTTTGAGAACCAGCCATTGGCTTACACAGTATTTCCTCATATATTGTCTACAACAAACCATAAGATGTGTTATCTCCATGATCTGTATGTTTCTCTGTGCTGGGCACTGTGCTAAATGCTTTATAAGCATATTTAATTCTATTAGCATCTGTAAGATGAGGACTTTGTATATCCAGTTTTTTTTTATTAAACTTTTTTTTTTATAGAGGCATGTTTTATTTATTTATTTGTTTGTTTGTTTTGTTTATACATGCACTGGGTACAGTCAGAAGTGCGGGAGGGTGAGAGAATTCACCAGAGCCAGAGTGGGGAGCAGAGCAGGCAGAAGGACGGAAGTACACTGCTAAGGGGAGCAGCGGGCGGCAGGAGAGATCTGCGCGCCATGTGGGACCCTCCTCTGGTGGCCGGGGAGCAGCCGGGGATCGAACCGGCGCTGCAGAGGCCGCGGGCAGCTTCGCAACCCAGCGCTCAACCGCTGCGCCACCGGGGAGGCCCTGTATATCCAGTTTCAGCCACATTTACATCACTTTGCTTCTTCAAAAGTGTTCACCTTCTGCCTATCACAAGTCCTTTTTTGTTATGTTTTTTATTTTATATATTTTTTACATCATTCTTCATTTTTTTACAATGGATGCTTTCTCATCTTGGTTGCAAGTCCTTCTTTACTGGGTAATACCTGCTCATCCTTCAGGGCTCAACTTAAATAAGTCCTCCCCCAGGAAATCGTCCTGACACTTACAGGTTAGCTCATAGGTTAGCTCCCACTAGTAAAATTCATCACAACAGAATTTACTGCAATAAAAGTTGTCAGTTGTGTAGTTACCTATTTGATATGTAAGCTACATGAATCAGGGACCCTATCTTACTCTCCAAATATATTTCCAGTCCTGGTATAGTGTTGATCACATAGAAAATCCTCAAGAAAATTATGTTGAAGGAATGAATGTTGAACAAATGAAACTTCTTTCTCCATGGAAGGAAGGGAGGAAGCTGACGTCTCAAAGAAGTTAAGCAACTTTCCTGATATCACACACCTAGAAAGCATTAGAGCCAAGTCCCTGAACTTTATAGACTTTCTACCGCTGTGCTAATTATCTTTCCAATTTTTGATGAAGAATATAAGGTTCTGAGCAATTAAAGGACATCTAAAGTCATAGAACTAGTAAATAATAGTATCAGCATTACAATTTGGTAGCATTTATATTCTTTATTACATGATGAGGAGTTGTCATGTCTTCCAGGAGTTTCTTTCACTATAAACACAAAAAACAAACTAAATTTATAGTAAAATAAATTTAGTGGGATATTTATTGAATACAAATGACCACACCTTAGAATATTTACGTCTTGGGCCTACCTGGTGGCGCTAGGGGTTAAGACGCAGCACTCTGAAGCTATAAGAAGCCTCTGCAGCATGAGTTCGATCCCTGGCCAGGGAGGTGACCTACATGGCGCAGCATATCTCTCCTGACTCGCCGGCTGCTCCCCTCAGCAGTGTATTTCAGTAGACCTGCTTATTCTGCTCCCCACTCTGTCTCTGATGGGTCCTCTCACCCTCCGCACCTCTGGCCTGTACCCAGTTCTTGTACATAAATAAATAAATCTTTTTTTAAAAAGAATATTTATATGTCCCTTCCTGTGATGTGATTACACATATATCCAGAGTTTCTCAAAGTAGGATCCTGGAAACCTGGGAAGCAGATACCTGGGATTTTGACTTAGTGGATTGGAACTTATGAATGTGGATCTGGAGAATCTGCATTCCTCTATGTTCCCAGGTGACTGTCATGCCCACTGAAACTTAAGAAACACTCCATTGTAGGCAATGGTAGTTCCTATGTATGAGAGGAAGTGCGGTTGTCTGTAAATCCTTGCTAAATGATCCAGGAGTTGAATGGAAATGTATGAGCTCCCTTACCCCTCTGCTTATCTGATAACATCCACTCATTGTGGCCAGAGGACTGCCTTTCAACCATAGGTTTCTTGAACCAAAAGGATGGTTTAAATAAATAATGCATTTTATTAAATATAGTGTTTGCATTTGACAAAAAACAACCCTAGAATTACTGAACAGACTATGGTATGAATAAGCTCCCCAGGTAAAACGTCTTCAAGGGGAGCCCCAGGGTAGATTATAGTTACTTTTCCATGTCTGTAAGCATTTCTATACATTAGGAGCCCCTGGGCAGCAGAACTAGTAAGAGCCTGAGTAAAGTAAGTAGCTTTTGTAATCAGACAAATTATTTCACAGAGTATCAGATAAATATGAAAACTAGGAAGGATTTGAGTAAACTTGCTCCAGACTGACTTTAAGTATGATTTTAAGTAACAGATTGGTTCTCTGCTGCTACAGTTTTCTCTACCTAATACAATTTATGTATTCATTCTGTTTTTCAACAAATATGGTATGCCTACTGTGTACTGAGTACATAGTAGTACAATCACTTACATCATTTAAGCTTCATATTTGGAGTTGTAATCTGGCATTAAAACATCCACCAGAATAATCTACTAAAAAACTATTTTCGTTAAATTTTGTTGGCATGGCAACCACCAAGCAACACCATGGAGAGTGCATTAAATCCCACAGCAGGCTGTTAACCCAAGTGAGTTTGTAGAGAGTAAGCTCTCTGCAAAGGCTAAAAATAGACAACTTACAGCAAGGTGCCTCCACCCCTAACTAGAAGGAATGTGATTTACTTGCTCCTTTTTATGGGTTCAGACATGAGCCATATGAGAGCATGAGCTAATCCTTCAGGCTTCTGCAGCCCATTGCCTGGGCTAGGAAGGTGGAGTCCCCGCAGCTAGTAATTTTTTTTTTTTTAAGATTTATTTATGCATTACAAGAACCAGGGTACAGACTCAGAGGTGTGGGGGGTGAGAGGACTCGCCGGAGGCAGAGCGGGGAACAGAGTAGGCAGATTGCCCAAAATACACTGCTGAGGGTAGCAGTGGGCGAGTCAGGAGAGGTCTGCTGCGCCATGTGGGTTTCTCCCTGGCCAGGGATTGAACTCTTGCTGCAGTGGCTGCTGACAGCATCATAGGTTGCATTTTAACCCCTTGAGCCACCAGGGAGGCCCAGCTAGTAATTGTTTTACCTCTTAATCAATTGCATGAGAATCTGTTCAAGTTGGACAACATCTCTGGATTTCAGTGTCCTCATTTGTAATAAGCAGGAACAGGAATGCACTAAAAGCATTTCAGTGCTACACTCCTAGCTACTTAATGGTTTTGTCATTTCTTTTGATGGCGTGCAAAGAGAAGAGGCATGCGGGTGTGGTGGTGGTGGTGAAGTTTGTTAATGAATAATCTGGCAAAAATCATTAGGTGTCATCTCTTCTAGTAACAACAGTGACACATGTTGAGTATTTACCATGTGACAAGGATAGTTCTAAGTGAAAATGTTCTCTATTGCTTATCATTAGAGAAATACAAATCTAAGCCACAAGGAGACCTCACCTTATACCACTTAGAATGACTATTATCAAAATGCCAAGATAATAAATATTGACAAGGACATGGAAAAAGGAACTCTAGTATACTGTTGATGGGAAAGTAAATTGGTACAGGCACTATGGAAAACAGTATGGAAGTTCCTCAAAAATTACAAGTAGAACTATCATATAGGCCAGTGATCTCACTTCTGGGTATTTACCCAAAGAAAATGAAGACACTAATTTGAATAGATATTTGCACCACTATGTTCATTACAGCACTGTCCATGATATTAAGATATGGAACCATATCACATCATCTGTCATTTAAACTTCCTAACAAGACCTGTAAAAAGGCATTGCTTATATCCCAATTTCATAATTAAGTAAACTAAATTATGGAGAGTTAAGGTAAATAGATCATGTTTACATCAATAGTAAATAATATAGCTAGGATTTGATCTCAGGCTATCGAAATTCAGGACCTACACACTTGAACATTATTCCTTTGTATCTCTAGCGCCTAGATCATTTCATGACACCCTAAGGGCCCCCTGAGACTATTGAATGTGTAATGAATCACTGCTCTGCTCGTTCTCAGTGCCTTCTATTCACAAAGCATCAAGCCGGTTCCTTTCTTGGTAGTTTATAATGTGAAGAGAAACTTTGAGATATAACCCCTAAATGAAATGGTTGTGGGAGAACTGGAAAGCATGTTGCTATGGAATAAAATATACAGAGAAAGATACAGCTAAAATAGAAATGTGAGATAATGAGCTTGATTATATAATTTTGTGAAGAATTACAGAACTGAAGTTCTGTCAAAATAGGATGTTTTCTAGGAGCTAGAGTACATAGGCAATTTCATTTTACTATTTTAGGTGAAAATTATATTTGTTTTTAGAAGCAAAGAGGAAAAAGAGAGCATTTATAGCTATAGGGAGGGGAGAACTGAACTTGAAATAAGACCATAGAAATAATTCTTCTGACTGGAAAGAAAGACGGACTCGCCTTCCATCCCCTTCCTAGTCCCCTAGAGCAATGCAGGAGATGTTTTCTAGGCTATATAATCCTAGTGTATAACCTAGGTTACCCTCAGTTAGGAGACATATTGTACCATGACTAAGATCATAAGGTAAGTTAAAGAGATAGTTTCTATGAGTATAAACATATAAAACAAAAAAGCTTCTGCACGGTAAAAGAAACCATCATTAAAATGAAAAAAAAAAAAAACCTTCCTACTGAATGGGAGAATATATTTGCAAACCATATCAGGCAAGAGGTTCATATCCAAAATACATAACTCATGAAACTCAACAACAACAACAAAATATGATCTGCTTAAAAAATGGAAAATATAAATAGGAATTTCATGAAAGAAGATCCAACATGGTCAACAAGCACATGAAAAAATGTTCTCTATTGTTTATCGTTAGAGAAATACAAATCTAAGTCACACTGAGACCACACCTTACACCACTTAGAATGACTTATCAAAATGCCAAAATAATAAATATTGACAAGGACATGGAGAAAAAGGGACTCTAGTATACTGTTGGTGGGAAAGTAAATTGGTACAGGCACTATGGAAAACAGTATGGAAGTTCCTCAAAAATTATAAGTAGACTATTATATGGGCCAGTGATCTCACTTCTGGGTATTTACCCAAAGAAAATAAAAACACTAATTTGAATAGATATTTGCACCACTATGTTCATTACAGCACTGTTCAAGATATTAAGATATGAAACCATACGCCTAAAAATGGATGAATAATAAAGAAGATGTGGTGTATATAACACAATGGAATGCCACTTAGCCATAAAAATAATACGAAATCTTGCCCTTTTTGACAACATGGACGGACCTTGAGGGGATAATGCTAAGTGAAATAAGCTAAGAGGAGAAAAACAAATGCCTTTTGTAGAATATAAAGGAGAAAAAAGCATACCAATTAACAAAGCAAAAACAAACCCTTAGACTGATAGCCAAATGGTGGTTACCAGAGGAGAAGGTGGCAGAGGAGTAGAGGCGCTGATCAGTCGGTGGTGAATGGGACTAGATATCTTGTGGCAGCTGGTGGGTGTGGTGAGATAAATGAAGTTGCTGACGTGAGAAAATGTACTTCTGTAATGTACACAGTGTTATAAACTAATGTTGCCTCTTTACAAGAAAAATAATGTTAAGCTGGAAAAACTGAAGATAGCTTCTCTGGAATTTTATTATTACAAGGTAAAAATAAGTAGTGTTTTTCATCTCCACCATCTAGTCTAATCCCTCTCTAGAAATGAGTTATTACATTATTTGAAACATTTTAGTGGTGGGGAATAGACATACAATTTTTCATAAGTGTAAATTGTAATGAATTTTCTCCATTAGATACATTCAAGTGATCAGCATCCAGACCAAGAATCAGAGCAATCCCCTGCTTCTTAGGACACTTCTTCCTATTCCTGTGAAGTACTTGGTCCCTCCTCCCCTAGAATAACCATCATCATAGATTAGGTTGGCCTCTACCTGCTTCACATAAGTGTAATCCTACTGCATTTACTCTTCTAAGTTTTGATACATACTGCCTAATATTATTTAAAAAAAATGTTACACCAATTTATGAAACTATCAGCAATGCATAAGAATTCCAACATCCTTTCCAACTCTTGGAATGTGCTGAATTTAATTAAGTTATTTTGTTAGGTGAGTAGTGATAATCTCGCTGTGCTTTATTTTACAAATCCCTGATTGGCTAATAGAATGAGTTGAAACACCTTTTTATATGCTTTTGGGATATTTTGGTTATCCTGCTTTGAGGTGCCCAAGACTTTTGTTCAGTTTTCTCTTTGATTTTCTATCTTATTCCTATCAATTAGTTAATTTTGCATGTATTCTAGATATGGGTCCTTTGTCAAATATGAGTATAGGATTTCTTTCCTTATGATGGTTAGGGCCTCTTACGTCTTGTTTAAGGGATCTCTACTTAACTTGATGGTCATGAATATGTCTTCCTATATTCCCCTCTAAAAGCTTTATTGCTTTACTTTTCACAATTAGAATGCAATCCATTCTAGAAATCAAAACTTCCCCTTTGTCATGAATCAGGTAACCATTTGTGCATGTGCTCTCTCATCTAGTTCAATGCTTTGTTTATATAACTTTAATTCCATGAGTGCTTATTACTATTGTTTTATGATGGACTTTGTCTTAGGCAGAATGAATTTTCCACCTTTGCTCTTCCCCTTCAGTGGTCTTGGATATTTGCCCTATGAATTTTAGAATCAGCTTGTCAAATTCTGCAAAAAAAAAAAAAATAAATAAATGAATAAATAAATAAATAATCAGCTAAATTTTTGGTTGGAATAGCATTGAATTTATAGATTTATTTGGGAAGAATTGTATCTCTTTACAATATTGAGTTTTTAAAATATTAAAAATTTATGTCTAAATTCGTCTCATGTACTGAAATGCTCAATACTGGTGTTTTTCCCCAAATTGGTCTATAAATTCAACACAAAACTGACATACTGGTTGAATAATATATATGGACATGCAGTGGACTGAGAATAGCTAGTTCATTTCAAAAAAGAGCTTAGTTGGAAAACTTAAACTACCTGATTTCAAGACTGGCTATAAAGCTTCTGACATGCAGATCAATGAAGAAGAATCTGTAGCTCAAAAGCAGAACATATTTAGGATTAGTTGCTTGTCAAAAAATATGGAAAAATAATTTATTTAGAAAAGGGCATTTCCCAAGTAAGGAACTCTGGGGTTTTTCCACCCACAGATGGTGTTATAACAACTATATTTCCAAATAAGAAATATAATTTGACTTTTGCCTTTTGCCATACCAGAAAATAAATAAATAACTCATAATGGATTATAAATCTATGTATAAAAGCTAGATATATACAATTTGTAGAAGAAAATATACAATAAAATATTCACAATCTTGAGATAGGCAAAGATCTCCTAAAAAGCAAAAAGCATGGGCCTCCCTGTTGGCGCAAGTGGTTGAGCACTGCACTGTGATGCTGTCTGCAGCCTCTGCAGCGCAGGTTTGATCCCAGCCGGCCAAGAAGAAACTCACATGGTGCAGCAGACCTCTCCTGACTCACCCACTGCTCCCCTCAGCAGTGTATTTCATCAGTCTACCTGTTCTGTTCCCTGTTCTGTCTCTGGTGAATCCTCTCACCCTCCCACACCTCTGGCCTGTACCCCAGTTCTTGCATAAATAAATAAATCTAAAAAAAAGTAAAAAAAAAAACAAAAAAGCACAAGCAATTTGAAATAATGAAGCATAAATTAGGCTTTATCAAAAATTTAAACCTGAATTTTGAAAGATATCTTTAAGAAAATATAAATGCAATCAATATATGAAGAGAAAATAATAGCAATGTATACATGACAAATGATTTGTGTCCAGAATTATTGCGTGTAATATACATACATAGGCTTGAAAATCACAAAATATTAACATACTTCATAAAAGAAGATATTTGCCAATAAGCACATGAAGAGATAATCTTTTGTTATCAGATAAACGCAAATTAAAGCCTTAAGTGATACTACTACACATCCACTAGTATGGTTGAAATGAAAAAGTACAGCTGGCAATTGACAGCTCATCTAGCAAAGTTTGTTACTATCTGTGAATGAATATCATTTATATAGTCCTTGTTATGGACTGAATGTGTGTATCCCCAAGAATTCAATACATTGAATTCTTAAGCCAGAACATGGTGGTATCTGGAGATGGAGACATTAATTCAACAAAGCATTTACTATGTGTTGTACCAGGCACTGGTTATAGAAACTTGCAAGATTGTGACCAGGGACTAAATTTAAAATCCCCAAGATATTTATTAGGCTATTTTTTTTTTTTTAGCTAATACGAGAATTGCCAGGAGTTGAGTAGAAGTTGCCCCTGAAATTTCCATTTTTCATCCTATCTACTTCACTTGTTTAATGCACTTGCCTTGTCACTATTGGAATTAAAGTTTGAGCTCTTCAGTTAGAGATTTTAAGATACAAGATATGTGACTTGTTTTCAATAGACTTTTATATTCTAGAAGTGTTACTCAGGTATAATAATCACTACACTCTAATGTGAGTTGGTGAACTACAGCATATAGGTCTAATCTGTTCCACACTGTGTTTTTGTAACTAAAATACTTATTGAAACATAATCACATTCCTTTGTTTAAGTACTGTTGATGGCTGCTATGACACCCCAGTGGCAGATTTGAATAGTTGCAACTAAGACTTAATGTTCTTTGCATAGTTTCCTACAACAACTATAACAAAGTGGGTGGCTAAGATAATAAAAAATGACTCTCTCACAGCTGTGGATCTCTGAAGTCCAAGATCAAGGTGTTAACAGGACCATTCTCCCGATGGGGCCTATGGAGAACATACCAATTTTTGCCTTTTCCAGATTCTGTTTCCATCAGCATCCCTTAAATCATGATTGCAGCATTCTCTAAATCATGATTACCTCACTCCAATCTCAACTTCTGCAGTAATATTGCTTCCTCTTTTTCTTCCCATCTTCTACTCTGTGTGTGTTTTCTCTAAGGGCACTTATATTGAATTTAAGCCCCACTTGAACAGATGATTTCCTCTTCTCAAGATCCTGTGAGTATTAAAATACAGAAACCCTATAGAAATGAGGTCAGAAGGCTACAAAGAGTGTTCATGCACGTGAAAATCAGCAACCTGCAGGATCCCACATGCCTGTACCTCTCATAGCAAGTAATACTGTTTCCCTCTCCATCAGATAAACTAAGAGGAAGGTTCTCTTGGGTATATATAGGCATTGTTAGGCCTGCTTTGGGGGAAGTTCATGAGGATTTCTTCTGAAAACACTTTCAATCTGCCTTCTTTTCTGTTGTTTCTTACTACATAAGCCCATTTTGTTGTGGGAATAACTGATTTTATTTGAGCTCGATAATCCTGAATTACATCTTCAAGTCTTCTTTTTTTCAAATAACATAATATACACAAATACACAGATTTAGGCATGACAATTCTTTTTTAGAGTCCACCATTTAGCTTACTATTGTCTCAAAACCTTAAGTATTCACTAGAATGTTTTACAGAAAATGATCCCCAATCTGCACTGTAGTATAATGGCAAAAAAGGTCATTTAACTCAGACTAGTGGAGGTAGGATATAAAAAACACATTCCTGGAGAAGGGTCAAAGAAAGGGGGGAAATATTTCAAGCAGAGAGGAAGCAGCACATGCAAAGGTCCAGAGAAATTAAAGCATATGTAGCATAGGTAACAACAAGTAGCTTGACATGGTTATTGTGCCCGGTACATATAGAAGAAAGGCAAACGCCAGTCACAAGAACCTGTGAGACTAAGCAAAAAAGTTTCTATTGAATCCAAATTACTATGGGAACAATAGTAAATTTGAAATTGGGGAGGAAGAAAATGAGATTTGCATTTTACAATATCAAATGGGGCCAAAAACATAATAAATAAGTAGCAAAAGAGCAAGAGTTGAGTGAGAAGACAATTAAGAGACTATTATAGGTTTCTAAAAATTCTAACAAAAATCTGAACTGAAGTGGTGGCCTTGAAAATGGAGAAGATAGGATTTAAATAAAATTTAGGTAGTAGAATCAATAGGATAAGGAAATACTTCTGTTATGGATGTGGTAAGAGTTACAGAGAAGATGACTGCCAGATTTTTGATTTAGGAAAGTGGGTGGATGTTTCTGCTGAATATAAAGATGGAGAATACAGACGAGTATATTGGAGGGAAAGGTGTGGAGTTCCATGATGTGCACATTGAGTAGGAGGTAACGATGATATTTAACATTTGAGCATATTTAAGTTGTGAATATGCAGCTGAATCTACTCAATGCGTGCTAATGTATGTGGTTCTGATAATTAGGAAAGATATTAGGAGCAGAAGTAAAGATATCACCAAGGACAACAATAAATGTTATAGGGCCTCTGACATTAAGAGGAAGGGGGGAATATGAGGGGCGGAGCAACATGGCGGCGAGGAGACGCTGCGAGTAAGATCTCCCATTAAAAAAAAAGTTAATAGGGAGGAAAAGCGGCAGGTCTCAGTGAGAAGTGGGACACGGAAGATAAACGGGTGACTCCAGCAAAATGCCCGAAGAAGAAAGTTGCCATAAAAGAGGACCAGAAGGGAGGAAAGCGCAGAACCCTGCTCCCCTCCCCCACCCACAGAGTCAGCACTCTCCCACCCACAGAGAGGAGGAAAAAAAAAAAACAAACAAACTAAAACGACCAACAAGAACAAACTACGCAGCAAGCGGGACTGTGAGTGGAAAGGAACTATTTCAGCCACCACACACCCCGTGAACGGGCGCTATGGAGAACCCTGCAGGATCCGCCGCGGAGGTGAGCTCCAGGCGCCATTAAAGAGAGACCCTGCCCCCCAGGAGGAGACCAGCACCAGCACACAGCCCCAAGCTGACAGGTAAGCTTGCACGGAAAAGCGGCGCGCTGGAAAAGCAGACGCGGATCGGGATCAGGATTGCGTGGAAAAGCGGTGAGGATCGGAATCGGGAACGTGCAGAAAAGCAGTGCGGTTGAAAAGCAAACGTGGATCCGGATCGCAGCTGCCCAGGTCCCCGCGCCTGCAACCTAGGCTTGCGGGGAGACGCTCGGAGGCCCTCACTGAGTGAGCAGGAACCAGGCGCCCAGGCACGGGAGCGGGATTCAAAAGGCGCCGTTCCCGCGCCACTGAACTGGGCTACAGCCCACGTCCTGGAACTGAGGGCTTTGGAACTGAGACCCGGGGCACGAAATTAGGGGCGTGGGTTCCCCACGACGGTGGGGCACAAGGCAGACACAGCACCCCAAAGCCGTTGAGGTTTACCCTACCATTCCCACTCTGTTCCCTGTCCCACGGGGTGGAAAATCAGCTCCCCAAGGGCTCTAGGAGAGATCTCTGGCGCCACCTAGCGACTTGAAGCCAGCAGAGGCTCCTGGAGGAGCCAGTGGCCAGCTGGGGAGTTAGCCCATACCGGGCCCCTTCCGACCAGTAGTCTGAGCCCACAGGGGGAGTGAGCACCCACAGCCGGGGCAGACCAGGCGCGCAGAAGAGTGTGCCTGAGATCGGACGTGCAGGGAGTGTGTCCCACATCACCATTTTAGAACAGGGACATTTCTTCAGTAAAGACTACCTGCAGAAGGCTTCCTCAGGAGCCAGAGGTGAGCGGGGGAAGTTCGCCCAGCCAGACCCCCTCTGGCCTGCAGTCCAAGCCCAGAGGGGGAGCAGGAACCCACCGCCGGGACAGACCAGGTGCACAGGGGAGTGTGTCCCCACATCGGCATTTTAGAACAGGGACCTTTCTCCAGTAAAGACTGCTTGAAACTGACATATGGCTCCTGGAGGAACCAGAGGGGAGCAGAGAAGCTCACCCAAGATGCCGGCCAGTCCCAACAACACAGTGTCCCAACGCATACGGCAAATTAGAAAACAGACAGTAGGGAGTAGAAGAACCACAGGCAACCTAGCAACTCCCCAGGGAAAAAGCACAACACAAAAAGAAAACCAGCCCCCAGATTGCAATAACAGTAACTTGGAAGAACTTCTGAGCCTTCCAGAAAGAGATTTTAAAATTGCCGTGATAAAAAAACTGACAGAAGTCATAAAGGAAAACAATGATAAGGGAAAAATAATCAACGATCAGAAGAATGAAATTGAGTCCCTAAAGAGGGAAGTAAAAGAAATGCAGGAGATCAAAGAATTAATGGAAGAACTAAAGAATTCTGGGAAAAGCAATGAAAGCAGAATAGATGAAATGGAAGAACGAATAAGTACTCTTGAAGACACAGAAATAAAAAGAACCAAAACAGAAAAGGAAAGAGAAGTACGAAGGAAAAAGAACGAAGAAAGACTTCGGGAACTTTCAGACTCCATGAGGAAAGGAAATATAAGAGTTATAGGAATACCAGAAGGAGAGGAGAGAGATGTAGGAACAGAGAAAATATTCAAAGAGATAATTGAAGAGAACTTCCCAAATGTGAAGAAGGAGCTGAAAATTGATATACAAGAAGCAAGAAGAACACCAAACTTCCACGACGAAAGGAAAAACACAGCAAGACACATAATAGTAAAGCTCCCAAGAATCCAGGACAAGGAAAAAATAATGAAGCTGGCAAGAGGGAAGAAACAGATAAAATTCAAAGGAAAGCCAATCAGGCTGACATCAGACTTTTCCGAAGAATCACTACGGGCAAGGAGAGAGTGGAGGGACATAGTCAACAGACTCCAAGAAAACAGATGCCAACCAAGAATACTCTATCCCGCAAAGCTCTCCTTCCTCTTTGAAGAAAGAATATGGACCTTCCCAGACAAACAGAAACTCCGGAATTTCATTACAACTAAACCCCCACTCCAAAAAATACTACAAGGAGTCCTAAAGCAAGAAACTCAGAGGGACGAATAACCATGAAAGAAGGCCAAAAAAAAAAAAAAGTTATTAAAAGAATAAATAAATAAAATCAAAGGAAAGACAATCACAATGGCAAATACAGATGCTAACATATCAATATTAACTCTAAATGTAAATGGACTAAACTCTTCAATAAAAAGACACAGAGTTGCAGCCTGGATTAAGAAAAAAAACCCAACCTTTTGCTGTCTCCAGGAAACATATTTAGCTACAAAAGATAAAAATAGACTCAAAGTCAAAGGATGGAAAACAATCCTACAAGCAAATGGGCCAAAAAAGAAAGCAGGAACAGCTATACATATATCAGATAAAACAGATTTCAAACTCAAAAAAATAAAAAGAGACCCCAATGGTCACTACATTATGATCAAGGGGACAATACTTCAAGAAGAAATAACACTCATTAACATATACTCACCAAATGAAGGAGCACCAAAATATATCAGAAAACTGTTGTCCTCTCTGAAAACAGACATCAGAGAAAACACATACGTAGTGGGAGACTTCAACACACCACTATCAACAATGGATAGATCAACAAGACAAAAAATAAGTAAAGAAACTAAAGCTCTAAATAAGGACCTAGAGCATTTGGGCTTAACAGACATCTATAGAACACTAAACCCCAAAAAAACGGAGTACACATTTTTCTCAAGCGCACACGGATCATTCTCCAGGATCGATCACATACTGGGGCACAAGACAAACATCAACAGATACACCAAGATTGAAATCATACCAACCATCTTTTCTGACAACGAAGGCATCAAACTAGAAATAAATCATAAAAAGAAGGCAAGGAACTATCCTACCTCATGGAGATTAAAAGCCACACTACTGGAAGACCACTGGGCTAACGAGGAGATCAAAGAAGAAATTAAAAAATTCTTTGAATTGAATGACAAGGAGGACACCAATATCCTAAATGTATGGGATGCAGCAAAAGCAGTAATAAGAGGAAAATATATAGCAATAGAAGCTTACATCAAGAAACAAGAAAGAACTCAAAGAAACAACCTAATCTCGAAGCTCAAAGATCTAGAAAAAGAACAACAAAAAAAAACCCAAAACCAGTAGAAGAAAAGAAATACTAAAAACCAAAGCAGAAATAAATGAAATTGAAACTAAAAAAACAATCCAAAAGATCAATGAAACCAAGAGCTGGTTCTTTGAAAAAATAAATAAAATAGACAAACCCCTAGCCAGGCTCACAAAGGAAAAAAGGGAGAAAGCACAAAAACACAGGATCATCAATGAAAGAGGAGAAATCACAACGGACACAGCAGAAATCAAAAGAATAATCAGTAACTACTATGAACAGTTATATGGAAACAAGTTTAACAATCTAGAGGAGATGGACAAATTCCTACAACTCTACAATCACCCAAAGCTAGATAAAGAAGAAATAGAACACCTAAACAGAACAATTACAAGCAGCGAAATTGAAATGGTAATCAAAAACCTCCCCAAAAACAAAAGCCCAGGACCTGATGGATTTACAAATGAATTCTACCAAACATTCAGAGACGAATTAGTGCCTATCCTTCACAAACTCTTCCAAAAAATTGAGAAGGAAGGGACAATACCAAACGTGTTCTATGAAGCCAACATTACACTAATACCAAAACTGAACAAGGACAACACAAAAAAGGAAAACTACAGGCCAATCTCCCTAATGATCACTGATGCAAAAATCCTCAATAAAATTTTAGCTATCAGAATCCAACAATGTATCCATAAGATAATTCACCACGACCAAGTAGGATTCATTCCAGGGACACAAGGATGGTTTAACATCCGAAAATCAATCAACATTATCCAACACATCAACAAAAAGAAATATAAAAACCATATGATAATATCAATAGATGCTGAGAAAGCTTTCGACAAAGTGCAACACCCATTCATGATAAAAGCCCTTGAAATTCTTGGGATACAAGGAACATACCTCAACATCATAAAGGTCATCTATGACAAGCCAACAGCCAGTATCATTCTCAATGGTGAAAAGCTGAAAGCAATTCCATTAAGATCTGGAACAAGACGAGGATGTCCACTCTAAACACTGCTTTTCAATATAATACTGGAAGTCCTAACCAGAGCAATAAGACAAGAGAAAGACATCCAAGGAATCCAAATAGGAAAAGAAGAAGTCAAGCTATCACTATTTGCAGATGATACGATAATATACATAGAGAACCCCAAAAACTCCACAAAAAAACTAATTCAACTCACCAATCAGTTCAGTAATGTGGCAGGATACAAAATCAACACGCAAAAGTCAGTAGCCTTCCTATACACAAACAATAAATCTGAAGAAGAAGAAATCAAAAAACCATCCCTTTTTTTATTGAAACAAAAAAAATCAAATATTTGGGAATAAATCTAACAAAAGAGGTAAAGGACCTATACAAGGAAAACTATAAAACACTGTTAAAAGAAATAGAAGAAGACACAAAGAAATGGAAAGACATCCCCTGCTCATGGATTGGAAGAATAAACATTATTAAAATGGCCATCCTTCCAAAAGCAATATACAGATTCAATGCTATTCCAATCAAAATTTCAATGTCATTCTTCAAAGAAATAGAACAATTATTGATGAAATTCATATGGAATCACCAAAAACCCCGAATAGCCAAAGCTCTCCTGAAAAAAAAAGAAGGGAATGGAGGCATCACACTCCCAGACTTCAAACTATACTACAAAGCCATAATCATCAAAACTGCATGGTATTGGAACAAGAACAGACATACAGACCAATGGAATCGAATAGAAAATCCAGAAATAAACCCACAGATTTATGGTCAACTAATCTTTGACAAAGGAGCAAAGACTATGCATTGGAGCAAAGAAAGTTTGTTCAATAAATGGTGCTGGGAAAACTGGGTCGCTACATGCAAAAGAATGAAGCTTGACCACTACCTCACACCATACACAAAAATCAACTCAAAATGGATTAAAGAACTAGACATAAGACCTGAAACCATAAAATATATAGAAGGAAATATAGGCTAAACACTACGTGATTTGCACATCAAAGACATCTTTACAGACACATCACCCAAAGCAGTGATAGTGAAGGCAAAGATAAACAGCTGGGGGACTACCTCAAATTAAAGAGCTTCTGCACAGCAAAAGAGACAATAACAAAAACAAAGAGAAACCCCACCAACTGGGAGAACATTTTCGCACCCAACACTAATGATAAAGGACTGATCACAAAAATCTGCAAAGAGCTGATGAGACTCAACAACAACAAAGAAAATAATCCAGTCAAAAAATGGGCAGAAGAGCTAAAAAGAAACTTCTCTGAAGAGGAAATGCAAATGGCCAACAGGCATATGAAAAAATGTTCAACATCACTTGTCATCAGGGAAATGCAAATCAAAACTACCATGAGATACCATCTCACACCAGTGAGAATGGCACATATTAAAAAAACTAGCAACAACAAATGTTGGCGAGGGTGTGGAGAAAAAGGAACTCTTCTGCACTGTTGGTGGGAGTGCAAACTGGTCCAACCACTGTGGAGAGCTGTGTGGAGATTTCTGGACCTACTAAACATAGAGCTTCCATATGATCCAGCAATTCCACTCCTAGGTATCTACTCAAAGGACACAGAAACATCAATTCCAAAGAACACCTGCACCCCTATGTTTATAGCAGCACTGTTTACAATAGCTAAGCTTTGGAAACAACCCAAATGCCCAAAAATAGATGACTGGATCAAGAAGATGTGGTACATATATACCATGGAATATTACTCAGCATTCAAAAAAGATAAACACATGCAATTTGCAGCAACATGGATGGCGCTGGAAGGGATCATGCTCAGCGAAATAAGCCAAAAAGAAAAAGAAAAATACCAGATGGTCTCACTCATAGCAAGAATCTAGAAAACTTAAATAAGGGACCAGGAAAATGAATAACTATAAGAAAGTGAAAATCAAAATCAACAAAAAACTATGAACCAGAGACACTTTTAGGGGGGCGGGGGCGGGAGGGGAGGGATTGGGGTCAGAATGGGGGGGGCTGCAATTGTATGGGGAATATAAAAATAAAATTTATTATTTAAAAAAAAAATAAAAAATAAAATAAAAAAAAAGAGGAAGGGGGAAAGGCAATAGATAAGGGATGATGATAGGGAAAAAATAGTAAATAAATAAATAAGAAAGATAGAATTTAAGTAAAGTTTACCAAGTAGAATTGGTTTGACTTAGGATATTATACTATTTTGCAGAATAGGAAATGTTTTTTAGGTTTAACAAAAACAGAAACTTATTCCACCTGTCAGAAACTCAATTTGGGTCCAACTTTACATTATCATACCTGTCTCATAGCTAAGAATTTTAAAACAAAACCTATAACATCTCTATTGCATCTGTATGTATGTTTGTATATGTTTATATTATTTTTTTCTACCTCTGTGTAGTGCTAAAATTATTTTATAAAGAACTCTAATTGGAAGGGGGCGGAGCAACATGGCGGCGAGGAGATGCTGCGAGTAAGATCTCCCATTAAAAAAAGTTAATAGGGAGGAAAAGCGGCAGGTCCCAGTGAGAACTGGGACACGGAAGATAAACGGGTGACTCCAGCAAACTACCCGAAGAAGAAAGTGGCCATAAAAGAGGACTAGAAGGGAGGGAAGCACAGAACCCTGCTCCCCTCCCACGCCCACAGAGGAGGCACTCTCCGACCGGCAGAGAGGAGGGAAACAACAAACCAAAACGCCCAACAAGAACAAACTATGCAGCAAGCGGGACTGTGAGTGGAAAGGAACTATTGGAGCCACCACACCCCGTGAACGGGAGCTGAGGCGAACCCTGCAGGATTCGCCGCCGCGGTGAGCGAACGGCTCAGGGCGCCATTAGAGAAGAACAAAGACCCCGGGAGACGCGCACACAGCCCGGGCTGCCGGTAAGCTTGCGCGCTTGAAAATCAAGTGCAGACCGGGATCGTGGCTGCCCAGGTACCCGCGCCTGCGACCTAGGCTTGCGGGGAGAAGACCTAGGCTTGCGGGGAGACGCGCGGAGGTCCTCACTGAGGTGAAGGTCCCTCCCTGAGTAAGCAGGAACCAGGCGCCCAGGCACGGGAGCGGTGCAAAAGGCGCCATTCCCGCGCCACTGAACTGGGCTACAGCCCGCGTCCTGGAACTGAGGGCTTTGAACTGAGACCCGGGGCACGAAAATTCGGGGCGTGGGTTCTCCACGACAGTGGGGCACAAGGCAGACACAGCACCCCAAAGCTGTTGAGGTGTACCCTACCATTCCCGCTCTGTTCCCTGTCCCACGGGGTGGGGGGAGGCGAAAAACAGCCCCCCAAGGACAATAGGAGAGATCTCTGGCGCCACCTTGCAACCAGGAAAAAAAAGTCACTAACACCCCATAGAACAGGAAATTTCTTAAGACTGCTTGAAAAGGGCAGAAGGCTTCTAGAGGACCCAGTGGCCAGCCGGGAAGTTAGCCCACGCCAGGCCCCTTCCGACCAGCAGTCTGAGCCCACAGAGGGAGCAGGCACCCATGTCCGGGGCAGACCGGGTGCGCAGAAGAGTGTGCCTGAAACCGGAGGCGCAGGGACTGCATCCTGCTTCGCCATTTGAGAACAGGGACATTTCTTCAGTAAAAACTGCCTAAAACCAGCAGAAAGCTCCCCCAGAAGACAGAGATGGCTCCTGGAAGAGCCAGAGGGGAGCGGAGAAGTTCACCCAAGATGCCAGTCAGTCCGAGCAACACAGTGTCCCAACGCATACGACAAATTAGAAAACAGACAGTAGGGAGTAGAAGAACCACACGCAACCTAACAACTCCTCAGGAAAGAAGCACACCACAAAAAGAAAACCACTCCCCAGATTGCAACGACAGCAACTTGGAAGAACTTCTGAGCCTTCCAGAAAGAGAATTTAAAATTGCCATGATTAAAAAAGTGATAGATCAGAAGAAGGAAATTGAGTCCCTAAAGAGGGAAAACAATGGTCAGAAGAATGAAATTGAGTCCCTAAAGAGGGAAGTAAAAGAAATGCAGGAGATCAAAGAATTAATGGAGGAACTAAAGAACTCCGGGAAAAGCAAGGAAAGCAGAATAGATGAAATGGAAGAACGAATAAGTTCTCTTGAAGACACAGAAATAAAAAGAACCAAAACAGAAAAGGAAAGAGAAGTACGAAGGAAAAAGAACGAAGAAAGACTTCGGGAACTATCTGACTCCATGAGGAAAGGAAATATAAGAGTTATAGGAATACCAGAAGGAGAGGAGAGAGATGTAGGAACAGAGAAAATATTCCAGGAGATAATTGAAGAGAACTTCCCAAATGCGAAGAAGGAGCTGAAAATTGATATACAAGAAGCAAGAAGAACACCAAACTTCCACGACGAAAGGAAAAACACAGCAAGACACAATAGTAAAGCTCCCAAGAATCCAGGACAAGGAAAAAATAATGAAGCTGACAAGAGGGAAGAAACAGATAACATTTAAAGGAAAACCAATCAGGCTGACATCAGACTTCTCTGAAGAAACACTACGGGCAAGGAGAGAGTGGAGGGACATAGTCAACAGACTCCAAGAAAACAGATGCCAACCAAGAATACTCTATCCCGCAAAGCTCTCTTTCCTCCATGAAGAAAGAATATGGACCTTCCCAGACAAAGAGAAACTCCGGAATTTCATTACGAATAAACCCCCACTCCAAAAAATACTACAAGGAATCCTAAAACCAGAACCTCAGAGGGACAAATAACAACAAAAGAAGACCAAAAAAAAAAAAAGTTATTAAAAGAATAAATAAAATCAAAGGAAAGACAAACATAATGGCAAATACAGATGCTAACATATCAATATTAACTCTAAATGTAAATGGACTAAACTCTTCAATAAAAAGACACAGAGTTGCAGGCTGGATTAAGAAACAAAACCCAACCTTTTGCTGTCTCCAGGAAACACATTTAGCTACAAAAGATAAAAATAGGCTCAAAGTCAAAGGATGGAAAACAATCCTACAAGCAAATGGGCCAAAAAAGAAAGCAGGAACAGCTATACTTATATCAGATAAAACAGACTTCAAACTCAAAGAAATAAAAAGAGACCCCAATGGTCACTACATTATGATTAAGGGGACAATACTTCAAGAAGAAATAACACTCATTAACATATATTCACCAAACGAAAGAGCACCAAAATATATCAGACAACTGTTGTCCTCTCTGAAAACAGACATCAGAGAAAACACATACGTAGTGGGAGACTTCAACACACCACTATCAACAATGGATAGATCAACAAGACAAAAAATAAGTAAAGAAACTAAAGCTCTAAATAAGGACCTAGAGCATTTGGGCTTAACAGACATCTATAGAACACTAAACCCCAAAAAAACGGAGTACACATTTTTCTCAAGCGCACACGGATCATTCTCCAGGATCGATCACATACTGGGGCACAAGACAAACATCAACAGATACACCAAGATTGAAATCATACCAACCATCTTTTCTGACAACGAAGGCATCAAACTAGAAATAAATCATAAAAAGAAGGCAAGGAACTATCCTACCTCATGGAGATTAAAAGCCACACTACTGGAAGACCACTGGGCTAACAAGGAGATCAAAGAAGAAATTAAAAAATTCTTTGAATTGAATGACAAGGAGGACACCAATATCCTAAATGTATGGGATGCAGCAAAAGCAGTAATAAGAGGAAAATATATAGCAATAGAAGCTCACATCAAAAAACAAGAAAGAACTCAAAGAAACAACCTAATCTCGAAGCTCAAAGATCTAGAAAAAGAACAACAACAAAAAAACCCAAAACCAGTAGAAGAAAAGAAATACTAAAAACCAAAGCAGAAATAAATGAAATTGAAACTAAAAAAACAATCCAAAAGATCAATGAAACCAAGAGCTGGTTCTTTGAAAAAATAAATAAAATAGATAAACCCCTAGCCAGGCTCACAAAGGAAAAAAGGGAGAAAGCACAAATACACAGGATCATCAATGAAAGAGGAGAAATCACAACGGACACAGCAGAAATCAAAAGAATAATCAGTAACTACTATGAACAGTTATATGGAAACAAGTTTAACAATCTAGAGGAGATGGACAAATTCCTACAACTCTACAATCACCCAAAGCTAGATAAAGAAGAAATAGAACACCTAAACAAAACAATTACAAGCAGCGAAATTGAAATGGTAATCAAAAACCTCCCCAAAGAATTCTAATTGACTTAAAGACAAATAAGCTCTATATAAATTTCTGAATATTCTCAGAAATATGGAAACTAACCCCAAATATTTTCAAATTCATACAATCTAACATAATCTTTCCTTTAAAAACTTGCTAGTTTGTTGGTTTTTAAAAAAAGGATCATTTTCATTATTTGCTTTTATAACTTTTGAAGGCCATATTTTACTAATTGTCTTTATCTGCTCCAAATCTTTCCATGTAGAGTGGAGGTTAAGAATCATTTTCTTTAAATTGGCATGATGAAAAGACAATAGGATGTTATTCTATACCATTATATTATGATATATTCACTACTATCAGATAACAAAAATCAACAACCACTTCACTTCTATTTCTCCTCCTACTTTACAAATACTAATTAGTATTCAAATCACTAATGCACAGTGAGTAAGAGCTTCACAGAGATTATTCATATGCTTCCTGGTTGCTGAGGAACCAATTTACCCACACAGTAGATTGGACACACAGGAAGTGACTAATACATGTATTAAGCTGTGTGATGACATACGCAAAGCAAGTGGAATTCCTTATTTCAAAATTTATATATGTGAGAAAAAAATTTCTCCTCTTAAAATAAGAGTTCAGAATTATCCAGGGTTTGATTATATAGCTTGTATCTACATATAATATCCTAATAGAATATATCTTAACTATAAAATATGTTTCTTTTTTCCTCCTCTTCTTACTTAAATGTAACTGGGGAATGTCAGGAAAAATAGCACTGTAAGGAACTCCATGGGTCTGTTCTGCTATAGAAGCAGTGAAAGATAGACTAAAAGTATCAGAATCAAAGTCATTCGAATTCTGAAAAGCAGCCAGTGGTTTCCAGCAAGCAACAAACACTTAACGAAGAAAAAAGCAACCGGGTAGGAAGGCCCTCCATTACTCTTTTCCCTTCTCCCAGCTCAGTTTAGTCTAGAACACAGCAGCCTTTGGAGGAAGAAGTGGCCTTGTTCTGAGAAACTGGGATTGTCTTTTGATCTTGAAAGACTAATCAGAGTCTGCTTTTAGTTTATCTAACTCGGAACTCTCTCATGACAAAGAAGCTACAATATGAAAGGATTACAGGCAGATGAATTACTTTGTCACCTGGGACCAAAGCTATCAACTGAGGTAAACAATTAAAGTTCCAAAGAGCCTAGGAGAAAGACTGGGAAGTGAGATGCTTTGACTAGTAAGTTTTGAAAATCTTGTACGTATACCTGGGAATCATTCCCAGCGAGAATGTAAAATGGTATATCCACTTGGAAAAATGTTTGGCAATTCTTTACTAAGGTAAACAGAATTACCATATGATTGAACAATTACTGTATGACTCCATTTCTAGATAAATAACCAAAAGAATAGGAAACCAGTGTTGAAATGAAATCTCATCCATTACATTTGTTCATTCATTGTAACACTATTTTTTTTTTTTTGAGATTTATTTATTTATGCACACAAGAACTGGGATACAGGCCAGAGGTGTGGTGGGTCAGAGGATTCACCAGAGACAGAGTGGGGAATAGAACAGGCAGATCGACTGAAGTATACTGCTGAGGGGAGCAGTGGGCGAGTCAGGAGAGGTCTGCTGCACCATGTGGGCTGCTCCCCAGCCAGCTGGAGAGCCAACTCATGCTGCAGTGGCTGCGGATAGACTCTCTGGTTGCTTCTCAACCCCTTGCGCCACCTGGGAGGCCCTCATTATAACACTATTACAATAGCCTAAAGGTGACAACACCCCAGTAACTGATAAATGGATTAACAAATGTGCTATATTCATACAATGGAATGTAATTTCGCCATAAGAAGTCATAAAGTTTTCATCCATGTAACAACATGATTGAACCTTCAAAACATTATGCTAACTGAAACATGCCAGGCACAAAACGCCACACACTATTAATTTCATTTATGTTAAATACCCAGAGCAGGCAAATTCATAGAAACAGAAAGAAAATTAGAGGTTGCCAAGGACTGGAGAAAAAGGATAATGAGGATTAACTACTTAATGGGTTTGGGATTTGCTTTTGGGGTGATGAAAATGTTCTGGAATAGATAATGATAATGGTTGCTCAATTTTGAGAATGTACTAAATGCCACTGAACTATACACCTTAAAATAGTTAAAATGATAATTCTTGAATTGTATATATATATATATATATACATATACATATACATATATTTCCACAATAAAAAAAATAAGTGAAAAAAGTGTCTGGGCTCATTTTAGGTCATTGGCTTCACATTATAAAATTTTTAGAAGAGCCTATCAATATCCTTGACATCTCTACATTATTGAATCTTTTAATCTATTAACATAGTGTTGGTCTCTTGGTTGATTTACATTTTTAATTTAATTTTAGTTTTAAAATTTCCCTTTAAAGGAATTATACTTTTTGGTCAGATTTATTCTTAAGTGACTTATATTTGTAAATATATTATTGTAATAATAATTTTTTTCTGTAAAATTTATATAGGTACAGAAAATAGCACAGATCATAAATGTAAGTCCTGATGAATTAACTCAAAATGAATATACTCATATAAGTACTAACCCAATCAGATAATAGACCATTACCTGTTCCTCCACTCCAGAAGTTTCCTTTGTATTTCTTCCAAGTCACTAACTCTACCCTCCTCTCAAAAGAAACTACTCTTTTTACTTTTTTATAATTTTAATGTAATTCATTTTTTCAATGATTCCACTGTAATTAATACTTTTTGTTTGCAGTTTACAAAATCTCACCTGACCAAGTTTACTAAAATATGTTTTCATGTTTTTATATTCAAGATACTTCTGCTGTGACTTCTTTTGTTCCTAAATTATGTAAATGTATATGGTTAATATCCAAAAATTGTCATATTTTCATTTTATTAATTTCTAGTTTAATTCCACCATGATCAAAGAGTAGATTTTGGTGTTTTCATGTCTGTCAAATTTGTAGGAGTTGCTTTCTGACCTAACTTGTGATCACTTAAGGTCTATTCAATGTACACCTGAAAAAAATATTGATTCTATCACTGTTGGATGTCTTCTGCATTTGCATTTATCATTTAGGTTAAAACCACTAAACCTATTCAAATCTTCTTTAACGTTAATAATTTTTTTCACCTTAAATTTTTGTTGTTGTTCTGAGAATGCTTAAGATTTCTTTTGGCAAAATTTTAAATATCCATACAGTATTGTTAACGATAGTCACTATATTAGAACTTCAGAATTTATTCATTTTATAAGTGAAGTTTTGTCCCCATTCATCAACATCTACCCATTTCCCCAACTTTCAGCCTCTGGCAGCCATCATGCTATGCTCTGTCTCTAAGAATTAGACTTTTTTTCCAATTTTTCACATATAAGTGATACCATATAAGTGATATTGACTTATAACCAGGAGTGAGATTGCTGGATTATATGGTAGTTCTATTTTTAATGTTTTGAGGAACTGTTTTCCATAATAGATGTACCAATTTATATTCTTACCCATGTAGGATAAGAATGAATTTTTGACTGCAGTTTAATCACTGAGTAAAAGAAGTATGTAAATTTTCCCAATATCCTTATAGACTTGGTTATTCTTCTTTTTAATTCTGTAGGTTTTATTTTATATATTTAAGAAATAAAGCCATATACAATATTGAGAACTTGTTTGAAATGAAAAACATATTTTAAGATATTAGGGACATTGGAACATAAGCTATGTATTGGGTGATATTAAGGAATCTTTATTAAATTTACTGGCTCTAGGTGTTAATCAACTAGAGACACAAACCCAAAGGATTTATGGGTTAACTTTTTTTTTTTTTTAACATTTTAGGGCATCTTCTAAGAGTAAATTGAGAATACTGAGGAACATTTTTTTCTTCAAAATTTTTACACCAAATACCTCTTCCGACTTACAAAGATACACATAATAAATCAAGCTACTGGGCCTTACATAGAAAGCTGGCTTGTATTTTGTCCAAGATCTTAGTCAAACATAATCAAAGACTCCATTTTTCATGAACCACAAACAGATGACTTTTCTATTTTCTATACATTAGCTAACACATATTTGGGGTAAAAAAATAATGCTGCAGTTATCCTCAGTTATGGAAGAATGGGAATATTTTCAGAGCAAAATCAGAAAACCCATGTGATGGTTAGTCTTATGTGTCATCTCCTTGGATGGCCTAGAGGATGCCCAGAGAGCTGGGAAAACATCATTTTCTGGGTGTGACTGTGAGTGTTTCTGGAAAAATTAGCATTTGTTCGATAAACTGAGGTAAGAAGATCCACCACCCTCACTAACATATGTGGGCTTCATTTAATCCACTGAAGGTCCTAATAGGATAAAGAGGCAGAGGGAGGGGAATTCATTCTCTCTCTTCTTGAGCTGGAACGTTCATATTTCCTCTTCTTGGATAGCACAGTGCCAGGTTCTGGGGCCTTTAAAGTCTGGGACTTAACGCCAGGAGCTTTCTGGTACTGCGGCCTCAGGACTCAGGCTGGAACTTACAGCATCACCTCCTCTGGATAACATGCATTCTGACTTAAACTAAATTATGCCACTCTTTTCCCTGATTTTCCAGCTTGCAGAGGGGAGAATGTGGAATTTCTCAGCCTCATAACTGAGTCAATTCATGTAATAGATCTTATACACCCATAGATATTCTACCTGTTCTGTTTCTCTGGAGAATCCTGATCAATACTACCCACAAGAAAACAATCATATTGAAAAAAATTTTTTTTAATGTACTATGACTAAAGAGAGATTTCTGAGCAAAATAAATTTGTTAAGATATAAACTGTCATTAATTCTAAGAAACAGGCCAGCCGCCTTCATAGAATTCAACTAAGACTGAGCAGCATGACATAAAAAGAGAATGCCATTGAGAGAATATTCAACTAGAATCCTCTGTTGTAAGCTGATCATAATGTAGATTTAATGGAAGCTATGTGTGTCCTCTATTTAGTGACTTGAAACCATTTCCAAGTAAAACTTAGAAAATTGTTTCAAAATTGAGCAAAAAATTATCAAGCTAATTGCCTGAGCTCACTTCTTTATAACCATATACTGGGTATTAAATTTTCCTATTTTCACATATAGAAACTCAGGTTGAGGGACGCTGAGACTTTCTCATGCCCTTGCAATGTCCACAAGTGTTGTGTAAATAGCATGTGTATCCATTAAGAACAGCAGCAACCCTTTACTGAATGTCTACTATGGGGCAGGAGATAAGGACAGGATTTTACTAACAGTTTTCTTAATGATGAGTCTATAAGGAAGGCATGATTATATCCATTTGACAGATGTGAAAATTCGGTTTCTGGAAGCTTAAGTGACCTGCTCCAAGTTGTCTTCTAAGTGCTACGTAGCTGGGGTTTAGTCCTGGATCTGTCTGGCACCAATCCTGGTGTTCTTTCTGGTGCATCAGAACTGCCATGTGTTTCAGATTAAAATAATCATTTAACTACACTCATGTTGGATAGTTTTAGAACTCATTATCTTTCAAATACCCCTTTTCCTTTTCTCTGCTAATTGCTTCATTTCTTTGCCATTTAATTACTTTTCATTATAAAAGTAATGCTTGCTTGTGTTTTTTTTCAAAGATCATAAAAGAAAGGTAGAGTTAAAAGTAAGACTTTTTTGGGCCTCCCCTAGTGGCGCAGCGGTTGAGCGCTGGGTTGCGAGACAGCCTACAGCCTCTGCAGCGCCACCAGCGAGGGTCCCATACACACAAAAAAAGTAAGACTTTTTCCATTCTTATCCTATATATTTCATAGAGATTATCACTGTTAAGCCCTTTTTAGAAATTTTCTGTCTATATTCAAATACATGTACACACACACTTTTTAAAACTTAGGTGAATATTTTGCGTGCTGTTTTGTACCCTTTTTTTCTTAACATGTCTCACATGTTATTCCATACAGTTATATAAAGTTCTACATTTTCATTTCAGTGGCTTCAAATGTTGATATTCTGTTATGTGCATGTATATCATCCAGCAACCAATCCCTACAGGGTTGTTTCACTTTTTTCATAGTGAACAATACTGTACCAATTAGTCCTATGTGGATATCTTTGCATACTTACATGAGATTATTATGCGCTGCAAAATCAATGGTAATCTCCTAAGCAAGTCCTAATTTTGGTTATAATAATTACTAGAGTATAGATTGTGTGGACCCAAGAGATCCTAAAGTCAGTTAAAAAGGGTTACTGTACAGCATCTTCATTCTCAACTCAAAAGCAACTTTACTATTCAGACATTACCATATTGGCTTCAGTTTGCTGCCAGTGAGCAGAATTTTTTCAGGTATCTGAATTATCTGGACTCACTGTTATTTTACCAGGATAATCATGGAAGTTTTTGCCGCTAGGTGAGTGACTTTTTCAAAGAGATTATGGCACTTTTATTTACCTTTGTTAAGGTAGAAATCACTGGGGTGTCCCAAACCCCTCATGCTAGTTTGTGAAAGAAATACTAAACAGCATGCAGGAGCAGTTTCTTGAACAGAGATTTGCCATGAGCTCTGCAATAACATGAAGTTGTTTTTCTAAAAATGGAGCACACCTATTCTGGTATGAGTAATTTGAGAACAATTGTTATCTCATAATTTGACATTTTTTCTCAAGAGACAAAAAATATATGTCATTAAATACATGGAGTCTCTTAAGGAGGATTTGACTAGGAATTTATTGGAATAGGGCTTTGAAGAAAAATCCCTGACTTAAATGTTATGCCTTTCACATTTTGATAAATATTGTCAAAAGCCCTCTAAAAAATTGTTTAAATTTATGTACTCACAAGCTTATGTTACCTGGAAACTTACCCCCTCCACATGCACATTCTCATCCTATAAGTTACATTATGGAAGCATTCTAATTATGAAAATGTAATCTGTAAAATATGTTATCTGATTTTTAACTGCATTCTTAAATTATGAATTAGTTTTAGCATCACATATTTTTTTAACTTACAAACATCCAGTCTAAGAATTTCTTTGAAGCATCTCCAAGTAAAGAGGGGAAGTCATCTCATTATGGGTAAATATGAAAGGAGACAATTCCCAGTTCCTTTGGAATAAAAGGAAGTTCTTTTGTGCAGGACTGCTCAGATTCCTTGGTACATTTGTGTGCTTAGGACTCTCAAAGAGAAGAGGAGGAGTAGGGGTTTGAAGGGAAATATTTATTTTTGCATTCCTCCTCTGCAACCTCTAAATCACAGGAGTTTATAATGATAGGTTTTGGTTTCTTGATGTTGTGGAAATATTACTTAAGAGTATATATTACTGCCTGTAAAAACTGTAAAGTAAAAGTTAGTTTTCTGCTGAGTATAATCATTAAACATTTGTGTTACATATTTATCCTTAAGAACTGTCTTAAGTGAGGACACTCATGGGAGTTGGATAGTGAAATGATTACCTACAAAGACAACTTTTTCCATAGAGTCATAAAGACTGTCTTCCCTCCTCTTGTCTCCAGTTGGTCTTGTGACTTGCTCTGACCTCCACAAAATGATGGCAGTGACATTGGGCAAGCCTCTAACAGGTGTGGAGACTTCTGCATTCACTGGTTTATAGGGTGAAAAGAGAATTGACCAAAATGTAAGAGAAAAAGACACTGAGCCAGCTCCTATATATTCTAGTAGAGGTGAGGTGCCTGGCATATAGGTGAAGACATCATAGATATTCCAGAATGTGTGATGTTCCTTGCAGATTGCAGTAACCTGCAGTCCTAGTCTATACTACGTGAAGAGGATGTACCATCAGCTGAGCCCAACTGCTTCTCAAAATCACAAAAATAAAATAGATAACTGAAACACTAAGGTTGGGACTGAAATATTACTGAGTGAACTATGTATCTTACTTTTTTATATATACTTACAGTATCTCTATGAAAGATGTTTTATGAAATACTTTTACACACACACACACACACACACATATATGATAAAAACCAACTGTTAAGACAGGGAGTTCTGTGTAGATGGGGGAGGTTCCAGACCAGTGAGAGAGTATAGAACTCTCATCTGGAGTTAGAATTCAAAGACTGGGGCCTGTATTCTAGAACTATCTGAAATAATGGAAATGTTCATCTGCAACTATTAAGCACTTGAAATGTGATTAGTGCATCATGGAGCTGAAATTTTAATTTAGTTAGTTTTATATAATTGTAATTAATTTGCATTTAAATGTAATAGCTACATGTGACTAGTAACTACAGAACTGGACAATGACTCTACTACATTATGTAAAACTTCACTTTATGAAGAGATAAAAATCAGTAACTCAATAAAGATCAGTAAAAATTGTGTCTTTTTATCTGCTTCTTCCTCAAATACTAACTCAGATCTTGATTTGTTTTAAAGCCCCGGAAAGCTGCTTTAAATGACAACATGACCTGTCAAAAATCTCCATATAGAGAAATAAGGATCAGAAGCAGCAGATTACCCCCTATTTCACACCCCCACCTTGTTCTGTTCTTTGAGCAAAAAGAGATGGGGCTGGGAACAATCTAATAAAAAAAATCTACCTTTGTCTTTTTATCTATGTCTATGGATAGAATAAAGGAGATTTTATAAAGGAAATTTATAAGAACTTTAGAGTATTTGAAACTTCAAACTCAATCTTGTATGTGTATAATGTGTTTCCTAAACTTATTTCAAAAGAGAAATGTTTTGTGTGTGCAACCTCTATTAACCTCTTGCAGTAGGAATAGGACAAATTTTGGGAATGCTCTTTCAGAAAACTGCAGAATAATTTTTATTAAAGTGAACTAAATGTCATAATGAAATATTGAACACTTCAACCATGAATACTACATTATAACTTCCCAAAATCAATTCCATTTCCTTAATTAGAAAATTAATCACTTGAGATTATTAAACAAGTATGAGGCAAGATAAAAATGATGATTTTCATTTCCTTATGGGTTAATTTTTAAATATTTAACAAAAATGAAGAAATGCTCTTCTCAGAGAAGGCATGATTGTAACTGAGATTTAATTTAATTATATGGTAACTAGGATCCCAAATTTTCAAACACTGCTTTTAACATTCCTACTTCCTGAAGGTATTATTGACATTCATGCAAATTTAATCATTTCTCTATACACCTGGCAATAAGCCATGATTTTCCAGGAAGTCAAGGACAAATAATTATTTCAAGGATTCTTTTTTTGCTAGAGAGAAATTTTTGCTTTTTTAGGAGAATAGAATTTGTTCTGTTTCACTGTCTGATTTAATGGTACTGAAATTGAAAATGTATTATTCTACACCCTATGAGTTCTCAAAGGACTCTCCTATCCTCCAGAGTTTGTTTCAATTGGATCATCAAATTAAAGTAAGCCAGTGATTTAGTCCAATCACTTAAAATTTGTTTAAAATGTGAACTGCCTCTTCTCCCCCACATTCTTCTTTATGGAATTGTATTGTGTTGTTTCTTTCATTGAAGTAACAGTGGTTTGTAGCCTACAGATTTTAAGTGTACAGACTTAGAAGTTAACTTCTATATATATTACATTATATTCACCACCAAAAATCTAGTTCCCACCCTGGTATTGTTAACAGCAGTCCTCAAATATCATCTTCCTCCACAGTTCTCATATTTTAGAATAATAGTGGAGAGGTTTCTGAAAATACAGATTTCTGAGTCCCACTCCAACTAATCTCAGTGAGGAGAGGTAGGGGAGCAGGCATTTAAAGACAATGGGGAGGACCTCCCTAGTGGTGCAAGGGGTTAAGTCTTCGAATTATCAAGCTATCGCCAGTCACTGCAGCATGAGTTTGATCCCCGGCCAGGGGATAACACACATGGTGCAGCAGACCTTTCCTGTCTTGCCTGCTTGCTCCCCTCTGCAGTGTATTTCAGTAGATCAACCTGTTCTGCTCCTGCACTCTGTCCCTGGTGAATCTTACCCACTGCACCCCTGGCCTATACCCCAGTTCTTGTATGCACACATAAATAAAAATAAATCTTTTTAAAAAAATAAATAAAGCCAATGGGGTGATTCTGCTGACGGTTGCACCACTGAGCTGGCCCATACTGCTCACTTTATACACCTGGGTGCTGTGGACCACTCAACTAATTTCATCATTGCTGCCAAGACTGAAGCAGTCTAAATAGATGATGATTTTCCAACTCATGCAATAATCACTGTGTTACAAGGGAGTGTCTCCAAGGCCACTTTAGTGGCCCACCAGAAAACTTCTAGTTCCCACCAGAACACTTCTAGCTGTTTGTACATTGAGGTTCTTCTTTGTTTGAAAAGATGATTCCATAGCTAAAGAATGTCTGAAAAACACTTCTCTAAAAATGTGAACATGGTGTGTTCATTTCTCAGATGTTTTTCAAAGCATCTTAGGAGCCAGACACCCATGAAACTATCAGTGAAATGTAAAAACACTTAAAAGAATAGACTCTTTATTCTTAAGTCATATTTTTTCCAGGTGTTTGATGAACTCTGAGGTGCTATCTAAGTTCAAATATTTGCACCCATGAAAAGTGTGTGTAGTGGGTAAGAATCTCAGGCCACAAGTGCATTTTTTATATGCATTTCATTTTTGCAACTGATTTAATTTCTCTTTCTATGTCCTATTATCTAGATATCTAATGTACACTGCCCCTGCCCATGGTTATGTCTAATCAGGGAATTTAGGCAATTCCAAAGCATCAGAAAGCAACTTTTGCCACTTATCTTGTGTGTGTTTGATGCCATCCTCTGAAATATCCTTCCTCTCACCTGGCCCTAGGTTGTAAGTACATCCCACAATCCTGACCATAAGGAATAGCTGGCTTTGGGCCGGTTCTCCATCACTGGTCTTTCCTATCACTTGATCTCTCAAGAAAGCATTTCAAGGTTCTTCCAGCCCCTCTAGGTTTCAGGGATCATTTGAGGGTGTCCTAGTTGTGTTCTACACAACTATTTCTTTACCATATATACTCTATTGCTTCCCTGCCATTCCGCGAGGAGGAGGTGCACAAAACGTGTTGCCTTTCCTGGCTCCACACTGAAATTAAGCGATTGCTCTTCTCAGCATCTCGATCCCAAAAGCTTTCTTAAGGACTGACCCTGGCAATGGGAATCAAGGTACAAACACCACTAAGTGTCCTGTGATTCTCTTTTTCACAGACATTGTTGTTGAGATGGTGGGAAAACTGTCTTAAACTGAGAACATTTTCTTTCAAAACCATTATTCTTTTCTGAAGCCTTAAGAATCCAAGCTCTTACAACTCAAGACACCTTTTCTAGGGCCTCCCTGGTGGCACAAGGGGTTAAGCACAGCACTGTGAAGCTGTCCGCAGTCTCTGCAGCACAAGTTTGATCCCTGGCCAGCCAGGGAGCTACCCACATGGCACAGCAGACCTCTCCTGTCTCACCTGCTGCACCCCTCAGCAGTGTTTTTCAGTCAGTCTGCCTGTTCTGTTCCCCATTCTGTCTCTGCAGAATCTTCTCACTCCCCACACCTCTGGCCTATGCCCAGTTCTTGTACACATAAATAAATAAATCTTAAAAAAAAAAGACACTTTTCTCTCAAGACAATAGTTTTTGCTATCATTTCGAAGGCCCATCTCAAGCACAAAGAATGCCCACTTGTTATTCCTTTCTGTTGTGTCATCTTGCCCCAGAAGTCTCCCCAGGGAAGTTGAAAAATGTCTTAAGAGACAAAAGAGCATTGGAGTAGGAGACACACCAGTGCATCAATGTTCTGTCTTTCTACATATTCATATAAGGGACATTTGATCAGATTCTGATCAATTTCCTGACCTCTCTGCAAAATTCATCACTGTCTCATCCCTTTCTCTGTGTTACATATATTCTCTAACCAGGACCAGCTACATAATTTGAGGGTCCCAGGAAATAATAAAAATGCAATATCCCTGTTCAAAAATTATTACTAATTTCAAGAAAGTTTTGGTAGAACATTAAAGCAGGTATAGGGAGGGCCTTTTTGAACTTCGTGACCGTGGGTGGCTGCACAGGTCACACCCACAAAGTTGGCCTTGTTTCTAAGCTTTAAAGCATGTCTTTCCTTGCTTTTTATTGGAGTGCCGTTTATATTGTCAGAAGAAAATCCAGAGAGCTTTACTTGATGAATATTTCATTGAACAGAAAACAAGCTATTTGCAAACAGGGAGATTTCAAAGGCCCAATGTTCCAGTGAAAAAGAGACATTGTTTTAGTCTTGACAATGATTGGTTATTACAGTAGAGGTTTTCAGACTGCAGGGGACTGGTGAAAAGTGACTATCTTATACTATTTTAAGAAGATGACAAGTTTTATGATTCTCAGAGACACTGACAAAAATTAACCCAAGTTAAGTTCTACTTATGTCCATGAAATAAGAGAGATTTAGTTTGGCTTAAATGACTGGTGGGGGGATTTTCAAGCCTGGCCCCATTTTATTTTAGTTTATCTTATTTTATTTGAACAGGATTATTAAAATAACTCAAGAAAATATAAATGTCTAGCGATGGAAATTAATAATATAAATTATAGAATTTCCATATGGTAGATGACTGTGCTTATTTATAAACATGTGGGGACATTAAAGGACATAGGAAATGCTACCAATATTGTGCATATTGTAAATATTTTATGCCTGCCCTGACTTTATCTTGGCTGTAAGGGAAACAGCCCTCACATCAACCTTGCAGCCAGGGAGGGGGGACCTTGTTTTATCACATGGCTCCTCCCTCCACTATTGCCCACTGGCTCAGATGTAACAGACCCAAGAGTAAACAGTTAGTGGACTTGGAAGCAACCTATTATCTATATAGACTAGAGGGGAAAATGAGCTGGGAAAGGTTTGAAATGTGTACCAAAAACTCAGAAAGTATGAGACAATAAAATTGGAGGTCTCATTTAATAGGTCACAAGTAGTGTTGAAGCTGGAAGAAAGAGTAAGTTGAAAACCATGGGAGAGCAGAACTTATGAATGAGCAGAGCGTTGGAGGCAGGGCACAGACACAGATGGAGGCCATCTCGCCATGTGATTGGCACAGCTCTGTAGAAAGGACTTTAGCTTCTGTTCTTGGCAACTGCTTGCAATCCAGATTCCACACTCCAGACTGTGCTACAACATGCCTGCCCTAACCTGTTCTTAGATTTCCAAGGCAACTGTGTTGTGGTTCCTTGTATTTTCAGTAATCCCTTTACACAGACTACCCCAGAGGGTCTTTATCTGCAACTGTTGCATGAATATGTTGAACAATTTTATTTCCTCAATGTGTGCTTACTTGTGTGTATAGTACTATGAAGTAGTGTCAACAGACTCACTACTAGTATTCTTAGATTTAATAAATAATACAAAGATTATGTGCCTTCTTCATTTCTCAATAAACTAATCTGATCATTTATTAGATACTTCTCACTGAGTGGCAGGGACAACTACACTTGACCATGTCCCAGTCTCCTGTGGCATAAATGTTTCCATGCAACTTCCACATTCATTTAAAGTTCAACCCTCCTATTTATAAAGTCATTCATTGTTGTATTGCCATAATAGCAGAAATTTTATCTATTTCATCAAGAGTTAAATAAATTATGTAGTATTCTTGCAATGAAATACTCTCCAAAATACAAACAAAAAGTGAGTACATTACATACTCTACTGATAAGAAAAAAACAGTGATATATTTTAAGTGAGAAAAAGGGTCAAAAATAGTTATGCTCCTTTTGATTTAATAAAAAGAAAAAATGGGATTCAGAATATATATTTACATTTGCTAGCACATGCATAAAGAAACTCTGAAAAGGTACACAAAAAGACAAATAAAATGGTGGTCTTTGGGAGTAATGAGTTAGGGGATTAAAAATGGGGTGGATGGAAATCAAGAATTTTTTTTCTGTAAATCTAAGTACTATGTTTTATAATTTACATGAATCTTGCTATAAAATGTGACTATATTACTATAAAAAATGAAACATTTTCAAAAGCAGTACATGAACCTACGAGAGTGATTTAAATAACATCTTTTATGTGAGTGGTAAAATGATAAGTCCTTCAGACTTAATTATCCCTAAAAGCATTTGACTGGGCATACATTAAGTCACCACACGGTGCTGGAGCACAGGGAACTAGGATCCCTGCTGGCGATGTCTCTGTTCTGTCTGCTTAGACTTTTGCTCCTGGCATCTGAAAGCTGAAGTTGGCAAATGGTTTCCTTTATTGTCTGGTCTTTCCTAACAAGGCAGCTTCCGGGATGACTTGGTTTTACCTTAGCGTTTATGATTCTTAAGCCCTTATGTATCTCGCCCTTTATGCTTAGTCGGGCTCTTCTTTGAGTCCGATGTCACAGCTTCTGCTCTGAGATCACCTTGCCCAGATGTGCTGACTTCCACTGAGGAATTTTCTGATTCTACTCCACCCTCTATCCCATCCCCTACATCTGCCTTCAGGAATCCCTAGGCCCCACCTGCAGCCTGCAGAATTTACAAGATCTCTGGAAAGGGAAATCTCAGCTTCCATTTATCTACCATGGAAAAAATTTCCATACAATTCAGTTCACATGGATTTGGCCAACACTCAAGTTGGTATGTGGGAAACACAAAGGCTCTCTCCCTCAAAGACCCAAATGTGAATCTAAGCAAACCCCCTGTAACTTAACCATTCTGCTCCACTTTCCTTACATGTTTGACTTTGGCACAGAGAAGGGGATTTCGTTTTATAATTTTTCTTTTTAAAAGAAGAAATTTTTTTAAATGTTAATTTTGTGTCTTGATGGGTGGGGGAGTGGGAGTTTGATATATTATCCTTTGTACTTTTCTGAATTTTATTGTTGATTCATACTTTTTATAAATTTGAAGACAAAAACCTTCACTCATTCCTAAGTTTAATGATGTTTCAGGGTCATTTTTAGAACTACTTTTCCAGGCAAGCTGGGATTTTATTCAGCAGCATGATTAGTATGAAAGCTGCACAAAAAGTGAGGTTGGAAATGTCTTAGGAAATTAAATATGGAAGATAGAATCCCCCTGCCACTAGCTCAGTCATTTATTTTTCTCCCATTATCCAGATAATTGAATCAGATCACTAGTTTATTTTGCTCCTTCAGACCCAGGCTAGAAAACAGTTAAAGAGAGTTAACCTTGTGGCTCCTCCAGAATAATCTTTTATCAGGACTCAAAATGTCATTTTTGATGTTCATCCTATTTGAGTGACAGAATGCTGACCAGGAAAAAGAATAACTATAAGAAAGAAAATGTCAAAATCAACAAATAACTATGAACCAAAGACACTCTGTGGGGGGTGAGGGGCGGGGAAAGGAGGGGTTGGGGTCAAAATAAGGGGGTTGTAATTGTATGGGGAATATAAAAATAAAATTTAAATTAAAAAAATAAATAAAATTTTAAAATAAATAAATAATTAAATTAAATTAACATATTTGTGCCATAAGTTTTCATCCTAATATTTGCATATTGGTGAATCATCTCAAAATTCATCACATACTTTGAATAAAATAATGAAGTCAGGCTGCAAAAAAAAAAAAATACCCTGAAACTGTACAGTATCGACAACTTCCCTCCATTAAAAAAAAAAAAAAGTAAGTACAGATTTTAATCAAGGTCAAATCATTCAGAAAAATACCTCCTTTCTCCATATGCCGTGAGGGTAGTTGTGTCCACGTGATAAATTCTGGCCAATATGATGTAAGAAGGAATAAGAGCACAGAGAAAGCTGATTCTCTTTCTTCCTCCTTCCAGCTTCCTAAAAGTTGGATATAAAGCCTGAAACTGCAGATGTCTGGGAGCTTAAAGTGCATCCTTTTGTTTTAAAGATTTATTCATTTATGCATACAAGAACTGGGGTACAGGCCAGAGGCACAGGGGGTGAGAGGATTCCCCAGAGAGTGGGTAACAAAATAAGCAGATCTACTGAAATACACTGCTGAGGGGAGCAGTGGGTGAGATAGGAGAGGTCTTCGCTGCCATGTGGGTGGTTCTCCGGCCTGCTGGGAATCGAACTCATGCTGCAGAGGCTGTGGATAGCTTTACAGTGCTGTGCTTAACCTCTTGCACCACCAGGGAGGCCCTAAAGTGCATCCTTGAGGAACATTTAGACCTCAGGGTGAAAGGCAGCTATGTGAAGCAAAAAGAAGGAAAGAACAAGGGTCCCTGATGACTTCACGAGTCCCCATATCAGCCCTGGAAAATCTGCCTTATAGAAAACAACTCATGTGTTTAAGCCATACAGTTGGGTCTCTTAATATCAATATGACATACTTTCTAAATGATACAACTATGGGTGGGGACTCATTCCTTTATTTATTCACTCACTGGATTTTTATTAAGCATTCAGATTCTATACAGGTTCTAAGTGTTGAGTATTCTGGTACTAAATTGGAATAATGAAAATAAAATTTACTGCTATTCTGGATGTTATGCTAGACCACTTGGCCACTTTCCCCTCCACACCTACTCTTCACATACCCACACTTTCACTTTGTGCCCAGGAGACCGATCCCTGTGGGTATGGCCAGTGAGCTCCCTCACTTTAGCCCCAGGTGGATGATTTACTCTCTCAGCTCTCTCTTTATGTGATTGCTTCACCCCAGTCTTCAGCCTTTCCTGGGAGGTCCAGCTCCGGTCAGGCAGCCCCTTTAGCTATTCTCTCTGTCTGAAGACTCTGGTAACTGCCCTTCCTTTCTTCTTCATTATCCCAGGTAGTCAAATTGCCCCATTATGCTAAACTTAGTATTTCACAACATCCTTCCCATGACTTTATAAAGAGTTTCCCTTAATGAGCTAAAAAGAAACTTCTCCAAAGAGGAAATGCAAATGGCCAACAGGCATATGAAAAAATGTTCAACATCACTTGTAATCAGGGAAATGCAAATCAAAACTACAATGAGATACCATCTTACACCAGTGAGAATGGCACATCTTTTTTTTTTTAATATATTTTTTACATCATTGTTTTTTTTTTTTTAAGATTTATTTATTTATTTATACAAGCACTGGGCACAGTCAGAAGTGCGGGAGGGTGAGAGAATTCGCCAGAGCCAGAGTGGAGAGCAGAACAGGCAGAGTGACGAAGTACACTGCTGAAGGGAGCAGTGGGCGGCAGGAGGGGTCTGCGCGCCATGTGGGACCCTCGCCCAGCAGCCAGGGATGGAACCGGCGCTGCTGAGGCTGCGGGCAGCTTCGCAACCCAGCGCTCAACCGCTGTGCCACTGGGAAGGACCCGAAATGGCACATCTTAAAAAAACTAGCAACAACAAATGTTGGTGAGGTTGTGGAGAAAAAGGAACTGTCCTGCACTGTTGGTGGGAGTGCAAACTGGTCCAACCACTGTGGAGAGCTGTGTGGAGATTTCTGGACCTACTAAACATAGAGCTTCCATATGATCCAGCAATTCCACTCCTAGGTATTTACCCAAAGGACACAGAAACATCAATTCCAAAGGGCACCTGCATCCCTATGTTTATAGCAGCACTATTTACAATAGCTGAGCTATGGAAACAACCCAAATGCCCAAAAATAGATGACTGGATCAAGAAGATGTGGTACATATATACAATGGAATATTACTCAGAAATCAAAAAAGATAAACACATGCAGTTTGCAACAACATGGATGGAGCTAGAAGGGATCATGCTCACCAAAATAAGTCAGAAAGAAAAGGAAAAATACCAGATGGTCTCACTCATAGCAGGAATTTAGAAAACCTAAATAAGGGACCAGGAAAAGGACTAATTAATACAAAGTAAAAATCAAAATCAAGAAGCAACTATGAACCAGAGACACACTACGGGGGGAGGGAGAGGCAGGGAGAGGAAGGACTAGGGTCAAAATAAGGGAGGGTGCAATTATATGTGGAATATAACCAAGGTGAAAATGCATACATTGTGCAAGAATGAAAAATGATGTAAGAATTATATAAAATAAAATATTAAATAAAAAGAGTTTCCCTTCAAAATGCTCCTCAGTCAATTGGCCTGTGCCATGATTTGGGAGGGTGGGGTGGGGGGAACCTTCAACTTAACTATTATTTACCAATTACTTCTTGTGTGGCAGACACTCCTAGGTGTGCCATTTCACTGAATTTTTTGCTACCTTGTTCACACTTGACCTAACAAGATTGAAGAATAGAAAGAATAAGTTAAATGTAATCAAGCTGTTGACTCAGTTATTTTATTTTTTCAACCAGGAAACTTGCATAATAAGCTCACCTTTATGGAGAACAGCACAATCTGCATTTATTGTGGGCATACCTCTCCAACTTGCTTCCTGTCCCATCTTTCCTTCCTGGTCACAGTATCCAAATGCTTCCTCTTGGGGTTCAGGTTTCCCTTTCCTGGTGCCTCTTCCTGTTTTATCTTCCCAACTGTGGTCCTAGCTCTATTCCAGTTACTTTTCTTGTACTCCAAACTCTCAGAAATTGCCCTCCTTTCTCTTCAGCACTGGTAATAATACAGCACTTGCTAATAATTATTATTGCCTCTCTGATGGGCAGTAGAAATTCTATTTGACCCTTTACCTTAATTTAAACAAAGGGCTTAGTAGTATTAGTATGAATAGTTTCAGAGATTGCTGTGATGATTAAAAGAGACATTTCACGGCTATGAACTCAGACCCATTTGCTATAAAATGGTTTTGTATGAGACACTAAAAAAAAATCTCTCATATTTAGTTTCATGAAGAAAATTTTGTGCCAGCTCTCTTCAAAAGTAATTTGATTCCTGAAATTGTTTTCCTGTATGTGTCTTTAGAAATTCTGGGTAATGTATTACACATTAGGAGAGGAATTCTCTGGGCAACAGGTGGAATTAACAGAGGTAAAACATAAAATAATTTCTGGTGGAGCAACAAGCCTCCGTGTTATCTTTCTTGTGCAGGAAAAACCCAGGCAAGTCCATTTATCATTATTAAGAGCAATAAATAATTTAGCCACCTAAATATTTTCAATTTCTCTTCCCACAGAATAATACATTTTTTAAAGAGTTGCCCAGAAGTGCATTCATCATGTTTCTGTAGACAACATACATTTCATATTTCAACTTATTCTGTCAAGTATTTTTGAGAGTCAGGAAAAAAAATTCAAGTGGGTCTAGCTGCTTAACAAAGATTACATTCCAGAAATTCTTAGAATCACAATTCACAATTCCAAAAGCAGCACTCCAATGTGTATGTTCTGTTATCATCCGCCAAACAATGCTTGAATGATTTAGGGCATTCTAACTAGAAAAACTTTATTTATTTTGAATGATATTGATGGAAAGGGATTCTTCCAAAAACTCTGCAACACAGATAGGAGGCTTGCCTGAAGCACAGAACTCAAGAAACCCAGCAGTCTTTTGGTTTGACTTGGTACATTTAACTCCAATATAAAGTTTTCAAGAAAATGTGAAATCCCTTGCAACAGTGGAGTGAAATATATTACTAACTTCTACCAATTTTCCTTCACTTCTGCAATAATAAGACAGATACCAAAGAGTAGAATAACTGTGGAAGTTTTAAAATAAGGCTGCAAGTTCTTTGACACTCCTCCCATTGAGAAGTGGGATCTCAGCCTTCTCCCTTGAATCTTGACAAACTTGTAATAGTTTCCACTAGTAGAGTACGGCAGAAAGGATGGTACATGAGTTCTAAAGTGTGGCTATACAAGGCCATAGAGCTTTTGCTTGCTTGCCTAAATACTCTCCTTATATCCTTGTCCTACCATATAAAAATGTCTGTGTCTGCCATGTTGGAAAAAACCTACAGTAGGTGAGTTCTACTTGACATTCCCAACAGAGTCTGGGCTCTCAGACATCCAATTCTCCCAAGGAGAGACATATAAGCGAAGCTATCTTAGACCTTCCAGACCATCCCATTTTCTAGGAGAATACCATGAAGCAAAAAGAAAAATTCTCCAGGCAAACTCTGCCTGAAATACTGACCCAGAAGATCACGAGAGTGTACCTTAACCACAAAGTTTTGGGAGTTTATTTTACAGCAATAAATAAACAATTTCCTCCTAAGTTATATTGTTATTGATCATCAGGCCTCCATCAAGCAGCATACTTTTATTTGAGAGACAAGCAGCTGAACCACAAAGCAACTCAGTAATGCAGGATTAGAGTTTAGCTCCTGCTATTATTGAAAACTGTGTATTCTTTCTTCACTATGGTATCTTTTCATGTTGTTCGTTGGATTTTCAAAGAGCATATTAAAAATAACTGAGTCCATTGGCTTTCACATTGTGTTCTCTAGAGTTTTAGGGTTCCATAAAAAAAAGTCACAGGGCTCATCCTGGGAGCTGTGACTATGGAGCCAAGTTTGCCACACAAGGGAAGTTTGAAAACAAGTTTGTTTTGCTTTTAAAAGAGTATAATGCATGCTGATTTTTGACTTATGATATCATTTGGAAAAAATAAATTTCATTACTAAAACAAACCAACAAAGAAAGAATTGCTCAAAGCAGTAATCTTGTTCAAAATCTTCATTTTAAAATTAAAATGCCATGTCTTGAGAAATAAAACATCTTGCCCAGTGTTATCTTTAGGTATTGGCCAAACTCTGTGATTCCTGCGATAGTGATCTTAGCATGATCATGTAAGTAACCTACATAATATATACTAGGAAGACCCAAGACTGAGAAGAATTATCTATCTAATCAATATTTACTGAACACCCATCAGATACCTTCCCCCATATGAGGCCTTGGAGGTATGGTGTTGAGCTTGGTAGGCATAGTCTTAGCTCTCAGCTGGGATTCCACTTGACAGGAAATGGTTACAACCAATGATCCAAGAATTTTCTCTCTATAAATGACTTGGACTTCTGACTCAATCAGAAGATTCAATAGATAAAAAAGTAAAAGTCGTATCATTTAGTCTCTTGCTGAGAACAAAAATGAAGTTGTGACAGGGGAAAAATAGGAAGCAGGGAACTATAACAACCCAAAACAGTAATAATTAGGTCTCTAGTTTTTAAATTGCTGAAATAGTTACAGTGAATTTCAATAACAGCCACTTCTTTGTGTTGATTATTCAGTTTTGTTTGAGAACATTCCTTAATTATTTCAAGAATTTTTTTCAAGTACTAAGTGTTTCAAATAGCATTTATGTAACGTGCTGTATAAAAATCAAACCAAAAACAATAATGTCAGATAGTTTTGAAAACGTAACAGGCTGTGTGAGAAGATATATGGACATGAGCAATTTCTGAGCACTCAAGGGTATAGAGATAACAAAAATATCTCATCAATTCAGTCATAAAATTGCAATTCCTTCAGACAAACCAGTTGTAGAGCTTATGAACCAAATAACTCTTGATGACCTAGTTAATACATTGCAGGCTTCATTTGTAAAGCTGCAAAGGGACATTTTAAACTTTCGGCTTAAATTTAAACTTAAGTAGATAAAGGTTCTGCTTGAACTCTTGAGAATGTCTTTCTGTAGCAACAATCTTTCCAACTCATTCTTGTCTTTAAAAGACTCCAGTTTTGGCAAAATCATCTTGAATTCATCCACAAATCCTTTACTTTGTGTAGTCCATATTTAAAGCAAAAGACATTTTTCTTTCTAAATAGTGAAAGCTCATTTATATGGTGTTGTCATTGTGAAATAATGTTATTTACAAACTAAAATTCCAGAGGGTGACCATTTTTACTATACATGAATTACTGATTTTCATTTTTAACATACAAGCGAAAATCTCTTATACATATTTTTTCTGGTGTTTATTTACTCTGTGGTGATTCAAATGTCACAGCAGAGATTGAGACTCATCATCATTTTGGAAACATTTATTTAATTGTCATTGTAAACACTTATTTAATATAATAGTTATAAATGATGAACAAGTATTGGGCTGGGTCTCTACATTTGTATGAACAAAATTTTGAGATGTTTCCTGTCAATTTTTTATGTGATCTTTTTTCTTTCATTTGTTTGTAAAGTATTCCCTAAAAAGAAAAAAAAAAACCTTAATACATACATAAACACACAGTTACATATATTTATCTATCTCTCTAAATCTGGAATAAACTCTTTGTTATTACAAGCCTATATCCTGAATCTTTCTATATTAAACTCCTAACACAGAACCCCAACCCAAAGATGGTGCTCAATAAATGTCTGTTGAGAGAATAGATAATAAATAATACTCCATAGAATTCCACATACTGGTTATTTTTGTTTTTCACAACAATCATATGATTGAAGAAGGTCAGCTGAAAAATTGAGGCTTAGAATATTTGACACTTTTACAGCACTAGTATTTTATGTGGCATAAATATAACTGGACTTTTCTGGCCAAATCCTGTCTTCTTTCTACTCCTGGACACTACTTCCCCTCATAGAAAGAGAAAATGAAATCTTTTAGAGTTTGTGATTGTTATTCCAAAAACAAATGTGTATTATAGCTCATTGTATTGTCAAATGTGTATTGTTAGCTCATTCATTCATTTATTTATTCTCTAGCACTGCCCTTTTCATTTGCTTTATGATTCTCATTTCCCATTGGCAATTCTGTGTGTGTGTGTTTGTGCGTGTGTGTTTTGTCTCTCCTCCAAGAATGTAATTTCCATAAGGGTAGGAAACCAGTTGGTATCATTACTCAAGCCCAGTTTACTGTTTGATGTTTAGTAGACATTCAAAGATCTTGTGCTGAATGCTTGTTGAACATTCAACATTTCTGTCCATTCTGTCTTTAGTCCTTAAGCTACAACAGTGTTAGGAAGCACTGAGTAAATGGCATTGCCAATACTAACCCAAGCATCCTGTCATCATAATCTGACAACACTCACAGAGCCAAGTAACTACTATGTATACTCAAATTTAATTCTTGTCTCATTCAGATATTGCTTCCAATAGAATTTGACATTTTTAAGATAATTGGCTTCTTACATGGAAAAAATAAGGTGTAGGATCCTATTGCTTGGCAGTATTTCCTTCCACTTAGTATAAACTTCTTTTTTTAATTTTGAAAGTAAAACATAAACTTGATACAAAATTCAAACCAATAGGTCCTCCCTGGTGGCACAAGGGGTTAAGAGGCAACCTATGAAGCTGTCCACATCCTCTGCAGCATGAGTTGGATCCCTGGCCAGCCAGGGAGCAGCCCACATGGCACAGCAGACCTCTCCTGACTTGCCTGCTGCTCCCCTCAGCAGTGTATTTCGGTCAATCTGCTTGTTCTGTTTCCCACTCTGTCTCTGTGAATCCTCTCCCCTCTCTCCCCGCCACCCCCTACGCACACCTCCGGCCTGTACCTCAGCTCTTGTATGCATAAATAAATAAATCTTTTAAAAAATTTTAAATAAATACAAATAATATATAAAATACAACTCTTCACCAAACCTCTCCCATTTCTAAAGGAATTCTTTTTTCAATTCCATGTATCTGCTCTCAGGTTTAATTTATTTATTCCTGTGTATAAGAGAGAGATGCTACAAATTATTATGAAAACCAAGATAATTTTGAGGATGAAAGAAGGCACTATAAAAATTATGCAGAACAAGACGTATAAGCCAAGACTGTGTTTAGCAAACCTTGGCGTATGTTTACCCAATGTTTGAAGTGTTATCCAAGCCCAAGGAGGATGTATCAAGATCATGACCACAGTTTAAAGACCTTGTTTGCTTACCTGCCCAGCTCCTACATTCTCAATGCTATAAAGCTTAGTCTGTGATGAGTATTTGTGGTCCCTAAATAAATAAAAAGAATTAAAATCCATTTATGGGTAAAATGATTCAATTTAAAACTTTGTATCATTTATTTATGCCTTCCATACTCTTTTTGGTATTTAAATATCATTTCAAGTATATAATAGTCACTTTTTTATTTTTCATTGTAAGATCCAGTTTCTAATTCACTTAAAAGGGGCAATAGCCCAATAAAATAGGTCTATCAAAGAGTTTGGAAATAGGTAGTCAAGGGCTGCTATAAAAGGTTCAGTGATGTTATTCAAGACCCAGGCTCTCCCTATATGTCTACTCCATTAACCTTAGCAAGATAATTCTTTACTTCGTGATAGCAAGACAGTTGTTGCAATTCCAGACATCACATTCAATTTGCATGCAGAAAGAAGAAAGCACAAAAGTCATCAATTCATAATGTTTAGTTCAGTTTTTGTTTATTTGTTTTTTTAGCAATGGAAGCCATCCCCAGTAGAGATTCCTTTACTTTTCATTAGACAGAATGGAGTGACATAATAGCTTTCAGATCAGTACTGACCGGAAATATCAAGACAGCTAGAGAAAGTTTTTAGAAGCAAATGCTGAATGTCATGCCTCTGCCCAAACCACCATTGTGCTCACAGTAGAAGCCAAAGTCTAGTTGGATCTAGGCAATCCGACGTCTCTCTGTATTCCATTTGATTTTGTTTTTGTTCTTTCTCCCCTTGCACACTCTGTCCAAATATTGCAACTACTTTGCTGTTCTTTTTTTTTTTCTTCCCCTTGCTGTCTTTCTTTGAACACACCGAGCCTGCTCTTCAAGGTTTGTAGCATCCTCTACCTCCAGATACCAGTCATGAGTCACTTTCCTCTCAATGAGGCCATCTCTAAATACTCTGTGTAAAGAAACACCATCTCAGACCTCAACCTATTACTCCTTATTCATCTTGCTTTATTTTTCTCCTTAGCTTACCATCTTGCATATTTTATTTGCTTATATTTAGTAATTGTTTGTCTTCTCCCATTACAAGACAAGCTGCTTGAGGGCAGGAGTTTTTTCTGTTCTGTTCACTGCTGTATCCTAGTACTTAGAACTGTGCCTGGCTCATGGTAGATACTTGATTAACATTGAATGAATAAACAAATAAATGGCCACACTGTTCTAGAGTCTTATGATTCTCCCTTAGGCATGAAGCAGAGGCCTATTTTTTCCTTAAGGTCAAGGGTCCTGTCCTATCTAACTAAATAAGTATGACTCTTAGTGGAAAGGAAAAGCCTCAGTTTAGGTAGCTGGCAGTGTCTTACAAGGCCCTTACTTAGAAAATTGAAAACTCTTTGCAGGTTCTACTAAATTTCTTTAAAATTCAAAATCAAATTATAATATCTAGAAAACTTCCAGGCCAAATTATTGCCTCCTTATATTTACATCTTTGCCCTGCTCCTGCAATAGGTCTGATTAACTTAGTCCTCTCCCCTTCTGATTGATGGCCCTTACAGATGCATCATCATTACTTATTAATTATCAGATTTCTCTGTACTGACTCCTGGCAGTCCCCAATTTCCATGACTGCCTATGGACAGCTCCTTCTCCATACGCCATACTCCTTTCATGGAAAATGGAACCAAAAAATAAAACACTCTTCTATATGTCTTATACATAAATTTTTGAGCAGAAAAACCATCAATAAATAACAATAACTGCAATATTAGAATTGAAATAAAATCTATTAGAAGGTACATGCAATAAAACATTCAGTCACGAAATGATTTCAAAATTATTTTAGTAGAGTTCCTAAAAGACAAATTCTCACTCTACTTACTTCTGATTCAGATCAATATTTTAGTACTTGGTTGACAATCACCATTGGAAATGTAATTAGATTTAAAATAACACATTCTAGGGCCTCCCCGGTGGCACAGCGGTTGAGCGCTGGGTTGCGAAGCTGCCCGCAGCCTGTGCAGCGCCAGTTCGATCCCCGGCTGCCCCCCGGCCACCAGAGGAGGGTCCCACATGGCGCGCAGACCTCTCCTGCCGCCCGCTGCTCCCCTCAGCAGTGTACTTCGGTCTTTCTGCCTGCTCTGCTCCCCGCTCTGGCTCTGGTGAATTCTCTCACCCTCCCGCGCTTCTGACTGTACCCAGTGCTTGTATAAATAAATAAATTAAAAAAAAAAAAAGAATATTTCCCCTTTAAAAAATAAAATAAAATAAAATAACACATTCTAAAGTGGTCTTTTTCATCTCATAAATTGTCTTCTTCCGGCCTCCCTGGTGGCACAAGGGTTAAGCAACGCATTGTGGAGCGATCCACAGCCTCCACAGCACAAATTTGATCCCCGGCCAGCCAGGGAGAAACCCACATGGCACAGCAGACCTCTCTTGTCTTGCTGCTCCCCTCAGCAGTGTATTTCAGTCAGTCTGCCTGTTCTGTTCCCCACTCTGTCTCTGGTGAGTCCTCTCACACCCCTGCATCTCTGGCCTATACCCCAGTTCTTATATGCATAAATAAATAAATCTTTAAAAAAAATTGTCTTCTTCCTCTAAATGTTAACTCTCAGTCTCTACTCCTTCTCCCCAGACTGTTAGTATCTCATGTGAGGAGTTCACCTCTATTATTAGCCTAAAATTGTTTTTTAGTAAAATGACGATCAAATGTCAGGAAATTGGTAACATTCTGCCTGATTCTGCACAATTTGGAGAGTGCATGTACCCGCAATATGGAGAACAGTCAGCGGGGTCGTGGGTGGAAGATAAGAAAAAGGAAGACAGATTTCCCTGTCCCTGGCATTGCAGGGAACATCTGTTCCTTTATATTAAATGGAAAATCAAGCTCACCACAGCACGATAAACCAACTTCAGAGGTATAATTGGGCAGTTAGTGTTTAAAAGAAATAGTATGCTCTGTAAAAACAAACAATTTTCTCTTGGCACATGAGGCTTTACTTTTCAGATTTTGGATAGGAGTAAATAATCTCTTGTCACCATTTCAACATTGGATTTCAAGACAGACCTAAAATTGTTTTGTATTATTTGGTTTTAAGATGCTAAATAAATTAATAGTCCTCTCTCTCCATTTTCTGCTCAGTTCCCTGGGTGCGCGTATGTATGTATGACCATATGTGTCGTACACACCTTCATTAAACGGATAGGTGTTGAGGCCCTACTATGAGCAGGGCAGTGTAGGTGGAGGTAAAGATGATAATGCTCTACGTCAACAACGTGCCTGCTTTCAGGGTGAGAAGTGATAATGACCATCAGCTAATAAACGAGTAAAGTGAAAAATATGGGATATAGATGAATGCTATGTACTGTATTTGAGAGTTAATTTGAGAATTCACTTGAGAGTGAATTGGGGTTTTTTTAAGAGTGATTAAGTGGTAAGAAAGCCTTCTCTAAAGAGGTGCCATTTACGATGAGATCTGAGTTACAAGAAACAGCCTGTCACAGAAGCTAGGGAAGAACTTCATTCTAGGAAGAGGGAATATCTTTAGCAAAGGCTCTAAGATAGAGGTCCTCCCCGGGGGCACAGTGGGTTGAGCACAGCGCTGTGAAGCTGTCCGCAGCCTCTGCAGCACAAGTTCAATTCCCAGCCAGCCAGGAAGAGTCTCATATGGCGCTGCAGACCTCTCCTGTCACGCCCACTGCTCCCTTCAGCATTACTTTCTGTCTGTCTGCCTATTCTGCTCCCCACTCTGTCCCTGGTGAATCTTCTCACCCTCTCGCACCTCTGGCCTGTATCGCAGCTATTGTATAAATAAAAAAATAAATAAATCTTTGGGAAAAAAAGCTCTAAGATAGAATAAGCAATACACTTGAAAACAGAAAGGTCAATGGCTACAATGGAAAGGGATAGGGACATAAAGTTGGTGAGGCAGAAAGGGCCAGAGCTTGTGAACTGAGATAAATATGGATTTTATTCTATTTATTGCTATATAGGAGTCATTATAAGAATATACTTTCATTTTATTTATATAATCAAGTGTTGCGGTCCATTCAGTTGTTTCCAGTGCTATAATGAAGGATTTTATAACAAAAGGGTGTGCATACACCTCACTAACTCCTTGGGATATATTTACCCTCTTAACCTGTAAAGTGCGCTAAATGTAAATATTAAGAAAATATATCTAAGTCTTGATAATTCATTCTTCCATTTAAAAAGTCACACATGGGGCCTCCCTGGTGGTGCAATAGTTAAGTCTCAGTACTATGAAGCTATCCACAGCCACTGCAGCACAAGTTAGATCCTCAGCCGGGGAGCTACCCACATGGCACAGCAGACCTCTCCTGTCTCATCCACTGCTCCCCTCAGCTGTGTGTGTATTTCAGTAGATCCACCTGTTCTGTTCCCCACTCTGTCTCTGGTGAATCCTCTCACCACCCCAAACCTCTGGCCTACACCCCAGCTCTTGTACACAAAAATAAATAAATTTTAAAAAAATAATAAACAGTCACACATGTTCTTTCTTGAAATTTGGAGGAAAAAACTAAATAAGGAAAACATCATCACCAGTGTCCTTTTGCCCAGATGTGCTTGGCCTCTGCAAATCCACTCTCTACCCTTCTCCATCCTACTTTGAGCCTGAGGCTTGATCTGTATGGACTGCATTAATCAGTCTCTTTGTCATTTGGTTTCCTAATGGATTTGACCAATGGGAGGCACCAGCAAGAGACTGGAGGAGTAGAGGAAAGAGAGGTTGGGGTAGTTTCTCTCCTTGGTCACTCTCTGGATTGATTGTCTTTCTATAAAAATCTCTCTCAGATTCTGTGAAGACAGCCCTCTTCATATCACTACTCTCTCTGGGTCCTGACAACTGTTGTACTTAGATCCTGCTGAGACCTTTATAAATAGGTCCTTTATTAAATGTTACTCAAAGTACCTAATCTGAGTGTGCCAACCATATCCTGTCAGGAAGCTGACTGATCAACCAGAGATAATATTTTGTATATTTATTTGCAATATATTTCCAGTAGTTACCACTTACAGTTTGGATCATGCTTTTGTCACATAATATTATATTTTTATACATTGCTAAATATTATTTGAAAATATTACTTGTATGGTATTATTTGTTTCATTCATGATTAAACATTAAGTGATTATTTAATCCTTAGGTTATTTCCAGTTTCTTGCCATTATAAATAATAGTGACGAACACCTTTATTTCTAGTTATTTAGTTTCTAAAGATCTGTACCTACTCTGAAGTTATGAAAATATTCTCTTATGCTCTCTTCTGAAATTTTTACTTTGTCTTTCATATTTAGATCTATAATTAGTGAATTTTTCTTCCATGGACACCCAAACTGGCCCAGAACCATTTATTTAAGTAACTAAATTTTCACCACTGCTCTGCAATGACTTTTTCTTAAATTAAATCTCATATGTGCATAGATTTATCTCTAGGGTTTACTCTATTCCACTGGTCTCTCTATTCTTGTGCCAATACCACATGTTTTAATTAATGTAAATTTATAATAGTTATATTTTGATATCAAGGAGACTAAGTCCTTTCAACTAGTTCTTTTCCACAAGTGCCTTGGCTATTCTTAATTATTTTCTTTTAGGGAGATGAGTGGTACTAGAGGGTTTTCTGCTTTCTTTTCACACCATTTAAAAATAAACATTGATGTTTTGAGGGTAGAGTTTTACAAACTTTAACATAAATGGTAACACATATTTATGTTACCACCAACCACGTGAGCATATAAATAACTCCATGACCCCCCCAAATTTCTTATGCTATCTCTTTGTAGTCATACTTTCTTCCGTACTTCACCCCTAGAAATCACTGTCTGTTCTCCATTATTACAGTTTTTCCTTTTTGAGAGAGAGAGCTGTAAGTGAAATCACATCACATGTGACCTTTTGAAACTGGTTTCAAAACAGTGTCTTTTATAAACACCCAAATTGTGGCATTATAAATAGCTTGTTCCTTTTTATTACTGAATAGTATGGATGCATAAGAGTTTGTCTTCACCCTTTGAAGGACATTTGAGTTGTTTCCAGTCTTTAGCAACTATGAAAAAAGCTGCAAAAATTATTTATGCAAGGGTTTTGTTTTTAGAGTGTATCATTTTGTAATTACCACCAGCCTGTTATCAAAGTTTGGGTGGTAAAACAGGTTGGGTGGTATCAAAGTTCCTGTGGTAAAACAGTTGATATCCTTTTTTTCTTTGTTTTAAGTCAGTTTAATAGTTTAAAGTGAGATCTCATTGTGGTTTTAATTGGCATTTCTCAAGTGAATACGATTTGAATATTTTTGTTTATATTTGCCATCTTTACATTCTCTTTGATGATGTGTCTACAAGTCTATTGCTTCTCTTTTTATTTGGGAGTTTAACCTCTTACTGTTGAGTGTTAGAAGTTCCTTACATATACTGGGTATAAGCCTTTTTTGGGTAGGATATGTGATTTAAAAATATTATACTCAACTGTAATCTGTCTTTTCTCCTTTTAATAATACTGTACGCTTCACAGAGCAAAAGTCTTAATTTTGATCAAATTTAATTTGTGATTTGTTTTCCTTTGTGAATAATGCTTTTGGTATTATCTACTAACCTGTGCCTAGTCGGCTGCTCCCCTCAGCAGTGTATCTTGTCAGCCTGCCTGTTATGTTCCCGGCTCTGTCTCTGGTGAATCCTCTTACCCTCCCGCGCATCTGGCCTGTACCCCGGTTCTTGTATAAAAAAATGAATAAAATCTTTTAAAAAATTATTTTATCCACCTAAGTACCTGTAAATGAGAGACTGTGAAATAATGTTGCCACCACTAGATAAAATACTGTGGACTCATTAAAAGTAGAAGAGGAGGAGGAAGGTGAAGGAGCAGAGGTGAACAAAATGAAAGAATAAATATTCGTATAAATTTGTGCAGACAAAATAACTGAAAGAATTTGTGAAAGAGCAAATTTGTTTTCTTTGGAGAAAAGAACTGGCTATCTGAAGAATGAGGTGAGAGGAAGATTTTCATCATATCATGCTTGTTACCTTTTGAATTTTGATCATCTGTATTTGTTACCTTGAATAATGCTTTGTGGGGGGTACCTCCATCATCACAGCTATGAGGACTGGCTGGGGTCTGGATGCCTAAGCCTGATTGCCCTGGCCACTGTGCCTGCTGCTCTTAATCTCCACCTACCAGGTTCCACAGTCCCTCCCAGCTGTCAGTCCCTTGGAATGGACAGCACTGAGGCCACAGCTAGCCCACAAGCAGGATGACATAAAGCTGCGCATGTGCACTCCTTGGATGCGTGTGGCCCCTGTACCCTTCCACTGTACTGGGTCAGCTCTGCAGCAGACAGTGGCAGCGGGCAGACTCACCACATTCTTAGACATCCTGATCCTGCCCTGTGTCTGTAGCTGGAACTAGCCACCTCTAAGGCAATGAGTGGCACTCGAAAGTAGAAGGCAGATCTTTAACCCCCTTCCTGAATGTGGGATGTTGAGAGATAGGGGAGGAGTGGAACAATCATAAAATCTGTAAAAGCCAGAGCAGGGCCTCCCTACTGGCACAAGGGGGTAAGCACAGCACTGTAAAGTTATCTGCAGACTGCAGCAGGAGTTCTATCCCCAGCCGGCCAGGGAGCTACACACATGGCGCAGCAGACCTCTCCTGTCTCACCCTCTGGCCCCCTCAGCAGTGTATTTCAGTCAGTCTGCCTGTTCTGCTCCCCACTGTGTCTCTGATGAATCCTCTCACACACACGCCCCCCCCCCCGCACCTCTGGCCTGTACCCCAGTTCTTGTATGCATAAATAAATAAATCTTTAAAAAATAAAATAAAAAATAAAAGCCAGAGCAGTGAACTCTCTTGTTCTCTTGGCGAATTGAATCAGTTTGACCTTTAGTCTTGCCTTCCAATCTGCCTCTCATCCCTCTTCACCAAGTGCCACATCCCAGAGCCACTTGTGATGGGCAGACTTCCCCTTCTTCTCCTCCATGAGAGGTTGGTTCTTGGCTCTCAGTGGAGGGCTGGCACACATCTGCCATGTGTGTCTGGGCTCCAGCTTGCTCCCGTGGTCTCTGCTGCGGATAGCTGCCATCTTCTATGTGTGACATTTTGGTTTGGACTCTGCAGCATGGACACTATCTGGGGTAGGACAGACTTCATTGACCACCTTCCATGCCATAAATTTGTCCCTCTCTTAGCTTTCCTTGTAAATTAACACTGGTATTATTATTTCTCCCCTTGTGTCTGTTTTTGAGTCATGCCCTTCAATTACAAGCAGGCAAGTGAGGACCCACCAAATGAGTCACTCCCTTGCCCTCAGTTTCAGTATATTCTTTATTCTGTCTTATGTGCTTTACTTCATTGATTGCAAAGCTGAATAGCTAGCTAGCTCGGTACAACTGAGAAAATTCTGTCTTCCAAAATAATTGCCTGGATTCATCTACAAAAATTTGGAACTTTCCACTAAAAGAAAACACAATGATGCACTTTAAATAAGTCATGTGTGTCCTCTCATAGTTCCCTATGTCATATTCCCAGAAAAAGTCCATTACTCCTCCAAATGAGTTTTCTGATCACTTAAACAAATAGAGCATTCTGTTCCTTTTATTACTTGTCATAATGAATATTTTCAAATTAATGTATCACACAGTTAATATGTATGACATTATGGTTTTCTTATAAATTTGCTGTCAAACTATGAAATAAATAGGCCCATATAGCAGAATAGATCTATACAGTTTCAAATATTTTCAAAGCTCATTTCTATTTCTACCATTCTAATTTCTGAAAGAATAACAAATGCATAATAAATGCCTTCTTTCTTGAATATAATAGAAAGACAGGACACTGAAATTGTTAAGCCCCAATACTGAATTCTTTCAGTATTTGTCCAACAAATATTAGCTTCTTGCTCATATTCAAATGTTGACTTTGATAGATATTAGAATTTCCCATTGCTGCTGATGTTATTTTAGAGTATTGGAAAGAGGGTGAAAAAAAATGTGAAACTTCATTTCAACAGAGGAAGATATTTTCTAAGATGAAATTCTAGAAGTCTATAAGTATAGGTCTATTCAAAGTTAATATGAACATTAGGGCACATTTTAGGATAATATATTTAAAATGAGGAAATCATTTTAAAAATACTATAGTAGCATGGCCAAAGCCAAAAGATGAAAAATAAATCTGTATTTACAAAATAAAATATATTAAGAACAAAGCAATGCATTCTTTTTTAACAACAAATAAATGCCAACTTCAGGATGACCAGAAATCTGAGTAGGGAGTTCTTAACCTCTCACCAACGGAATTATCCCAGGAGAAATTTTCTCTAACCTCCTTAGATAATTCTGTTCCTTTACTTTTTCCTCTTCACTTTCTGAGTTTTACTGTACTAGCAAAGGGTATGCAGTATGGGCCTAGTAATTCAAATTTTCAGAATAATTATAGTATATTTCATCATATGGATAAACAAGTTTAAATGGGATCTTGAAGCCTCAAAGGAAGGCCAAGAAAATTTTAGTTTAAAGAGAGTGAATAGGGCCCTCCCTGGTGGTGCAAGGGGTTAAGTCGCAGCACTATGGAGCTATAGGCAGCCACTGCAGCACTAGTTCTATCACAGGCAGGCCAGGGAGGTGACCCACATGGCACAGGAGACCTCTCCTGTCTTGCCTACTGCTCCCCTCAGCAGTGTTTTCAGTGTATCCACCTGTTCTGCTCCCCACTCTGCCTCTGGTGAATCCTCTTACCCCCAACCCCTGCACTGGTGACCTATACCCCAGTTCTTGTATGCATAAATAAATAAATCTTTTAAAAAGAGAGAGATGAATGCTATCCAAACAAAACAACCCAGGGAAGCTCCTTTTAACTTTTTTAACTTTTTAACTTCAGCAACATAGCATCTTGGTGAAATCCTGAGAGAAAAAAATGGTAAAATGTATCCCTACAAAAACAGTTTTTAACTATAAGGCAGTTAATTTGGGAAGAACAGTTTCCAAACGTGATGAATTTGATTACCTGCTAGTGTGAAACTAAAGGCTTTTTTTTTTTTCAGGCAATAATTGGAAAATTGAGTTATAAATTTCATAATAGATAAAAATTAAAAACTTATTTTTTAAGCCTGTCTGTATCACTTGCAAATATTTATAACAAGAAGTTGCAAAAGAATAATTAGATTCTAAAATCAGAGTCTTGAAAAAGTTCTACCCTACCCACTCTTCCTGTTTCTCAAGCCACCTCCAATATATTTACTGATGATAAAAGAGACAGGCTAATTAATTTTTGTAAGGCCACCTGCAGAACTGAAAGTACCTAGAATTAGCCAAATGAACCAAGAGTTCCCCTGCCCTGCTGATTTTGCTCAGTGTGCTCATCATCTCAACATTCTAAAACTCAGTTGTCATTGCACCCACTCTTGGAAAGTTTTGTGGCACAAGATTTCACTTCACTTTAAACTAAATTAAATGCTCCTCCTCTCCTGTTCCTTCGCAAACCCATAACACACCGTACATGTAGCATTTATTTATTTTGCTGTGATATTGAGGAGAGCAGATATTGTTTGATTTTTTTGTATTCTTAGCATGTATATTATACCCAGAATATATGAGGAACTTAATGATCTATCTATTTAAAAAAATCAATAGCATCAAAGTCTCCTTATTTCCAAGACTATTTCCCACTATACATTCTATACTTAGGCAATGTAAGATTTATTCACAACATGAATAGCATGCACTGAACATCTGGGTTTTGTTTTCTTGTTGTTTGGTTGGTTTGGTTTGCTTATTTGTTTTGTCTACATAGCATCTGCCTCCATTTTCTAGTTGACAGTATTGTGAACTCTCTCCATTCTCTCTGTGGATTGGGTAGGATGGAACCCAACATTAGCTCTAGGGGTGATCAGGAGACACGATCCCAATATCTGTATTAGCCAGAGGGATGGTTCCAGGGAAAAATAAGGAACTCAAGTCAGATGACAGACTACTTCCCACTCTGTTGGAGAAAATTCTCATTAGGCTGAAACTGATATCAGTAAATATGGGATGAAACACCCAAAGTTAGTTTGAACCTGCCTGAGGCCACTATGTGGAGTGTGCTAATGAAGCCAACACCAATGAAAACAGAGTAGTGAGAAAAACACATAAAGATTTGATAATATCCCTCTAGCTTCTGAACCTAGCCATGTTTGAAATCTACAATATCAATTTGAATGTTTTTGGTTACAAATAACAAACCATTCCATTAAAGTAAACATTAATTTTCCTCATAAAACAAAGAATTCAGAGACACATTGTTCTAGCACTGATTTAATTGACTGAATTAGGGCTCACACCTCTTATCCAACATTATAGAGAGGGTTCTTCTAATGAAGGGTGGAGCTGGACTGTGAGAGAGATGCTGAAAAATCTTGGAAGGGCACTTGGAGACACAAGGAGCAGAGCAGAGACATGTGAAGAAGAAGGGTATAGTTGCCTTTCAGTTAGGGACTTGCACGGGGGACTTAGAAATGGAAGGAGACATGTGGAATTGAGACATATAGAGATACCTGGAAGAGGCATGGAAGAGAGAGACCCATGGGGAGGCTGACCTTTATCTTAACGTATACTTTGATTTTGCTGGACTTGCCTGGACTTGCCTGGACTTGCCTGGACTCTTCTGCCCCTTTGCTATGGTTCCCTGCCAGAAGGTACCTTAGACTTGTGGCAAGCTTCCAGGCCTCAGCAGCCTTATCCTTATGTGGTTGATGGCAGGATCTATTTTATTTTATTATTTTTTTTTAGATTTATTTATTTATTTATACAAGCACTGGGTATAGTCAGAAGCGCGGGAGGGTGAGAGAATTCACCAGAGCCAGAGCGGGGAGCAGAACTAGCAAACTGATGAAATATACTGCTGAGGGGAGCAGTAGGCGTGGCAGGAGAGGTCTGCGCGCCATGAGGGACCCTCGCTGGTGGCCAGGGATCGAACTGGCGCTGCAGAGGCTGTGGGCAGCTTCGCAGCCCAGTGCTCAACCGCTGCGCCACCAGGGAGGCCCAGGATCCATTTTAGATCCATGCAATTTTGGGGATTCTAGAGTACTCCTTATACTGCACATTAACCCAACCACTGCAGAACCACATTCTTGCACAGTCATGACCAAAAACTGAACTGAAAATAGGTTCTTTTCATGACCTCTCTTTTATTAGGGCAGAAAATATTTTTCAAGGTGACTTCTTATTTTTCACTAGCCAGGACAAGGTCCCATGCCTCTATCATCAAGGAAGGCTGGATAAGTGCACATTTATAATTTTTTCACCTTCACAGTGAGAGTCAAATTTTTTCAATAAGTAAAAGTAACAGTAGTAGGGAGAGGTAGATGACTAGCAGGATCTAAAACACTGATTTTCCATGATTTTTTTTTTCAGGAAATACAGGCATTTAAGCTGCTCTTCAGTCAGTTCCTATCCCTTGCAACCAATCATGTGCAACAAAATATGTCATTTAAAACTTATATCTGGGCCTCCCTGGTGGCGCAGCGGTTGAGCGCTGGGTTGCGAAGCTGCCCGCAGCCTCTGCAGCGCCAGTTCGATTCCCAGCTGCTCCCCGGCCACCGGAGGAGGGTCCCACATGGCGCGCAGACCTCTCCTGCCGCCCGCTGCTCCCCTCAGCAGTGTACTTTGGTCCTTCTGCCTGCTCTGCTCCCTGCTCTGGCTCTGGTGAATTCTCTCACCCTCCCGCGCTTCTGACTGTACCCAGTGCTTGTATAAATAAATAAATAAATCTTAAAAAAAAAAAAATAAAAAAAATAAAAATAAAACTTATATCTTACAAATGTTTAATATCTGAGAGAAAGTTCTCCTAATTTATATACTATTACCAGAAAATAGAATATCATAATGGCAATTTATTTTTAGGTATGTATTTGGGGTTTCTGTTTTCATATACACTGACCCAAGCATTTGTTTGTATTAAGGAGAACATTCATACACTTAACTAAAAAGATAATTGAGTCATTATCTCACAAATAGGATTGTGGTATAATTTCAAAATAAAATCAGTCAAAATTTTATAGGGTTATTCATCTTTATCTTGCTTTCAGTCTTTGAGATAAAAATATTTTTAGAATTAAAGATCAATGTGCTCGTTTATCCACCACATATTTTGCAAATGCGTGTCTTTACATTACTGACTGTATAAGACAATTTTTTTATAGAGGAGTACTAGGCAGAAAGACATAAAATTTCCACCCAGTTGACTGGCAAAACTGGGACTCAGAACTTCCTTCTCTTAACAAAAAAAAAAAAAAACAACAACAACAAAAAACACAAAAAAACAACTAGGCTACTTCCAGGAAAAAAAATTGCATTTTTCTAGTACATTTTTCAGGACTAACTTTTAAGGACTTGAACCATTTGTAAATTAGATATTCTTTCCAATTTTTTCTAAATGATGTTGCTTTATTTTATCCCAAAGCCAGGACAGATGGCTGTTTTATTTTCAAATTTAATTATAGCTATACATATGAGAAGCAAACTTGTTTCTGCCTTTTGCATGAATTTTCTCAAAAATTTGCAGACAATTTTATAAATATTAAATTTTCTCAGCTTTCATAATAGGTTCAGAAACTAGATAACAGCAGGGCAGCTGGGCTAATTTGGAATGAGTAGTATTAAAAAATGAGCTTTGAACCCCAATCACATTTATATTGCAATATCAAACTTTTTGTTTATAATTATAGTTTAGTGACTAAAAATACAATCTGATCAGGGAACTAAGGTGAACGCTAATCCTAATTGCAGTTTTGAACTCTCTCTAAAGTCATTAAAATATTTTTTAACCTATGGTACATATCGAATCATGTTAAAAATAATTAAAATTGATTTAATGCTAATAATGCCTGAAATATGAAGATCAAAAAAAATTTAGACAAATTAGAAAAAATTGAAGAGAAAAATCAAACTTGTATTTGACCATGCTGCTATAGATATTTTGAATGAGATAATTCTTGGGGGTGAAGGGGATCTCCCATTATAGGAAATTTAGCAGCATCCCTAGTCTCTTCCCACTAGATGCCAGTGTCTCGCCCACTCCCCTTGATAACCAAAAATGTTTCCAAGACTTGAAAAATGTCCCCTAGAAGGGGGACAAAACTGCTCCATTGAGAACTACAACTAATTTACAAAAAAAATTTAGAGAACAGAGGCACAGAAGATGCAATCTATAAAATGTACACCATGGGAAATTCTACAGAGCAAATGATATACATATATATATATATTTACAAATAAGTTGCAAGAGAGAAAAATAGTTTCATGTAAGAGGCTTATCAACCAATTGAGTGTATGGGAAATATTTTGAACCAGATTCATACACACTGAAAAACATTATGTAACAATAAGAGAACCATATACACACTGACTGGGAATTTGGTGATGGTAAGGAATTATTGGAATTATGGGATTGTGACTACATTCCTAAAGAAAGACTTTATTTTTTAGAGAGTCTACTGACATACTTTACAAAGAAATGATAGATAGTTGGAATTTGCTTCAAATGGATCCAGGACTGGGCCAAGGAAGAGGGAGCAACTTACTTAAAACAAGATTGGTAATGAGTGGACAGTCCCAAAGCTAGGCTATTGGATTATGAGAATTCATTAATCATTTCATAGTTGGGGGGTGTTCTGCAGCCTAATTTCCAGCTTCAATTTCCCTTAGCAAATAAAAGGAAACAGTTTGCGGAGAATAAAAGTAGTTTAATTTGTTGCCAAACTGAGGAGGGCAGCAGACTCATGCCTGAAAGGCCATCATCCTGCTGTTTGGCAGAGTGCAAGGTTATTTGTACAAAGGAAAAAAAGAGGATGATAGGCAAGGGTCTCCAAAGAGGAGGGGGAAAGTGTCAGCAAGTCCTTTTGATGCAGGCATATGGCGATTTCTGAGATTTCGGGTGGGTGCCAGCTTGCTTTGTCAATGACTGCTGTTTAACTCCCTTTTCCTTGTGTAACAGTGTGGTCCCTCTCCCTGCCCTGTAACACTTGGAATGCAAGAAGACAAACCATTAAATGCAACAGATAGGAATGCTCATCTGATGGGGCAGGAAGAGAGACCTGTCCTGTTTTACTGCATGAGGGGTATGGGTAGCCCTCCCCACACCAACAAGCCATTTCAGATACTAGAGATACTAGTTCAATTTAATTCTGACATTATCCACCCAGACATAGCATCAGATTTCATCTTCCAAGACTTCAGGCTTGGTTCTAAGTCCCAGGAAATCACCAGTCCATTACCCGGGCTTCTGACCATCTAGCTACAGACACAAATCTTTCCTCACACTTTAGGTACCCTGAAAGCCCAAATTATATGTGTATCACTTACTAGTTGTAAAGCAGTGGTTCCCAGGACATCCACCCCTGTTTCAATTAATTTGCTGGGATGACACAAAGAATTCAGGAAACCCATTTACTAACTAGAACAACGATTAATTACAAAGGGTACTTAAGGATATGTATCAAAAGTCAGATGGAAAAAATGCACAGAGTGAGGTATGGGAAAAAGGTACAGTGCTTCCATGCCCTCTTCAGGCATCCCATTCTCCCCCAAATCTTCATAGTTACCAACCTGGCAGCTCTTCTAAGCCCCTTTCTCTTCATGGAGGAGCTTTATGGAGGATAACCCTTTTATGGAGGGGGTATCGTAAAATAGACATGAGTGATTAGATCATTGGCCATTAGTAATTAGCAACTCTATCTCTAATCTCTCTCAGTCTAAGGGAGTCAGAGTGTGGGACTTTAATCCCACCCTCTATGCAAGTTGGTTTCCATAGCAACCAGCCACCCCTTGCAGGTTTCAGAAAAGTTATTTTCATTAACATAACAATAGACACCTTTAACACCCTCAACACTTAAGAAATTCCAAAGGGAGAACTGTGAACCAAAACCTGTGGATGAAGAGCAATTAGGTAAGTGAAATATATATATATATCATCAGAAAGACTAAATACATATGTGTGTGTGTTTCCTATATATCACAGCATCATAATAATTTTCTCTCTCCTTTGCTTATGTTTTAGAGTTGCCACAATAAAGAATTTTGAAATATTTAGATGTCTTTAATTTTAGCCTCATACACTACTCCTGTTAACAGTTTAATTTTTCACTGAGTGATTTATTAATTACTAAGTTAATTGCCCAGAGAAAAATACAATTCATTTGCTTTGATCTAAATTAGTTGCCTCTGTTGATCAACTTAACTAAATTGTTGCTTAACCTCCATCTTACATTAAATAGACAGAGCAAAATCTAAAACAATGCTCAGCATGGCTTTTTCAGGTAGCATTCCCAACCTGAGGTCCCAAGAAGTACACTTGAAATATTTTATTTATTTATTAAAGATTTATTTTTATTTATTTATGCATACAAGAACTGGGGTGTAGGACAGAGGTGTGGGGTAGGGCATGTGAAAGGATTCACCAGAGGCAGAGTAGGGAGCAGAATAGGCAGATCTACTGAAATATACCACTAAGGGGAGCAGTGGGCAAGACAGGAGAGGTCTGCTATGCCTTGTGGGTTAGCTCCCTGGCAGGGAGCAGGGGTGGGTACTTGGGAGATCAATGATTCCCATGCTCTAGTGAATGGTGATAGCTTGAGACCTTAACCCCAGTGCCACAAGGGAGGCCACAGAAATATTTTATTTAAATTTTTTCTTTAAATTTCACTTTTTTAAAACTGATGTAATATTGGTTTACAATGTTATATGCGATTTAGAAGCATAGGATCTTCCCCTTTGGATTTTGTTACCATATCACATCCACCATCAAAGCAACCATAGTCCTCCACCAGAGTCCTGTGTGCTCCCTCCTTGTGTTGTTTTCTCCCTCTCCTCCCCCAGTGGTAGCCTCAGTTCTAAAGTCAGATTTCTGGGGTTTGCTATTGGTTTAACTTTATCTGAACCTTTGCTTTGTTTCTGTATATTCCACATACTGGTGAATTCCACATACACCACCCATTATTTATCTTTCACCTTCTGATTTATTTCACATTGCATAATCTCCTCCAGCTCCATTCATGCTGTCACAAATGGCAAGATTTTTCTTCTTTAAAGCTAAGTCATACTGGGCTGCCCTGGTGACACAAGTGGTTGAGCACAGAGCTGTGAAGCTGTCCACAGCCTCTGCAGTGCCAGTTGGATCCCCGCTGGCCTCGGAGCAACCCACAGGGCACGGCAGAACTCTTCTATTTCACCCACTGCTCCCCTCAGCAGTGTATTTCGTCAGTCTGCCTGTTCTGTTCCCCACTCTGTCTCTGGTGAATCCTCTCACCCTCCCGCACATCTGGCCTATACCCTGGTTTTTATACAAATAAAATAAATTAAAAAAAATAAAACTAAGTCATACCCCATTGCCTATATATAACACATCTTATTAATCTCATTTGTCTTTGGGCACTTAGGTTGTTTCCATTGCTTTAACTATTATAAATAGTGCTTCAATGAACATAGAAGTGTATATATCCTTTTGAATTAATATATTTACATTCTTCAGGGAGATACTTCAGAATGGAATTGCTGGGTCACCTGCTAGATGCATTTTTAGTCTTTTGCAAAACCTCCATGCTGGCTTGCATAGGGCCAGATCAGTCTATATTCTTGCCAACAGTGTACAAGGATTCCTTTGTCTTCGCATCCTCACCAACACTTGTTTTGTGGTCTTTTTGATATGGGTCATTCTCACGGGTGTGAGATGATATCTCCTCATAGCTTTTATTCCTATTTCCCTCGTAAGTGAGGTACCTCTTGGCCATCTGCATATCTGTATGTCTTCTTTGAAGAAGTGCTTAAGTTCTTCTGCCCATTTTTTGAATGGGTTGTTTTCTTTTTATAAGTTGAGTTCTTTATAGATTAGCCCCTTGTTAGATGTAGCATGTGCAAATATTTTCTTCCATTCAATAGGATGTCTTTTTGTTTTAGTGATGGTTTCTTCTGCTGCAGATGCTTTTTAGTTTGATAGAGTCCCAATTATTTGTATTTTCTTTTGTTTTTATTGCTATTGAACATGAATCCACAAAAACATCAGTGAAGTCTATGTTGTGAAGTGTTTTGTCTATGTTTTCTTCTATGTTATGGTTTTTGGTTAAATTTTATTTTTTAATCATTTTCCTTATTTTTTTATTTAAAGATTTATTTATTCATGCATACAAGAATGGGGCACAGGCCAGATGTGTGAGAGGGTGAGAGGATTCACCAGAGACAGAGTGGGGAACAGAACAGGCAGACTGACTGAAATACACTGAAATACACTGTTGAGGGGAGCAGCAGGTAAGACAGGTGAGGTCTGCCGCACCATGTGGATATCTCCATGGCTGGCCAGGATTGAACCTGCACTGCAGAGGCTGTGGACAGCTTCACAGCACTGTGCTCAACTGCCTGAACCACCAGGGAGGCCCATCTCAACTGTTATTTTAAAAACCCAATTTGGAGATTTAACTACCTGTTAGCATGTAAGTTAACATTATTTTCCTCAGTCTAAGAAGTTGAGTTACTCCTGCCTTCACTGTTTAATTGAATAAAGAATATGCTAAGACTGAAAGGTAAGTAGAAAAACAGTAAAAAAAAAATTATATTGTGTGAATACAAATTTTCTCAACATTCTGTAAATTCCCCACCAAAATGTGAATGTTTTAATCACTTTATGATTGCAATTTGCAATCATACTATCTGAATATTATTTTTTGTTTATTGGTATCCTTAATGAAATACTATAGAAATGTCTTAAATGTGCTAAAATAAGTTTATGTTAATCAAATCTAATTCACTTTACCCATTGAAAAAATGGTTCTACTACAGTGGCAAGATGTTTGAATATTAATATGCATGTGGAAAGAGAATCAGGAGACCTCATAAAGACTGGGCATCAGCTTTGAACCAACATACCAGGTGTTTGTGAGGCAGGACCGCAATTTATATACATTATAAATTTTCATTCTAATTAAGGTCAGGAATGACATCTGCTTTATTCATAATTGTATGCACAGACCATTACCAAGGAATGGTTATGGAAGCTTTAGTTCCCACCTGAATTTCCAAATTCAAAATTTTTAAATAATTAAAAATAACAATTTGTATCAGTCAAATACCTGCAGGGAAGATAATCCAACTCTGAAGTTTCAAGAGACGCTAATGAAGGGTGTCTCCCTTGAGAAGTGAGCAGACTAAAAGGAAACAGCAAGGTATAAATGAGGTATGTAGATCCAGCAACGGTGGGGGGAGAGGGAAACCACTGGTGCCTTACACCTGAAGGGGCAAAGAGGAAATATTACTGAAACCCATGGCAGCTGGAGCCTTGGAGTAGAGGATGAGTGTGAGATAGAGAAAAGACAATATTCAAATGAGGAGGAAATTAGGACGAAACACCGCCCCCATTCTCTGATGTCCCAGCAAAGCCCTCCACTGAATGAGCCAACTGGAAGTCAGCAGCAAAGGAACCCGGGACAGGTAGTTCCCAGGAATCTGCTCCACAGCATAGAGCAGAGCAGACAGAGACAGTGAATGGGTGATGGAGGTGGGCAAAAGGAAACTAACCGGAGTCTTTCCCACTCCACTGAAATTCTCAAAATAAATATTTAAAATTCTTAGGCTGAAGCTGTCACTGATTAGATAATAAAATAACAAAATCAAGTCAATACTTCAATCGAGGGTTGGACCACTTGAGTGACCAACAAAAAAGAGATAACAATCCTTGTTTCAGTTCCTACTTAAAGATTCCCTTTATGTGATCAGGGTCTGCATATTTCTAATAACTTTTGGAATTTCATTTTTGGTCGCCAGTTCAGACTTGTTCCCTCCACTGCGGTTGTAGTCTTGTATCATGTCATTACCTCAGTGAGGGGTCCATGGCCTCAGAAACATCTATCTTCAGGGCCTCCCCTGGTGGTACAGGCAGTTGAACACCGCACTGTGAAGCTGTCCACAGCCTCTACAGCACCAGTTCGATCCTGGCCGGCCGGCGAGGGTCCCACATGTCATGGCAGACCTCTTCTGTCTCACCCACTGCTCCCCTCAGCAGTGAATTTAGTCATTCTGCCTGTTCTGTTCTCTGCTCTATCTTTGGTGAATCCTCTCACCCTCCTGCACATCTGGCCTGTACCCCGGTTCTTGTACAAATAAATAAATCTTAAAAAAAAAAGAAAAGAAACATCTATCTTCAGTGGCATCTGCTGAGATAGCTACTGTCCTGCCTGCTCACTAGTTGCAGGTCTAAATAGGTTGCTGCTAGTATCCCCTTTCAAATCAATCTGCAAGGCCTCTTCAGGTCCAGTGGTCCTTCTCTGCAACTTCTGTGCCACTCTCAAGGTGCCTGGGGATCTGTGCTACTCCCACGTTGTGCTGAGCTCTGAGAGTGCTATGAAGGACCTTTCTCGGTGAGTATGGGAGGAAGTGTGGGAATCCTTCTCTGTCACTGAGGAAAGACAGGGGAGCTGTTAAGTCTTTTCCAGTGCATCCACTTACCTTGACACCTCATAAGCATTTCTTCTCTAGGATCTTAATGTTTCTATAATCATCTAGAAATGAAGCCCAGGTCATCTTGGTCTTAGATTCCCTAAATGGCTTGGGTTTCTGTAACATCCCTCTCTCAGATAATACAGTTTCTAAGCCCTCTTAGTTACTTTTCTTCCATCTTCCCTAACCAGTTGAATATTACCAAGTTTTGGAGTGGTGATTGGAAGTCTTTTGGAGTTAAAATACATCTCTCCAAATCTTTTGTCTATGGTAGAGACCAGAGTTTTGTCATTTCTTCTTTATAGGAATAAGTACATGGTTTTAAACCCTAGCAGAATAGGTCCTCTTCTCTCCCTGTCCTCTTTTTCTCCCCAGGTGGAAAGGTAGGGTAGTAAACTCAATAATTAAACAGACCTAGTTTAAGTTCCAAAGGTTGGCCACTTATGACTTGTGTGAATTGAACAAATTATTTGTGAGTCTTCCCCTTTTCTCTTGTGTATTTCCCACCTGGGTTGGGATATGACGATTAAATAAGAAAGAGTAAATAAAGCACTAAGTATATATGACTGCAAAACAAAAATACCAAGAAAACATAAGCTGCTACTGCTCTTATACACACAATCTCTTAAGTTTTACTCTATCTTATAGGGCTACTGAAAAGATTGTTATTATCTAAGCAAATAGATATTTTATTTTTAGTTTAAATGGGGAGAATATTTGGAAGGTATAAAAAAACTTAGAAGAAAAGTCAAGCTTTTCTAAGCATACCATTTCTTTAACATATGAAGGTCCATAGAAATAATTAAAAGTGGATATATTAGCTGTGAAGTCAAAGCCATTAGGAAAATACATACTACTTTTCAGTAATATAGGTGAGAAAGGAATTGACCTTAATTAAGTTAAATGGTAAACTTAACATTAAGAATAATTGGTCAGTAGACTTTTCAAAAGAGAATTGTGTTTTGGAATAATGATTCTGCTTATCTTTACTCTGCAGTTATTTTCACAATTTTTTTTCCATCTTAGTACTCATCTGTAACCTTGCAATTGTTAAATGAAGTGGTAAATTCTACCAATACATAAAGGAAATGACCTTTCTCAAATATAGTAACTATGGAAGCGCTTAACCCTTTGTCAGAAACCCAGCATCCCTTTAATGTGCTTAAGATGCAAAGATTTAATTCTTACTTGACATTTCAAATCTGTATTCTTTACTATAACTTGCTAAAAATGTGGCTGTTGCTAATATTATATCATCTGCTAAAGAAAAGTCAAAGAGATTAATTTTTAATATCTTGGATTTTAGTCCAAATTAATGGGAGACAGGTTAACTGAACATTGAATCACAAAATCCAAGCCAGAGTACAAAATAATTAAAATACTACATTAATGTTCCCTTTTATATTTCTAGCTAACATCTTGAAAATAAATTCCCCTAATCAATAGTGCAATAATGAGAGGGATCTTTGTACAATGAAGCCAAATATGATTAATTTTGGAATGAATCAATTTTTACAAAATGTATCAGAAGTAGAACTAATAAAATTACTGCAGTATAATCATATTAGTGTACAATAATTAAAGAGAAAATGAGCATATCAAATTTAGGGGATGAAAACATGATTTATAATATCCACAAGGATTAATAACTTTGAAGTGAATAACTCATTTCTTTACAGTTTTGGTTTATTAAAAAATAGAAGTGTGAAATGACTAGACCTCATTTCATATTGACCTATTTTAGAAAAAAAGAAGTTGATTATTAGGAAAGCAAATGAGACACAGGAGAAAAAATCTATCATACTTGATCATTAATTAATTTTAAGTGGTTATTCTTGCTAGACATTTGTATTAAATTATTAGTATAGAAAGCACTTCAACAAATTTGCCAACTATTTGACATAAGTTATTCAAAAGAAACATGAAAGACAGGTTGTTAATATTCTGGGATAAATAGCTTTATTAATACAGTTATAAATATGATGATCATAATAACAGTTCAGATTTGCAGCCACATTTCTTATAATAGATTACTATGGGATCAGACTGATATTTTGCCTAGTATTATAAAATCTTTTGATAATAATCTTATTAGAAGTTTGACATGTAGGTACAGAAAAAACAACAACAATGATCCTGAGAAATTATTTAATTCAAAATACAGAATTTTTAAAAGTATAAGGAAATAATGGGGCTGAAGGTGAAGGGAGCTAGATTTTATTACACTTTTCATCTGAAAAAATAAAGACAAGGCCCTTACTGGTGGCACAGAGGGTTGAGCGTGCTCTGTGGAGCTGTCCGCAGCCTCTGCAGCCTCCGCAGCCTCTGCAGCTGCTAGGACGATACCCACATGGCGTGGCAGACCTCTCCTGTCTCGCCCGCTGCTCCCCTCAGCAGTGCTTTCAGTCTGTCTGCCTGTTCTGCTCCCCACTCTGTCTCTGGTGAATCCTCTCACCCTCCCGTGCCTCTGGTCTGTACCCTAGTTCTTGTATAAAAATAAAAAAATCTTTAAAAATAAATAAATAAAGACAAAATTCAACAGATGAAATCTTATGTTTGATTATACTTCTAATGGTAACCTTTCTTTTTTTTATTTTTTTTTTAATAGAGGCATGTTTTATTTATTTGTTTGTTTGTTTGTTTGTTTGTTTTGTTTGTACATGCACTGGGTACAGTCAGAAGCGCGGGAGGGTGAGAGAATTCACCAGAGCCAGAGCGGGGAGCAGAGCAGGCAGAAGGACCGAAGTACACTGCTGAGGGGAGCAGCGGGCCGCAGGAGAGGTCTGCCCGCCATGTGGGACCCTCCTCTGGTGGCCGGGGAGCAGCCGGGGATCGAACCGGCGCTGCGGAGGCTGCGGGCAGCTTTGTAACCCAGCGCTCAACCGCTGCGCCACTGGGGAGGCCCTCTAGTGGTAACCTTTCTATATTCAAACTTAAAAATAAATTCAACAACAATTAAGCTGACTCTTGGTTTTATAGAGAGAGATGATTGTTGTTTAAGTCTTAAAAACTAGATTTTGCTTCATTTGTGAAGAGAAGGAAGGAAGAAATACAATGACATTCCCTGTGGACCAGTAGATGTATTTGTTCTGTGATGAGTGCATCTGTAATATAGTGCAGTCAAGGAAGCATTTTATTGAAAAGACATTGCAACTGACACAACCATGAGCTCCTGGTTGATAAATGAATCTTTACAAACTGACAATTGGATATGGGAGGCAGAGAAACAAGTGGCACAGCAGAATCTTCTGTGATGGGCATCTTTTCTTTCTCTATCTCTCTTTTCTTTCCATTTGGCTGTCTATACTTCCAACAGCATTTATAGCCTTTAGACTCACAGCGGGAAAGACAAGCCATTGCGAGAGGTTTTCATGTGTTGCTGTCATAGTTGAGAGATAGGACATAGGAGATGGCCCTTGGGGAAATCATGTATTGCTACCTGGATGAAACCTTTGCCAATACTGCAAGCAGTTATCTAAAGTAATAGAAGAATATTGTGGTGGTCCACTATTAATAACCAATTCATGTGCTTTCGTATATGTTGTTATCAAAACGTTCACATGAGTAAACCACTTTATAAAATGTTCTTTTATTAGATTTAGGAATTGTACTTCAAGATACCAAATATTATATACCAGCGTTTATACAAGTACCTAATAAATGAAAGCTAGCAACTTATCATATTCCTAAATGTAATTTATTCTTAAACTATGTTTAGGAAAGATTGCCAGTATACCTCAGTGGCATAGTAAAAGTGCACAGTAAGTAGTAAATTCTTCTGTTTTTTTAATATTTTTTAATAACTACATCATTCCTATCCTGTCCTACAAAACTGTGGAATAGATCAGATAGTTACTTTCTAAGGTTTGTCCTAATTTCTAAAATCTTTTGACTGATTCCTCCTCGCTCTAAAAGTTCTGTAATACACTTTCCCAGCAGTCATAAAATTCTGATCTGATTTAGTCATAAAGAATTGACTTCAAACTGGGTATTTTTTTCAAAATTGTTACTCAATAGATTTTATTCTGTACCTTTGAAATAAATAGCATAGTATCTACCTTACATACCTGGTGATAATTATAAAACTCTCATATTTAAAACATAAATGGAAAGTTTTCCATTTATTTAAGAAATATAACTAGTCATTTCATTAAACTGAATTTTCTGGAACCACCTAAATTTGTAATTTTGTCTAAAATTTTTAGGAGGAAACAGTTTATTTATAATCTGATTATAAATAATAAAATATGATTAACATGTTTAACCAATACTTAGCTTGTTTCCTCTATTAATGATTTAAGATTTAGAAAAAAAATCAAGGACTTTTAAGAGTTTGGGCAGAGGAATTTTAACAATTTTTCATATACCTATGTTCCATTTTTTAAAAGTCACTCTGTTGAAATACATTATGTTAAAAAGTAATTTATGGCCATCCTCACTTCTTTAACCATTCTTTTTATTTCATTAATTTTATCAACTTGAAGCAGTGAATAGAGGTAAATTTAGTTTCAGTAAATAAGCAGTGTCCAGAAGGGGGAATTAATGTTATCTTAAGTAATAAAATAAATATCTTTTGAGGATTTCCCTGGTGGTGCAAGGGATTAAGCACAGCACTGTGAAGCTATCCTCAGTCTCTGCAGCACAAGTTCGATCCCTCGCTGGCTAGGGAGCTACCCACATGACACAGCAGACTTCTCCTGTTTTGCCTGCTGCTCCCCTTAGCAGTGTATTTCATTTAGTCTGCCTGTTCTGTTCTTCACTCTGTCTCTGCTGAATCCTCTCACCCCTCCACACCTCTGGCCTGTACCCCAGTTCTTGTATGCATAAATAAATAAATCTTAAAAAAAAGACTTTAAAAAATATTTTTTATGTAAATAGCCTGAACATAGCAAACTGTTAGGCAAAGTAGGATATAATTAATTTAAAACTATGTAGAAAAATAAGATATTGGGCATTGGGAAAACCCACACAGTGCGGAGGTTACCTGGTCTTTTCTATTTAATATGAATATCCTTTTCTGGCCATAACAACATTTTTTTTTTTTGAATTTTTTTTTTTAAGATTTATTTATTTATACAAGCACGGGGTACAGTCAGAAGCATGGGAGGGTGAGAGAATTCACCAAGCCAGAGCCGGGAGCAGAGCAGGCAGAAGGACCGAAGTACACTGCTGAGGGGAGCAGCGGGCAGCAGGAGAGGTCTGCGTGCCATGTGGGACCCTCCTCCAGTGGCCGGGGAGCAGCCGGGGATCGAACCCACGCTGCAGAGGCTGCGGGCAGCTTCACAACCCAGTGCTCAACCGCTGCGCCACCGGGGAGGCCCCATAACAACATTTTAAAAGGGTGCTTTGGTTAGACACTTTTCAAATATAAGTCAAGTGTTTAATTAACATACAGAATTTTTCAAAATATTTTAGTAACAAATTAAGAAACATTAAACTTGCAGGTAAAATCTCAGAGTTGTTACACCAACATCCAAAAACAGAAAAGAAATTGCAAAAGATGAAGATATTGTGAGGACATAATAATTAAAGATGAATATCTGATGACTATATTCTCCAACATGCACAAATCCTTTCAAGAAGTCAGAGCCTCATTATTTGAGTTACAAGTGACAAAAAATTTCTTGTTACTATTATACTCTATTTTACAATTTCAATTTACTTTATCAATTTCAAACAGGGAATTTAGTGCATACTATATAAAAGAATGATTTTATCTTTCTGTAAATGACAGAGAAATGGTATGAAGAAATGAAAATACATTCATGGTAATAAACAGAAAAGAAATTAGAGCAGTGATTGGCAAACACTAAGCTTTCACTTAGCATCAATTGTTATTTAACGCCTAATTTGAGCATAATTAATCAGTAAAGTTTAAACAACTCAAAGGGAATCTCAAATCGCTTAGATTTCCCAGTGTAAAATTAGAAAGGACAGAGGTAAGTAACTCATTCCAGGTGTCTTTTAAGAGAAGAAGCTCAGAGTTTCACATATAATTACTCATCATACATCATCATCATCATTACTGTGATAGCACCAGTGAACACAGCACTTTATGGAATTACCTTGGAGCCCCACCCTGTCTGTTCATTCATAGCACAGTAATGGCAACCCAAAGGCAACAACCTCACAACACCTGTAGTTCCTTTTACAAGTGCCCTAGCGATCGGTTTATGGTTTTCATTAACCAATGCAGAAATGCTAAACCAACTCACAGACTCTGGAAAGTGGTCAAAGGATGTTTTCCTGTTTTAGGTTTTCAGAAAATAACAGGAAGTATGACTTATACTTTCTAGTGTGATGGTATCAATAGAAGAGAAAGGTAAAACCCCTGCCCCAAGAGCTCAGAATATTGGGGTATAGGGGATGATATATGGAGTTTGAAAACAAAAGAGTTCAATAAGCTTGACTCTGGAATTTGTGATAAGTAAGCCAGCTCAGTGCTCACCTTGATATACAAAATAAAAATGTGATATTTTCTAAGGTCAAAATAAGCCTTTTATTCTTCTAAAATTACTTTTGGTTTTAGTTTTGTTAATTACTCTCATAACTCACAATAAAATTTCAAAGGCATTGGAGACACTTTAAAGAAGTTTATGGTTCTAAAAGAAGAATTGCATAGCTATGTAGATATTTTTAGATGGAAATGTCACAAGTTGAAATTAAGTCATTCATTCCACTGTTATCTGATTTAAGTCTTGAGTGTTTAGTAACTTTCCTAATGTTTTCTCCTTGGAATTGGCATGATATATATGAAAGTAAATCTATCCGGTGATGTTAATGATACTACTGGCATAAATTTGTACAAGCTTTACATTTTTGCAATACTTTCACAAAAACTGGATATCAAAACAAGACTATAAAGTAGACAGGGGGAAATTATTCGTCCTATATCACAAGAGAAGAAAATCGGGTTTAGAGACCTCAAGTCACTTGGTACAAGATATCAGATGGCAAGACTAACACTGCATCCTTTTTCTCAGTTTGGTACTTGCAGCAATCAGGATGGGCTAGGTAATGCTGTTGTGACAAACAAAGTCACAGTTCAGAAGGTCAAAACAACAAAGACATATTTCTAGCTCTTAATACAAGCCCATTACAAGATGTCTCAGAGGAAAATCGTATAACAAATCACACACTTGTTCTAAAAGCTGCTGCACAAACATATCTCATGGTTCAACAGCCAAAGCATGTGGCATAATCATGTCTAAATTCAAACATGTAAACCTAAGAAGTGAACCAAACCAAAAATATTTTGTGAATGTCACTCATCATAACACAGTCCTGAGTCATTTAATGACATTTCAGTCAACAAATAACTGCATACAATGGTGGTCCCAATAGACTACAACACATTAGATGGGTGTGCAGTAGGCCATACCATCCAGGTTCATGTAATTATACGCTGTGACATTCACACAATTGCAAAATCACCTAAAAATGCATTTCTTAAAACATTTCCCCATCATTAAGAGACACAACTGTTGTCTTCAAACATTAAAAATATTCAATTTACACTCCTTCTAATAGGTCTATGTACTTTCCCAGTTATAAGGAGAAAACCCAAAAGTGCCATTCAGTAAGGACATCAAGTTCAAAGAGTAGGATCTATAGTGACATGTAGTACATTGCATCAGGAGGGGATACCCATTTTGTTATTCATCTTTCATGTTGTGGCTCCTGTTGAGCCCATAACCTATGACTTTAAATCTCAAACCATTTGCACACCTAAAATCCAATATATTCTGGTGAAACATGTTCAGGATCACCTCAATAACAATTCTAACAGAAAAGAGAAGAATAGGCGACACACATCTGTTACGTTAGCATACACTTAAATGATTATAAGAATGCAATTTCTGCTGTTTCCAAACTAATTACAACTTAAAATTTAAAGTATATGTTTATTAATGTAGTTAAGTGTATACACTGGAATCCAAAATATTAAAAATCTGATATTCAGTGACCATCATCTATTTAAAAACATGTATAAATAACTTTATCTCTAAGTTGGACATTTTACATTGTACCCTTTCCTACTTGAAACTGTATTTTTATCCACTTCTGACATGGAATTTCATGTTAATATAAAATATTTTTATGCTTGAGAGGTCTTCATTGCTCACCCCATCATTTTTCTCTGTAACCAACACATGCATGTAAATTGAAATTTTATACATTTGTACATTTTGATATGACTGTAAGATTTCATTCTCACAAGTTTTCTTCTGGGTCTCATCATTACAATTATTAGTAATATATACTGTATAAAAATATGTATATTATACATTATAATGGATCAATGTTAAACATTAAAAGTAAAATGTCCTGAACTGGAAATGAATCACATGTGGAAATTCCTTTTGTCCCTTCAATTAGCTTATGTGTCCATGGACGAATATTAAATAATGCTAGAATGAGATAGGATTCAACATCTGGCTTTCATTTTTATAAATGAAAGCACTGATAACCTAGCTCACTATTTATAGTAACATTAACACCAACAATTTTAATTGTTCCATTGATATCCAGATGGTTTTTATATCATGTGGCAAAGCAGAAGGGATAGTTAAAGGCGATGCCTTTCTTTTGTCAAATGGGAAAAGGTGATTGTGGAGTGGGAACCAATGTGAGTCCTAGACAGCAGGCAAGTTGTTAGGCAGACCAATTTTATGATGGGGGATATAAATTGTAGATCTCGACAATAATTTCCTCCGAACTGCCCGTTCCTAATAAGCTTTGAAAGTGTTTGGGCCTCCCTGGTGGCATAAGGAGTTAAGCACAGCACTATGAAGCTATCCGCAGACTCTGTGGAATGAGTACAATCCCCAGCCAGACAGGGAGGTACCCACATGGCACAGCAGACCTCTAACACATGGTGCAGCAGACCTCTCCTGCCTTGCCAGCTGCTCCCCTCATCAGTGCTCTGTTCCCCATTGTCTCTAGTGAATCTCTCACCCCCTGCATCTCCGGCCTATACCCCAGTTCTTTTTGCATAAATAAAAAAAAAATTAAAAAAATAAAGTCTTTGAAAGTCGTTGTGTGCTTTAGCTTGAAGACCACTGAGTTAAGTTATGTAACTAATTCTTCTGGCTGATTTCCTCACTCAGTAAGGAGCCCTCTGATTTTAATGTCATTCAAATGTCCTTAGGTCTGAGTGTAATATGCAGGTCATATTAATAGTAATAACTCAAATTGCACTTAATTAGGTCCCCATCTTTAGAGAAAATCTCTCACCCTTTGCAACTCCCACCCAACTGGTCACTATCTAAACAGTGGCTCTTCTGGGTCAACAGATAAATCCACTTGGTCAATTCTTTTTTCTCACAGGGCATAGGCACCAATAGCTGTACCTCCATAATTTCACATAATAGAGCATACTGGAAACTAATCAAATGTCAAACCAAAATTTTTAAGTCAAATTTTGCCAAATAAGTAGTTTTAAAAATATTATATATTATTGCCTTGTTTTACTTTTATAAGAACATTCAGAATTTTAGAATTATTATTTCATGGAATAATTAGAAATATAACAAATTGGACTATAAATTAGAAATTTATATAGACTATGAATTAGAAATATAACAAATTAGACTATGAATTATTTATCATCAAATGTTTGAGATATCTCAAAGAATCTATGTAATATATATGTAAGTTACTAGATAAACATTTAAATGAATACTGATGAACTTATCCCAATTAAGAACTAAAATATTACTTTTAGCCTTATATCTGCATGCTATTTCCAGCTCATCCCCCTGCCTTTCTCCTAGAGGTACTGTCCTATTTTTTTTTACCACTCTCTTATTATTTATTTATTTATTTACAAAAAAGACTTATTTATTTATTTATTTGTTTGTTTGTTTATTTATTTATTTATTTATAAAAGCACTGGGTATAGTCAGAAGCACGGGAGGGTGAGAGAATTCACCAGAGCCAGAGGGGGGAGCAGAGCAGGCAGAAGGACCGAAGTACACTGCTGAGGGGAGCAGCGGGCGGCAGGAGAGGTCTGCGCGCCATGTGGGACCCTCCTCTGGTGGCCGGGGAGCAGCTGGGGATCGAACCGGCGCTGCAGAGGCTGCGGGCAGCTTCGCAGCCCAGCGCTCAACCACTGCGCCACTAGGGGAGGCCCCTCTCTTATTTTTTAAATATAAATTTTTATCACATGTATATGTTCTAATTAATGTGTTGTTTGGATTCTCTTATTATTTGGGTTTATAAAAAGTATGTGTTCTATGTAACCTCCTGCAACTTTCTCATTCAACACTTCTAAGTTTAGTCATAATATGACGTGTAACTATAGTTTACTAATCTTTACTAATATATAATATTCTATTGGTAATGTACCACAATTTATCCATTTTATTGAACTATTTGTTTTTTTTAATTTTTTTATTTTTTAAGATTTATTTATTTTTATAAGCACTGGGGTACAAAGTAGAGGCACAGGAGGGTGAGTGAATTCACCAGAGACAGAGCAAGGAGCAGAACAGGCAGAAGGACCAAAATATACTGCTGAGGGAGCAGCGGGCGAGACAGGAAAGGTCTGCCATGCCGTGTTGAAGGAGAGGTCTGCCACGCCAAATGGGAACTCCCTAGTCAATGGGAATCGAACCCGTGCTGCAGAGGTTGCTGACAGCTTCACAGCGCTGCACTCAACCCGCTGCACTACCGGGGAGGCCCTATTTGGTTTATTTCAATGTTTTTATTATTATAAGCAAAGCTGCTGGTACAAATTTGCAAGATTTCCCCAAAGGATATAATTGGAATTGCTGGATATACACCTTTAAAACTTCACAGACAGTTCTAAATATTTTTCCTAAGTAATTGAGAAAATTTGCATTCTTTCTACCAATGTATAATATTCCTTTGACTTGCATCTTTACCAACCCTCAGCATTATAAAACTTCTTAATATTTACCGTTTGTCACAATAAAATATTATCTCCTTGGAGTCTTATTTTGCAATTTGCAGATTAAGATTAATAATAAAGTTGAGCAACCTTTTACATTTTATTTGCCATTTGGGTTACTCTCCTACAATATATCCACAAATATTCATTTGAGGATTTTCCAGTTGACGTTTTATTGATTTGTAGCTTTTTATATATAGTCTAAGTGCTAATTATTTTTTAGTGGTAGGTCATATATATTCAAGTCTTTAAAATTTCCAAATCTACTCACATAAGATTTTGTCATTCAGTCCTCATATTTCTGTGAATCCCGTACAATAGGACATCAGCCCATAGATACTGACGTTTATTTCCTGCAGTAGCAATACCTTTTGCTTGTGTGGGACAGGCAGTTTACCAAGCACTCTCACAAATCTTATTTGTCTCCCAATAACTTTAATCCCATTCATGTCACAAATGGCAAGATTTCATGCTTTTTTTTTGTTTTTGTTAGTTTGTAATTAATCTGTTCAACTTTTCTGTTCCTTCCTGACTGAGTCTGGGAAGGCTGTAGGATTCTAAGAATTTTTCCTTTTTTTTCTGGATTATCCAATTTATTGGCATAACGATATTCATAGTAGTCTCTTATGTTCCTCTGTATTGCTAAGATGTCTGTTGTAACCTCTCCATTTAAATTTCTATTCATCTATTAGGTTTTTTTTTTTTCTTACAGAGTCTCACTGGAGATTTGTCTATTTTGTTTATCCTTTCAAAGAACCAGCTCTTGGTTTCATTGATCTTTCATTCTGTCTTTTTAATTTCATTCACTTCTAATAATAATTTTTATTATTTTCCTTATTTCAGAGGTTTTCAGCTTCATTAGTTCTTCTTTTTCTAGTTCCTTAAGGTATAAAGTTAGATTATTAATTTGAGCTTTTTGTTTTGTTACTTGATTGCCGGGGACCAGCCTCGGCAAAATGTCGTGTCAGGGGTTCCTGAAAGGATGAGACAGCGTCGGCGAAAATGAAAGGACTGAGGGGAAAGGGATGAGGTAGAATGAGGAGACACTGACACTTGGTGAGGTGCTAGTATCTTCTGTGGAGAGGCTCAGCAAGTTCTTTATTTATACATTTTTTGCATGCAGTGAGATTACATTATCATGTGCATAGAAACAAAGCAGAAACAATCAGTGCATCTCTTTTTCCATGGGCTTTTGGCCACTACGGGCTCTCAGTAGAAGGCAACCTTCAAGGTTAATAAAAAACTAAGTCTTACACTAAAACTCATTGTTTCAGCAAAACAATAACCTAAGACAGTAGATAGCCACCAGTACTTCCCTATCAACAAAAGCCCAAGTAAGAAAAGACTCCTCTTATTTGCATGGCCTTCAGCTGGGGACCAGCTGCTACTCAGCTATCAGAACTTTTTCTACCTAGAAACTCCTTAACTCAAATAGCTTCATTTAAAAACTTTGTCAAGAAACTTCAAGAGAAGGCAAAAGAAGGACCCACTACAATTGTTGTGCTGGATTGCTTGTGAGGCATGCACAACAAAACATTTTCCATTGTCAAGTGGGCCAAACTGCCCAACAACTAATTTCTAAACAGACAATTTTCCGTGCCATTTACTGACAGTATGCTGATACATATAATTTATTGTCTAATATACTTTTTGATAATTTTTTCTCTCTCTATGACCAAGAACAAAAAGCAAAGGGATGCCAGATCTTCAGCCCCACGGTGTGAGGCCTTTTCTCTTAGCTGCTTGTCAGTATCCTATCTGGCTGGGGCAACAATGCCCCCTGCAGCACTTGATAGGGTCTATATTGCTATAAACTTCCTTTTAGCATAGTCTTTACTACATTTCACAGATTCTGATAGCTAATGTCTTCATTTTCATTTGTCTCCAGGCAGTTTTTAATTTTTCCTTTGATTTCCTCATTAACCCAATAGTTATTCAGTAGCATGTTGTTTAGTCTCTACCTGTTGAATCTTTTTTTCTGTTTTCTTTCTCTTGATTTCTAGTGCCATACCATTGCTGTCAGAGAAGACACTTGAAATTATTTCACTCTTTATGAGTTTATTGACACTTGTTTTGTGGCCCAACATACGGTTTATTCTCAAGAATGTTCCAACAGCCTTTGAGAAGACTATGTATGCAGCTTTTGTGGGGTGAAGCACCCTATAAATGTCTATTAAATCCATCTGTTCTAATTCTCATTTAATGCTGTTGTTACCTTGTTGATTTTCTGTCAGGTTGATCTGTCCCAGCAACTTTTAAAAGACAAGCTGGGTATTATTATTCTTGTTTTATAGATAAGAACACTGAGTGGCTTGCCTTAGGTCATAGGACTAATAAGTCCTCAGACTCTGCATTCCGTATCCTCTTTATGATTATAAGATGCTGAGGCACTTTGTAGATTATGGTTTATTCATTTAAGCAAATGCGGCACCTCTGCTTAGCATCCTTACTTCAGTTCCTTCCTTTTATTTATTTTTAAAAAATAATTTAAAATACAGCTCTAGCATATTAAGTTAATTCTAATATCAGTATTATAATGGACGAGTAAAAGAAGCATCAAAAGGATTTTTAAATAGAACATATATTTTTCATGTTAAGAGTTTAGGAGGATATTAAAAACCGTAATGTGTTGTTACATGTCCTATGGCAAATTACATTTTTGAAATTAATGTGCCCACTATGTAAGTAAGAGCTAATTTCAAGTTCAGTATTTTCCTTCTTTGTCTTTTTAAAGTTTAAAAGAGGAATACAGGGGCTAAAGAGAAGAAAATTACACTTTGACATTTAATGGTATCTAAATTGGCTGTCCTATTTACATCAAATACTGATTTTTCTATTTTCTATATTAAATTTTTAATATACTATCTAGATATAACTAATACCTTTATTGAAATTAACATTAAATGTTGAATTTACAGTGGAAAAATATTGGCAGAATATTATTCCATCACTCAAGCTCCAGCTGAAGCTCCCATACCTAAACAGTTGGATAAACATGAACATGTTGTAGGAGACAAAAAAGTGAGGATGCTATCTTTTAAATGAGAGATGATCAAATGCTATCTCTGAAATACTTGAGATACTGAGAGACAGTACTTATTTTCTGGAAATTAAATTCATTCAGGTATTCATTCATTCATTCTCATGATAATCAAGCTATTGCATGTAAACGCTTTAACCTTTTGGTATTTATATTTTAAGCACTTCCTGGCCAATCTTGTGATGAATGACAGGACACACCATATACCATATCTTCTCCAAAGGAAAGACTTCAAACAACTACTACCTATTCTACAAATAGTTACTAAAGATGACCTGTCCTAGATCTATTTTTGGGTATCATAAATAAATGCATCTCCAGTTATATACCCAGTATTTATGCCTCATATATTCCTACATCAAGTTTCAATTTAAAATTGGTTGGCTTGCTCCTATTTTCACTGACAGAATGGCTTCTGTCAGTATTTTGATCTGAATCTGAGTTTTGTGTGTTATATGAGAAATAATACATGTGTTATATGAGAAATAATACATGATGAGACCTTTCTGTGTATTTCTTTTATGAGTCAAGTACTATACTAACTTCATGCAGTACTATATTAAGCTCATTACTTTGAATAGGGTTGAGGGTAATTATAACACAAAGTGGTAAGCAAGAGTGTGCAAAGGGGGAAGGGAACCTAATGTCTCCAGAATTCAATCTGTGTTTGGAGTGAATGAAGCGAACTCTGTGTTGGTAATTTTGAGCTGTACATTTTTTTATAGTTGTGTCTAAGGACATGGATCATTTCTAATGACCAATACATTCCTAATTTAAAGGGAGGGTCATCGCCTAGTCAAAAAGGCCTCAAAGAGGCAAAATACCCATTTAAGAGGAAGGGCACTCACATTTTTAGAAGTATGCCTTCAAACCAACTGAGTAAAAAAAAAAAATGACCTTGTGGATAATGTCACCTTCTAATTTAATATCCACTTTGGGACCAGTGTAAGATTGGTGATATTAGGACAACAAGCCCAAACAGAAACTGTCTCAGGCAAAATAAATAAATAAACAAACAAACAAACAAATAAATAAATAAATAAAAAGTAAGAAGGCATGATCACCCCATTTATGGAAGAAAAATTGTCAAAGGCCCTTTATGAGTTGAGGGTGGGAGAGCTATTTAGTAGATACTTTTCTCAGGTGATAAAGGTTTTCTGCTCATAAGGGCTTTAATTTTTGATACTTCAATTTTTATTTTTAAAGATTCCACATTTTCCTATATTATTATTAATAAAACTCTTTAATGAAAAAGTCATCGTACTGGTCTTTAGGAAGAGCAAGGAATGGGGTTCTGGGGAAACAATACTTCATTCGGCATGGATGTTGGTAGTGAAAGAGTAGTGAAAGAACTCTTTTGCAAGAAAGAACAGAATTTCGGGGGAAGGATGTGGAACTGTAAAGACACACTGGGGATGAATGAGAGGACCTTGTGAAATTCCTAATCAATAAGGCCCAGCTGAGTTCTCCTAGACGGACCACACTGTGCTGTGTGAGACAAAGAAGCCTGAGAGTGGTGTCACTTGGTTCTCTGGTTAAGAACATGGGATCCTAGCCACACCATGTATTCCTGAATTGTCTGCAGAAGCCGAGGAACTGCAGCCTTAAGCAATCTCCACCCTCCCGTGCTTTGGAGAGCCTTGAGTGGGATGCCAGCAGAAGGTACCCTAGCACAGGGCGTGCTTCAAAAGCCACCAGCCCAAATCCTGAGCCCGATCAGGAGCTCTCTGTGGCCATCGCTTTCCCCACGAACCCGCCTACTCCTCTCCCAGGTCCGCCCATATCCCAAAACGAGCTTAACTCAGCCAGCTGCTCCCAACTTTCCAACCCCGCACAGAGAACGCGGGTCTCCGCCAACTTCCGGCGCACAGGGCGCGGGGCGGCTCGACTGCGCGTGCGCGCGCCGGCTGGTGCCCCCCTGCGCCCCCTTCCCCTGCGGCCGGCAGTTGGTACAACCGGGCGGTTGGCGTCCTCCGAGCCTCCAGCTAGGGGCGGGCTTTTCAAATCTTACCTTTGGAGGCGGGCGAGGCTCTGGCTGTGGCGCCGGAGATGGAGGATCAGACCCCGAGCGGTCCCAGACTCGGCCTGGCGGGGCTTCCCGCGCCGCAGGTGAGTAGGGAGGGCCCGTCTTCAACTTCTTACGCAGGGGTTTTGTCTTTGTGGGAAAGTTCCCATCCCGCGTCTCGAAGCCAGTTGGGACCAGAAACAAAGGGAGACCGCGCACAGTTTCTTAGGGAAGGGGTGCGGAGCCCCGCCGCGGGGTTTCGGGGCGCACCTGTCCGCTTGCCCACATGGGGTTGGGGGGTCTGGGTTCCCCGGGATTTCCAAGAAGCCCACCCGAAGCCAAGTGGAGAACAGTTTTGCTTCTTACTAGATTTAATAAAAGCACAATTACCAGAGCTATGTCTACACACCATGCAAAGTTGCTGGAGTAGGGTGGAGAAGCAGGGAGCAGCCGCTCAACTCTATCAGAAGGTGACTCGATGATGGATTCTTTGACAAATAGAAAGGAAAGGAAGCGACCACTTTAAGAAAGAAGTTTATTTGCCATTTAGCCATGAATTCACACTCATAAATGTGTATTAGAAAGCTTTTTACTTTGAGGCCATTTACTAAAATGTTACGCATACTACTTTCTGCTCTAAAATCTTTAGTGTTTTAAAAAACACAAAATTTTTAAGCTGCATCTTCAATTTCATTTTAATCTCCACCTTTTACCTACTTCTGAAGTAGGCTAACCCATATGAAATTGCCGGATTTGTAGGTCAAAAGTACTAGCAATTTCACCTGGTTCAATCCAGTACCTTTGCTTAGGAACCTGGGATTTCTTCAGTAGATGCAAAATTGGTAAGAAGTCTTCAATAATGTGAACATTAAAGCAAAACATTAAGCTTCATGCACAAAACAATCTAGTACCTTTGTCAAGTAATTTATGCCGTTTTATGCCAACGTTTTCGAACATTTCAAAAATTTTGATGTAAGTAATTTTATCTGTCCTATCCCTTTGAGTGCCTTGGCTAATCGGATTGTGATTTCTAGTGAACTGGTGATCTGTTGAGTTCTTACACCTACTATATTGGTGTTGATGTAATTATTCAGGTATTTTTATTGAGCTCTATGCAGCTGTAAATTTAAAAATGATACAAAAAAAAGGATTAAGTTCATGAAAGAAGTTTAGTTACCAGAATGAAAATAAATATTTAAATGTACATAAGAGCTGAATTTCATACTTATGTGGGAAACTACAATACTAAATGATTTTTTTTAGGCAGCAAGAAATTCAAATAATTGAGTCCTGGCATTCTTTTTGTTTGAATCTTGGAGAAAAATTGCAAATTAGTAATAGGTTTCAACTTAACAAGAATATTGAGGATTAGTTATTTGATGAGTTTTCCTTGATATTAATGCTATTTCCTGCCCTTTAGTAGTGATCAGACCATATATTTTGAAGTGGCCAGTGATTAAATACCTCTTTTCAAACCTTGGAGTTATCTGTGACTATTCACATCATAGAATTGTTGGGTTTTAAATGAGCTTAAGGTGAAAGCCTGCTCTCCTTGTTGTGCAGCCTTACATTAGTTAGCTGTTTTTTTTTTTTTTTTAATTTCTGTTGTATACTGGGCTTATCCCTCAAACTTGTTGGAATTTGAACACTTCTATAAAGTACTTACCACAGTAGCCAACTCTGAGAACTTGCTTGAGAAATGACTGTTATTGTTATTATCTTTTGTTCCATTCATTTGAGCAGTTGGAGCTGTCACCTACCTTTTCTTACAAATGTTTAAGCTTTTGAAATCCCAATGAAAACAAAAATCAAGAAATATTATTTCATGAAAGAAGAGTAAACATAAACAGAAATGTGAATTTAAACTTTTTCTCCCATTTCATTCCCCAGAATGACCAGTATCAACAATTTCTAGACCTTTGTTTCTGTACATAAACAATTTTTAAAATACAGACTTTTTTTTTTTTTAAGATTGATTTATTTATTTATACAAGCACTGGGTCCAGTCAGAAGTGAGGGAGGGTGAGAGAATTCACTAGAGCCAGAGCGGGGAGCAGAACAGGCAGAGGGATCGAAGTACACTGCTGAGGGTAGCAGTGGGCAGCAGGAGAGGTCTGTGCGCCATGTGGGACCCTCACCGGTGGCCTGGGATCGAACCAGAGCTGCAGAGACTGCAGGCAGCTTCGCAGCCCAGCGCTCAACCACTGTGCCACCAGGGGAGGCCCCTTAAAATACAGACTTTTTAAGAAGAATGACTACTACATTCTGGTATCTTTTTTACCCCCATCTTAGTTAGCTAACTCAGTTACTTAACCATATCTATTAGGGGGAGTGATAGTTTCTACCTGGATTATTACATTTGTTTTACCAACAGCCCGACCTCATTTTTTATTTTTTAGTCAGTGCTTAATTCCAACACTAAGGCCATTTCCTTTATGCCATTCTAGTTCTTAAAACATAGTAGGTTACTATTTTTAATATAACCTTGTTTTCCACTTTCTAGTATCTTCCTTTTCATTTTTAGTCTTGCCCTGTCCATTTATTCTTTATTAGCCTGACTTGAAATACCTAGAATATCAGACAGTACCATAGTCATCTGTTTAATTTGATTATAAGCAAACCCTTTGTTCGGAAAATTGAAGAATAGCAAGAGGATGACTCCTCCCAACCCCATTTACTTTTTCTTCTTGAAGATTTGTTTTCAAACACTCCTAGGAGGAATGAATATAGGGAGACAAGTTTGAATCCACTATTCTGGTGGAGGTGGCAGCAGTCAGGATTTTGGCTACCTACTCTTTCTTTTTGAAGAAAAGAATGTGCATTGGGTGTCCTCATTACATGAGCATTGAAGACAAAGTCCTTTGACTCCATAAATCCTATTCTGGCTAGAGCTACAAATACTTGACTAATAAGGTTTCCTCTGCTTGTAAAGTGTATATGCGTATTAAAATAAGTTGCTTGGTGAACACAATAACACCCCACCTTTTACTTTACCCAAAATACATTCAAAATCATTTATAAACTTCCAGTTCATCCTGCTTGTGACTGCTCTCCCAGATCCACTTGGCTCACAGTAACCTGAGACCTATTTATCAAAGGGAGGCAGGGTTTAATTTACTGTGTAAGTAAATTTGACTGGGTTAGGATCAACAAACTATGTCTGTAAAAGGACAAATAGTCAATATTCTTGGCTTCACAGGCCGCACAGTCTGTTGAAATTGCTCAACTCTGCCATTGTAGCTTAAAAGTAGCCACACACAATATGAAAGATTAATTAATTTTTCATTAATCTTCAATTAATCTTTACTTACAAAATAGGATTTGGTTAGGGCATAATTTGCTGAATCTTACTTGAGAGTATTCTAATATTACTATTTAACAGATATATCACATTTCCTCAGTGAATCTTGCAAATTAGATTAAAAAGAAAAACTTGGCTTTACCTTTCCTTTTTTCCCAAATTACATAATTTTATGAAGTCTTTATCAATAAGTGATCTTCCATTTGCTAGATGGAAACCCCTGGAAGCCCAATCTGTTCTTTAATGTGACTGTGGCCATCTACTGGTTCCTTAAGTTTGTTGCAGCTTTCCAGATTGCTGTGGTACTCTGCCTTGGTTGTGCATTGATTCACCAGAGAAACTTGAAAAAAAATATTCAGCTTCAACCTCCAGAGATGCTAATTATGTTAGGGTAGGACTTCAAGTTAGTAGTGCTTTTATAAAACCCTTTCTCTTTGCCCAAGGTAACTCTAATACACAGTCAGATTTAAGAACGAATGTGCTAGTCCAACTTACTGCCTCACTTGTAGCATTTAAAAATCAGAATTAAAAAAAAAAAAAGATAGTATTTGTTTGTATTTGAGTTGTGGGATAACACTATCTCAGTTTCAGGTTGCTTCCAACTATTCTCCACTACTAACCAACCTTCTAGAATTTATTTCTATAAACATATGGATCACATAGGTAATTCTGAAAATTAATTAGTAATTACATTAAAAAGGAATTTATTTTGGGACAGACAAGTCATAAAAAGATGACATGGAATTATTGAAATTTATTTGTATTTAAAAAAGCCAGCAAATGGTTACTTATATATAATACACTAATTTTGAGTTTTACTGTAAGGTTTTTAGGTAGTGATTAAATGCTGTAATTACAGAAGGTAATTAAACATCTCTTTTCTGTGTATGAATAGTACATTCGATTGATTTAGATGGTCAAGTTACCTATTGTAGTTTCTCTTTTTGCGTTATCTTCATAGATTTACTCCCAGCTTTTCTTTTTTGAAAATAGTAGCTTTTTAATGTCTGAAACTTTTGTTATTAGATTCTATTCACATTTTTGGTTATATATGTTAATCCATTTAAAGGTAGATTATAGCATTCATTTTTTACTACAAAAACTAGGATGGTCATTTTATTTGTGGAAATGGACATAATGGAGCATTATTAGATATTTGTAGTACAATAGAGAGTATTCTGTAGTTTATAATTTTTAAGTCACCTATGAATTAAATCAGAACAAACATTTCAGATTACAGAATTTTAATGTTACATATGAAACTTATATGCAGAGTAAGACCATTAAATATCATTGCTAAAATACTCCTGAAATTTTATTTATACTTCTTACCATGACAAATAACTTGTTTTTCCTTGCTGCTAAACTGTACTTTCTTTATTCAGCGTCTGCTCATTCAGAGTTTTTCCTTGGTTAATTCAGTATCATCAACCACATTTACCATCCTGTGGTACAACTGATGTAATATTTACATGTAATATTACAATGTAATATTACATTGTTCTCATCAGCTATTATATTAGTTTCTGGAAGCTGTCTTAGCAAATTGCCAACATTGGGTAGCTTAAAACAATAAATTTATTCTCTCATAGTTCAGGAAGCAGAAGTCTAAAGTCAAGGTATCTGCAGGGCCATGTTCCCACTGAAAAACCTAGGCTTGCCTTTTCCATCTTCTGGTAGTTGCTGGCAATCCTTGACGTCTTTTGACTTGTAGATTCCAATCTTTTCCTCTGTTCTCTTCAATATGGAGTTCTGTGTGTCTCTCTCTCTGTATTCATATGGCTTTCCTATAAAGGAAGCCAGTCTTTGGCTATAGGACCCATACTAATCCAATATGACCCCATCTTAAGATCACATTCTGAAATGCTGGGAATACAGCTATATTTGGGGGATACAATTACCACGTGCAGTTATGGTAACATGAAATATTTCTTAACTTTGTCCTTTAGCCAGCAGATTGTGAAGAAATGAAGATTTTGCAATGAACATTTTAAAATAGCTTTATTTTTCTACTAACTCACATTAAAACTTTGTTAAATTAAAGCTTTCCTGATACATTATAAAATTGTATTACTATCTAATAATATTAATATCTAGTAATATTTCCATCTACTATCTAGATGGAAAATGTAGTAAATAGTATTATAATTTTATATTCTCTGGTGTGTGTGTATACATACATATATGCATGCAATTTATACCATATACCATTTATTAGGAGGAAAAAGAAATATTATAATTTTGGGTTTCTCTTAAAAATGCTTTTTTTTATTTTTAAGGACTGCAGCATTCAAGAAAAAATAGATTTAGAAATTCGAATGCGAGGAGGAATATCGAAACTCCTTTCTCTGAGCACTCAGAAAGATCAGGTTTTGTGTGCAGTTAAGAATCTCATGGTGTGTGATGCTCGAATCATGGCCTACACATTGGAGCTACAGAAATTAGAAGAGCAGAATGCAAATCAAACCGGAAGATGGTTAGTAACATATTAGTTTGCTTATGGCTTTTGATGTAATTAAATATTTGAATTGTATTAAAAACATGATATAATTTCAACTAACGTCAAATATTAAATCACCAAAGATTAAAAAAAAACTGAAATAGCCTCTAAATAATTTTGGGTTTCTAAAAAACATTTTGACAATAGAGCTTAAACTTATTAAGGCAGAAGTTTTCATATGGGCAGTTTTGTTGTTCAGTACATCCAGCTTATAAAGTGAAAGTGGTAAAGAAGCAAGGACTCAAGGGACTGTTTTATGAAGAAGGACCAAGGTTGATAGTTAAATATGTGCAAATGCAAGTTAGAAGACAAAAAAATGAATTGCTTAATGTGCTAATAAAGAAGTTTTGACTAAAGGATAGAAACTTAGGTATAGAGGGCCTCCCCGGTGGTGCAGCGGTTGAGCGCTGGGTTGCGAAGCTGCCCGCAGCCTCTGCAGCCGCTGGGTGAGGGTCCCACATGGCGTGACAGACCTCTGCCGTGCCCGCTGCTCCCCTCAGCAGTGTACTTCGGTCCTTCTGCCTGTTCTGCTCCCCACTCTGGCCCTGGTGAATTCTCTCACCCTCCTGTGCTTCTGACTGTACCCAGTGCTTGTATGAATAAATAAATAAATAAATCTTTAAAAAATAAAAGAAACTTATGTATAAAAATTGAAGTGTGACCATCTAAATTAAGAATATGTGACACTTATGAATGGTAAGGAATTTTAAAAATCTGCCAGTTGATACCCTTCATATAAAGAGGCATGTGACTTGCTCAAGGACATGTCACTGGCTAGTGGCAGAAGCAAATGTGTGGTCACTGAGGATTTGCTAAATCCTCTATCTTCTGTCACTCCATTCTGCCCTTCTGGATTATGAATTTAATATGTAATTTACATTCTACTCTGTTTACAATGCCAAGTCTTACTGGACCTGAGAACTGACTCAATTTAGTGATCAGATGTTGGTTTCTTATTTAATGTAAATGGACTTATATCACTCATTGTTGATTAGTCTTAGTGCTCTAGCACAAAAAATTTTCCTTTAATTTTTAGTTGTCTTTGGGTTATTCACAGTGCATTAATCTTAGTCCCTAAAAAGTAAAAACACAGGTCAGAAACAGAAATTTCTATAAAATTAAAATATCAATGAGATCCTGAAATAATAAAGACTTTGATACAAAATGGCAGTATATATTAGCTGTATTACTGTAGTGCTATTTGATCTTTTTGTGCTTCAGTTCCTTCCTGCAAGTTGGGATAATACTTGCCTTTGAAAACTTAGACTATATTGGGCCTCCCGTGTAGGTGCAGCTGTTGAGCGCTGGGCTGCGAAGCTTCCAGTTATATCCCCGGCTGCCAGTGAGTGTCCCACATGGCGTGACAGACCTCTCCTGCCTTACCTGCTGCTCCCCTCAGCAGTGTATTTCGTCAGTCTGCCTGTTCTGTTCCCCACTCTGGCTCTGGTGAATTCTCTCACCCTCCCGCGCTTCTGACTGTACCCAGTGCTTGTATAAATAAATAAATCTTTTAAAAAAAAAAAGAAAAAAGGGCCTCCCCTGGTGGCGCAGTGGTTGAGCACTGGGTTGCAAGGCTGCCCGCAGCCTCTGCAGCGCCAGTTTGATCCCCGGCCACTGGCGAGTGTCCCACCAAAAAAAAAGAAAAGTTTAATTGAAAAAAAAAAAAACAACTTAGACTATATGTATTTAAAACCTAATATAACACTTTATGCATAATTACTACTCAACAAATACAAAATTTATTATATGTTCCTGGAATTATGAAATTATTTCATAATAATATAATCAAGGAAACTGTTTTTCAGATAGACATACATTATTTGAATCTGTGCTTTTCAAATTGAGTATACATAATTATGTGTCAGGAGATATGCAAAAACCATAAAATAAATATGGCCTATCTTTCTATAGCATGAATTTGAAGATAAAGCATGAAAAACTTTAGAACTGTGTCCTAAGTTTTGGATTATTATAGTCATTAGGACATACATTTCTTATCCTCAGCCTTTTCAAGGGGGGCTGTTTCAGTGGAAAAGTTTTAGAAGCATTGGTTTAGTAAAATGTGGGATTCTAAACTCACTATCTCATCTGTGATATTCCTCTAGGAATCATATTTGGCCACCATAGTCTATAAAAATTTACTATGAATTGTGAGTTGGCCATTTTCTTAGTTTGGCAATCTAACTTATCTCAAGTTGCTAATTTATAAAATTGTTAAATAAGCTTAATATCTGTTGGATTTATATAACAAAAATAGGGATATGTATGATGTGCATGTTTTTTTACCGATTATTTTTGATAAATGAAAATTGTTTTGGTACTATACACATTTATAATCATTTATACAAAATATTGTCTTCCTTAATTATTGGATTATTTCCTTTTAAAAGATAACCTGAATATTCCCTATGAATTCTTGTTTCCAATTCATTTTTTTGTGCAGAGATATAAGGTGAAGTCACTGATCAAATGTAATTGGAAATTATAGTACTTGCCTTCTTAGTATATAAAAATGATCTAAAGATTAAATGGTGTCATTTTTAGTTCCTTGGTGAAAGTTATGTAAATTATGCCATTTGTTTAGTCAATTAAATATTTACCTAATAGCTATTATTTTCAGAACACTTACTAAGTGCACTAGTGTATTCACATTCAAAGAGCAGAATTTGTCATAATATGAAATACATACATATTCAGCAATCAAATATTTTAGAGACTCAGCAGTCTTTCCTTAATTTGTTTTTTTCAGTTGTCTTTAACACTTGAAAAGTGTTCAATTGTTACATTGCTAGCAGAATTGAATTGGCACTTTAATGTATTTATTGTCTACCATTACACTTTCTGTAACATTTATGATGAAATGCAAAAAACTAACAGACAGTATATTTAGACTTTATTCAAAGTAGAATTAAATCAGTATGAAATGATAGAATTGAGGAAGGTGTAATGAAAAAATTGGATTTGAATCTTCTAGCTTGTAAAGGATGGATAGGGTTTACTTAGTTGAGTAGAAGGAAAGCAGCATTCCAAATGACAGAAAAGAAAGAGAAATAGCAAAATAAATGATTAGGGTAAAAGATGAGCATGAATTATTCAAGAGAAGTGATAAGATGTATTTGGTAGAGACCAAAGATGGAGCCAGATGTGAAAAGGAAGGGAGTAGCAAGATTCAAGGAAGCTTATTTAGGATTCTAGAGATTTTTTTGGTGTTAACTTATTAACATATTCTATCAATTTACTAACTTCTGTATGCCAGATATTGTGCTATAGTGTTCACAGATACCACAGTACAAGTTGAGAGAGAGAGAAATCTCTTTATTAAAGACTTTGAAACTGGAATTTAGACTGATGCCTGTATAACTGTTCAGGTGACCAGAGCGCTGATCCTGGTAAAGGGTAACAGGTAGGGGCCAGGGCAGTAAGGCAGCAAATGATCACTGCCTGTGAACACCAAGGGTTCGGGTTTCTTGCAGGCATCCAGTTGTGTGATGAAGACCCACAGGGGCCCCCTCCTCTAGGCCAACTCCTTAGTCAACATGTCACAAACAGTCTTAGGCCAGGCTCAACCTCTAAAGCTGTTTGCACAATAGATGTAACCCTGGGTGGGGATTATAGTTGAGACAGGGCCACAAACTGAGAATTGTTCTCTTTTGCCTTTCAAGTATAGAGCTTTACCCTAGGGCACTTTGTTCCTTTTATTAAAGTCCAGGTGCTTCAGATTCTGGTTAGTGACAGTATCTGATTGTCTCATCTTTGGCCTTGGGTGGGAGTAAGGCAGGTGTTTTGAGTATCACAGCCAAAGGCTGCAAATAATAGCCTCTTCTGTGAGGTGACATAGGTGACCTGATCTCTCAGCCTGTTCCGAATCCAGCTGTTTTTGTTATGGAGGTTCAGGTTCAAGTGAGTACCTCCTGCAGTTCTCCGGTGGTGCACCCCTTCTCCAGGATAGTCCCTGGTTGTTAAAGTCCCCAGGGTGGGCATGTGCTTTTGAGTTAACCTCAGAAGGACTCTGATGGTAGCTGCTCTCCCCACTCATTTACTTTACTGCCCTGATGTTGCTTTAAGCATCTGTTTAGTTTTTCCTGCTTCTTCCACTGTGCCATCACCCTTGGTGTATACAGTAGTCATCAGTTTATTTCTCAAGGGTTTCATATTTTAGTTGTGATTGGTTATATATTTGTGGAGGAGATGAGCCCCCCATCTTCATTCTGCTGCCATCTTACTGGGCACTAAGAGTTAGAAATGTAAGTGTTTCAGAGGGCGCACAGTGACTATGTGACTGGGACATAGGGCTACTTGACTAACTACCCCTTGCCTCCCTCTCCCCCAAAAAGCCCACTTACTACCCCACGCTGCTATGGTGAGTTATTATAGAGCTTTCCTTTTATTTCTTTGTTTGTTTATATAGCAATTATTTATAATTTTATTTTCAGCAAGATGTGGCATGATAAAATGGATATTTGAGAAGGTTATTTAACAGTAGAGTGTTGAAAAGTATGGTAAGACAAAATAATTGAATAACCAATTTTTAGGAAAACATTTAAGAATAGGAAGCCATAGAAGTGATCTAATAATATAACTTTTGGCAAGAGAAATGAAGAGATCAAAACCAGTGCAGGAGTTTCAGGTTTTTCTAATTGATCACTCAAGTTGCTCCCTGTACAGAAATAAATATTCTATAAACAGTTTCAGTTATTTTTCAGTTTATTATGAATTTATTAAAGTAGGGAAATTATCTCACTTCATTTCACAACCCTGTAAAACTGGAGTTCCAGGAACGAATTAGCTTTAATGACCCAAGACTTTCATTGTATACAATGACTTAACTTGGGGAGAATTGAGAAAACAGTCATTCTGTGGTTTAGATGAGGAACCTCAGTTGGGAATTCAATGATAATAGTCCAATAACTTGTGCTTATTCTTAACTACATATCCAAATATAACAAAAGCTTTGGTCTCCTACTAAATTGTGTGTAGTTATGAGACACTTTCTGATATACTACTTTTTTTTTTAATTCCTAAATTTGTATTTGTGTAATTCGCAGAGTCATTGTGAATCAAAGTAAGATACAGAGAGCTTTCTCAGTTGAGTGGTCAGTAGAGAGTGTGAGGGGTGGAGGGGTGAGACAGCCTACTGCCTCAGTTCAAAGTATTAAATTGCACATTTACAACAATCTGTCAATTTACCAGTCTTTTGACTGGTAAACTAGACTATCGCCCTATCTTTTTTTTTGTATCTTTTTGCCAAATATATCTGTCTACTTAAAAAGACTTTTTATGTTGGTCCACTTGTTAAAAAAACAGCTAATAATGATTTCATTTACTAAAATTCTTTAGATAGGTGTTGCATTCCAGGATCTTTATGGTCTGATTTCAAACTATTTTCATAGACCTTATCTTTCAAATTTCTCCTTTATAAATTTACTTCAGTTAAATGCTTGATCTGTATCTCAAACAGTTCTTGAATTTTCCTGTTTCCAGTGCCTTTGCTCATACTGAAGTACTCTGTCTTCCATTCTCATTTAACAAGACCTCTTTTGTTCTACAATGCCCTACTTATATGGTCAAAGTTTCCTTGGTGATTCTATTCAGAAAATTTTAATTTTTTTTCCTTTATGCTCATAGTAAGAAATCAAAAGATGATTGTCTCCTCTTAGTTTTAGTAGCATATGAAGCATGAGTATCTCTCTATAACATACTATATTCTGATATAGCTACTGACAAACTCATTTTTTTTTTTTTGAATTATAAACTTTTGGAGGCAAGGGCAGTGTTTGGTTCTTACTTATTAGTGAGAGATGATGTCACCACGCATTTCATATGTTTTTTAATGAGCATTTAGTGCCTGAAGCTTAAATGCAGCTCAGCTAATGCTGATTCTATTCCTTATTCTCCTTTGTGTTACTCAGAATACCTAACAATACTGCCTATATATCTATTTAAGAACAATTTAACATGTGCTTCAAATAATAATATTTTCCCCCTTTTTCTCTCCATGTATATGATGGGCAAATAATACTTAGAATATAATAATAAATTGTATGCCAGTTATTCCTTTTTCTTTTTGTCAGTTTCTCCTATTTCTGGTTTTTGTTGTCTTCTGTTGGCCTCTAAGCTCACCATGTTCCAGATTGGCACCTACTGTTCCCTACTCTCTCACCTTTTTATATCCTTTTATTATGAAATTTAAGATGTAAATTTAAACACCATGTAATGGAGCATTAAATAATTTGCCATATATGTTCACCCACTGCTTTCTTTGTATATACACATAAATGCATGTATAGACACACACATTTCTCCTTTTTTGTTTGTTTGAATCATTTGAAAGTGAGTTGCAGACTACATGCCATGTATATCTCAGTAGTTTGGGGTATAACTTCTAAAAGCAAGAATATTCTTCTGCCTATAAAATACTAACATTCATTCCACAATAATCACATCATATTGTGTATTCAGTTTTACTTAATTGACAAAAGTTAATCCTTTGTAACTTTTTTCCAAAACAAGGATTCAGTCAATATTCATGTAATACATTTGCTTATATCTCTTTAGTTTCCTTTAATCATTTTACCCATTCTAAAATCTCCTTGGTAATGTTTTCAAGAGTCTAATCTTTAACAGAATCATGCTATTCCATGAGTAAGTTGGATCTAAAGGTTTAAACAGACTCAGGTTATACATTTTTTTTTTAAAGATTTTATTTATTTATTTATTCATTCATTCATTTATTTATTTATTTATTTATTTATGCAAGCCAGAAGCGTGGGAAGGTGAGAGAATTCACTAGAGCCAGAGTGGGGAGCAGAGCAGGCAGAAGGATCGAAGTACACTGCTGAGGGGAGCAGTGGGCGGTAGGAGAGGTCTGCGTGCCATGTGGGACCCTCCTCCGGTGGCCAGGGAGCAGCTGGGGATCAAACCGGCACTGCAGAGGCTGCGGGCAGCTTCGCAACCCAGTGCTCAACCGCTGCGCCACCGGGGAGGCCCAGGTTATACATTTTTTTGCAAGAAAATTTCTAGGTGAGGTTGGATACTGTATAAGCTGCCAATGTGATGTAATATGATAAATGGTTTTTCAACTCTTAAGTGATACTGAATTTGATCCCTTGGTTTATATGGCAATTGCCAGATTTCTTCTTTGTGATATGGTAGTTTTCTCTTTGTGAGTCATAAGTAATCCGTGGGACATTATATTAGGACTGGGTGAATATTCTGTTATCCTGCAAATTTTCACTTACTGGTTTTATGAAGCTTATCTAAGTTTTTGAAGGGGGCCTGCAAGACTGTGAATATCTTTTATTTTTCAACACTTTTTTAGCTGACACTCTTCTGTAGAGAAGAACGTTTCTCTACATAAATGTTCTTTTTCTCTCCATAAATTCATGGATTTTTATTTATTTGATGTGGTATTTTCATTTATAGCTATTAATCTCTTTGATAGATAAATGTCCCAAACTTTTTCAGTGGAAATTCTTTCAAACTGATTTCTTTGTTTCTTTGACTTGCCTCTGTGAGTCATTAAGAGAACTTCCTTACTTCTGGTACAGAAAGATGAACCAGACTTACTTTGTATATTCTGTGCCCTCAGACCTAGAGTTAGTAATTTTTCTAATGAATCCTGGTTCCCTTTAATGATGATGGTATTTTGAAACCACAGTCTGGGCCCTGGGTGTGCTCATTTTTACAGGGGATCACTGATGTTGGGTCTTTTCAGTGGACATAGCCATGGGAGAGACTTTTTAAAAAGTCAGGATTTTATTTTCATCATTATAGGTTTTTGTTTTAAAAATTATTGTATTTAATACCACTATCTATTTTTCTATATATTTTATGTCTTCCTTCCTTCCTCCTTCCCTCCCTTCCTCCCTCAGATGTAGACCCCATAGAATTTTCACCACCAATTCACCAGTGCACCATCGCCATAGTCCCTTGTATTCTTCCTGCCCTCGCTTTGGTCTCTCTCCTTCCCCCTCCCCTGCAGAATGTCTCCAATTTATAGTTGTCTCTTTATTGTTGTTTTGTTTTGTTGTATTTTTATTGTTATTTTTTGATGTCTTTTTCTTATGCTGAAAATCTTAATTTCTAATAACTGATATATTCCTTATTCATTTAATACTGTGATTGTTGTGCAAAAGTTTAATAATGAAAGTATCAGTGACCAGAAAGTCCACCTAGGCAAGTTCAAGATTTCTTTGCAGTTGTTTTCTAACATACAGAAATTATTAAGAACATGTTTCAATGTATAGAAAGTCGAAAACAATTGTGCAGTAAAAATCAATATATCTACCACCTAGGCTCTATAATGTTTTACTGTACTGTTCACCCATCAGTTCATCTTGTTTTCTATGATGTAATATAAAGTTTTTGTGTGTGTGCAAGTGTGTGTGTACATACAAATATACATTACTGTGATTGTAAAGTCAGAATTGTGTTTTAAAGTTGCTTGAAATGATCTTTTCTCTCTGTATAATAGTATTGACAGCTTCATAAATAGTCACTTGTTATTTGTTTCAAATTGCTTTTTATTCTCTTTGAATAAACTGTACTTTTTGGGTATATTGTGTTTCTTTTCTCCAATTCCCAGTTACCTCTGTCCCCACTCCAAGAGGCAACCGCTGATGATTTTGTCTGCTATAGGTTTTGCCTTTTTTAGAACTTAATGTAAATAAAATTGTCCAGTATGTATTTTAAGCCTTCTTTCTTCTTTGAGATTCCTCATGTGTTAGAATGTTTCAGTGATTTGTTCCTCTTTATTGCTAAAGATTCCACTATCTGAATGTATTGTCTTGCCACTCCCTTACAGGGTTGATTTTTCAGTTTATTCCTACTTTTGGCTGCTTGCAAGTCCCTTGAGGTAATTTTTTCATTGTGAATTGCAGCCCTTAGTATTTTAAAGTGTCCTTTTGTTGTCTGAGATAATGCTTTTGGACCTGAATTCTATAACAAGATCATATCCCCTGCTTTATTATTGTGTGGTATATCTTTGCCCATCTCTTTGTTTTTCACCTTTGTGAATTACTTTGTTGATGGTTTGTTTCTTGTATTCACCCCAGAGTTGGATTTTACATTATAAGCCAATTCAAAAATCCTAAAATTTTACTAGAGAGTTAAGTGTATTTACATATACATACTTCTATATTTGGTCTCAGCTTTGTCATATTCTTTTATATTATGTGAACTTATGTGTAATGTAATTATGGTCTATCTTTACTATTTTCTTGGCTCTTTTCATTTATTTATTTTAATTTAAGAAGAGTTTTACTGGCCACAGTAGTTACTACAAATTCGTATTAAAAAACTATACTCTGATAATTTTATAATAATCTCTGTTCTATTTTGTTTCATATTATGTTGTTTTTCTGCTTAAAATATCATTTCTACTTGTTAGTAGGATCAATGAACTTGTCCTTTTTTTCCCATTTCTACTTTTTTTTTAAATCCTTCTTTGGATACTATTTACATACTGCTCTTGCATTTCAGTTTTTGCTTTAGTCATTTATCTGGCATTAATTATACATATGTTCACTACCTATTTTTTGGTTATATTTTCTAATTTCATCTCTTGTTTGGATGAAGCTCCCGAGCTAGTAAATTCCTCAATCTGAATGCAGTTATCTTCATAATTTGGGGTGTTTAAAGAGTTTTTCATCAGTGTCACTACTAAAAGATTATCATGACTGTATATAAAATACTTGGCCAACATTTTTGTTCTTGGAGATTCTTGAAAAGTTTGTTCCATTGGTTTCATGTTATCAACAAATTTAAGGTTTAGTATTCTTCCCTCTGTAAGTGATTGATTTTGTTCCTATGTAAATAACTTAGTCTTTGTGCCTGGAGCCTGAAAACAGTTTTCTATATCTTACAGTCTGATAATTTTGCTAGGATATGTGTAAGACAAGACTCACGTAGGCCCTTTTATTATGAAGATAATGTCTTATTATTTTAGAAAGATTTTCTTTAGTTAAAGCCTACAGAATAAAGCATATATTCTATCTCATTATTTTAATTTTCTTATCTAAGAACTCCAATTGCATAGAAGTTGGATCTTCTTTGTCCTCTATGTCTTATCACTTTCTCTTTGATGTTTTAAATTTTTTATTTGGTTCTTTTTGTTCTCTTTCATTATGTCCTTCAGTGTATTTTCAGTTATGTCACTCCATCCTTGCACGCCTTGTGTTTTACTGTTTGTTTCAGAAATGATTTTATTTTTTCCAATTTCTTTCCTCTTTTATGTTTTTCTTCTTCTTTTTTTAATATATCTACATATTTTTTGTCCTTTACTAGTTTCTGAGTTATTAAATTTCAGATTTCTGATTGCCTTTATATTTGCAGTAGTGTATCTAACTACATCTATATATTTCGGAGTATTGTATTACTGTTTTTTGGCTACTTTATATGTAGTCATGTGTTACTTAAATAAGGCAAGGATACTTTCTGAGAGATGTAATGCATTGTTAGGCATTTTGTCATTTTGGAAAAGTAATAGAGAGTGTAATTATGTAAAACCCAACTGGTATGGTCTTTTCCAGTCCTAGGCTATGTATACAAACACTGCCATCATATTTCTGTCCCTTGTTGACTGAAACACAATTAAGTGATACTTGACTATATTTTGGAGAGTAATTGGTGGAATGTTTTTATCAGCTGAAGTAGTTTGATTCTTTCTACTTTAACTTTATACTAGCTTTCTGTAGATGTTTGGATCCTTTCTTTTGTTACTAATGAAATATGAAGGATATAGGACATTCCTGGGGGGACTGATGGTGGAGCGGGAGAAGGGTTTACTTGGTTTCTTAGTTCCAGAGTATTTTTGTTTTCAGAATTGTGAAGAGCAGTTTCTGTAATAAATGGTGCCTTTGGGAATGTTGGCAGGTTTAGTTTTCTCATTTTTTGATACTATTTTGTTTCTTAGGATTTTTACTTTCAACTGAATTTGCTTTCTTTTAATGGTTAAGCCTTCAAAGGGTATTTCTCCCATTGTCTCTTAACAAAACCACCAACTTCTGAGCCATAATTCTTTTGGAGCCCCTTCCTCTCAATTATCCAGTAAACAATGTTAATGGCATCCACCATGTCTTATATCCACTTTCTTCTTGTGGAGATCGCAAGTTAATACTGAGTTTTGTAGTGGTACCTGATCCAGTAACTGACTTTAAGGGTTTCAGTTAATTTGCCCAAGTTTGTAGTCTCTGTTTTGTTATGCTGTAGTTGTGGACTGTTGGTGATTTTTTTTTTCCTTTCCTTATTGACCTGAAGATCTTTGTAAGATGCCTGAAAAGATACTAATTTTGTTGGCTACTGTTATCTGGAACTAGGGATCAAACTCAAAATTTGATCACTTTTAACAAATGTTTTAATGCCTCTTGCAATTAAACTCCAAGTACTGAAACTAAACAAAACTTAATCCTTATATTTATATAACATTGTTTCAATGATAAAGAATACATTTAAAATATTATTTTGTTCGGTAGCTCTGAAGTAGATGATGTTTTCCTCATGTGATTGCTGAGTATAAACATTCATTAACATATCAATCAATAGTTATTAAAAACTAAAATGCAAACCCATGACTTTATTCTAAATCTGTCTGCTCCATTGAAATGACTGTATTCTATTTGTTTCATATAATATCCATTAAACATTTATTGAGTGCCATAGCATATACTGAGCTGTATAATGGGCACTGGTGATTTAGTAATGACCAAAATATATAAAAAAAATTCTCAAAAAAATATAAATATATATAAAATATATATAAATATATAAAAATATATAAAAATACATAAAAAAGTTCAGATTCTACTTTTATTTTTTAAAATTTAGTTGTAATTGACGTAAAATTTTCATAGTTTCAGGTGTACCACACAATAGTTCAATATTTGTATTTATTGTAAATGTTAATAAGTCTGGTTAATATCCATCACCTTACATTGTTACAAAAATATTTTTTCTTGTGAAGAAATCTTAGAGGCTTTCAAATATATAATACAGTATTATTAATTATATGACCATACTATACATTATATCCTCCTGTCTTTTTTTGATAACACTTTAGCAATAATATTCTCCCTTACCCAGTCTACCAGTTTGTCTCAATTTATGAAATGCTTTATTTGGTTTTGTAAAAATGACACTAATCAAAGTCAATTATAGTCAAAGTCAATTATACTATACATTATATCCTCCTGTCTTTTTTTGATAACACTTTAGCAATAATATTCTCCCTTACCCAGTCCACCAGTTTGTCTCAATTTATGAAATGCTTTATTTGGTTTTGTAAAAATGATACTAATCAAAGTCAATTATAGGGCCAAATAATGCAGATTATTCAACATATTTGTCATTTTGAAAATGCCCCTTAATGTGATTGCTGGTTTCTTATACTCCAGTTTCCTAGTTTGTTGCTTGTATACTGTAACATTAAAGAAAAAAATATATGTTACTAGTGAAAATTGTCTTCTCCTGGTATTTCTAAAATAAAACATAGCTGGTTTTGTTTTTAAAACTCTCTATTTTTTGTGTTGAGAAGAGTTTGTTATATGTCAGGATTTGAAAAGAAAGCTCCTCTTCCCAATTTAAGAGGCTTATGAAGCTATTATTTTTATAGCATAGCTTTAGGAGGATTTAAAATTCCACGTTAAGCATTTCTGAGTGCTTTAAGTTTTACTTATTTGCATAATAGGTGATGGATTTTTTTTTAACCTGCTTTCAAATCATAGAACACCATTTAGAATTCTTTTAGTACTTCATTGAGAAAATATAAAATACTTTCATCATCATGCTATTTCTCATTGTAGCTTGGTAGTTTTGGCAATGAAATGCTATTTTAAATCCCTGTATGGAATAACAAAAGATTATAATCTGTATTTATTCAATCAATTTTAATTCAGATTTTTGAGCAAAATTCAGTAAGGTGGCTGATTGGCACCCTCTGTTGGTCATTTTATTTACCTACAGCCAGAAATGTAAGTAATAAAATAAAGTTAAAAGTTTGTCTTTGATATTTTTATATCTTTTAAATTAGCATTTTCAAGTCTCAGCAAAATAATGATCTAAACTAGGAATAAGGTACACCATTATTGAGCTGTGCTTTTGTTTAGATAAATTTGTGGTTATTTGTTTTTTCCTCAGGCTGGCTCTCTAATTGTAGCATTTAGAATTGGCATTAACATTGCAGATTGTCAAACAAGTATTTATTTACTGTAGCAAACTATTAGCTACAGTAGCACATTATTAAACAGATAATGTTTTAACAATTTTATTGTCAATTTGGATTAATTAAGAAAACATCACACTTTAGCACTCTAAATAACAGTTTGAAGTTAATTTGAATTAAAAATAATTTAAGCTTTGGAAAAAAATAAGGCTGAATTACTTTAGTTTATGTCTCCTTTTTAAAGACAGATTTAATTTTTCTAAAAGATTTTATGGTTAATTAGATTTACATTTTAATTTGATAATATTTGTATATAATAAGTTGTTGACTGGTCCTGGAAATGCCTATGCAAATAGCTTGTAATTATAGAGAAGAAAGCTGTACTCTGCCAGGTGGTTGAATAATTTGGAGGGGAAATTTTTTTTGGTAAATATTCAGCAAGTTTGTTCTTGGTGGTTCTAATATTTCAGAATTTAACTTGCCTGCCAAAGCCTCAAGTTAAATCCAATTTAATAATACCTAATGGACCTCAGCTTTAGCATAATCTACAATCTATTTCATAATACTCAAATTACTCACCATATTGGAGTTTCCTTGTGATTTTTTTCACTGAAATAAATATTTTAAGAATTTATATTATGTACTGCTCCTATAGAAGATCTTTTAAACAAGATTACTTACAAGTGCCTACCAACTGCATTTATATTGTGTCTTTTGTACCAATTTGTGGAAATTGAAATTTGTGTTTGGTTTCAAGTGTGTCTCTTAGTATGTTACTTTCATCAAAATATGCTAGACCGTTTAAATTGAGCTTTTCACTCTGTGATGGACTAATAATAAGAAAGCTAGTGTTCTTAATATAACAGAATAAATGTTAGTGTAAATATTAAAATAGATTCTTTAATATTTATGATTCAACAAAACAGTATTTTGAAATATGTACTTTAATTTTTACTGAGTGATTTCCTATTTTAATATAAATAGCAAGTGTAACTATAAAGTAATTAGTTTTCTGAGAATTTACATCTTTAAATCTACAATACTTTTTAGGTACATCTAATATGCAATTTATAAATACCATATAAATGTCCCATATAAGGTTATTAATTTTATATTTCTAAAGGTTATTAATTTTACATCACTAAGGTTATTAATTTACATCACTAAATTATTTTAGCTCATTTAAAATATATTTCTTTTATATTTCATCTATAACATTTGTGTGCTAAGTGCATTAAGAGTAAAAAAAAGAGTATGCTGATACATTTTGTTTTCAAATTTGGATGCATGATAATAAATATATATGCAGTGTTTTTAATATACTGAAATGCAGTGAGAATCGTGTCACAGTCTTCTTCAAACTTCCACCTAGTCTTTCTATAGAAGCTTTTGTAGAATTAGACAGTTTTCAATAGAATATTTCAGTCTAATCACATATTTTTGAAGCACCTCATTAAATTAACCAGCAGTTAATTAGCTAACCAGTTTAGAGGTCCCTCCCTTCCCCAACCCCAGATAAAGTACAGAGGATATTCTTGGAAATGCTGCTCTACAAGATATGGAATTCTAATCTTTAAATACAAGTATTTAGAAAAGGATATTGGACTCAAAGATGGAATTGATTGGTCTAATAAGAGATTACTATTTTGAAAGTTTTTTTTTTATGGTAATAGTATATTCTAAAATCATATTTTGAAGTATCTTATATTCCAATAATTTCTTATGAAACTTATTTCTATTGTCATGGTAATATTTGCCTCTCCAAAATTAATACTCTCTATACAGAGTCACTCCCTTTCTTTTCCCATCTTTTAGTTCTGCATCTGTTTTAGAGTATGTATGTTTATGTGTTTGAGTGTGTGTGTATATGTGGAATTTCAAGAAAATATAATAATGATATTACTACATATAAATATATAACAGATTAATTTTTGATATTGGTCATTTCCATAGGTATAAGATACTTCTGGGCAGCAGGTTCATGATTAGGAAGTTGATTAACTTTTTGAGGCAACTATAATTTGACCATTTAAAAATACAATTTGTGAAATAGTGATCTAAAATCACCTGAGACCTGGGAAAATATTATATATCTTGCTTATATATGTAAGTGATTACAAAAGGCTTTATTGTAGGATAAGCAGTATATAGTCACCAGAGACTATAAAGCTTATATTAAAAAATCAAAGAGAATAACTATATTTTAATGCATTGACTAAAACATCTCAAAGTTTGAGTCAAGTAGTTTATATTAATTGAAAGTCACTATTATTCATGGATATGTGTGTATTTAATATTTAAGCATTTGTCAAATATTGTTAAAATAATTTTTTTTCTTTTGACAGTGATGTGAGTTATGAAAGTAAAGAACGGTCAGCATGTAAAGGAAAGATTGCCATATCAGGTATGCTATATAGATGGATCACTTTTATATTGCTGATTTAATTCTATAATGTTCTAAATTTGGTAAAATTTTTAAATCCCCTGTGTCCATTCTTTTCCTTCATTATATTTTGCATACCTCTATCAGAATATTCTCAAACACCATTTTCAACATTATATTCTATATTTGTATAAAATTTTATGATTTGAGAAAATGTTCATATGTGTTACATATACAGATTTCTCCTCAATGCAGCTTTTTTTTTTTTTTTTTTAAAGAAAGGTAGGGTACTTCTCTTTTTCTACATGCTCAGAGATTGCAAGGTTTCCTGCAAGTTGCTGAGCTGGACTGCCTCTCCATTCCTTTTCTGCCCAAGACTTTCAATCATGATTATAATGTTAGTGTAGGCTTGAAGTTCCATGCAGGTTGGAACCATGTTTGTTTTGTTCACTGTATACCCAGGAGCTAACAGTGATTGCACATAGTAATTGCTCAGTGGATAGTGAATGGATGACTGCTCTTTGTTGCCTATAGGATAAAGATCAAATATTTTCTTCTAGAATTTTCCATTCTGACCCAACTTTTTCTAGCCATATCTCCCACTTCCTCCATACATAAGGTTTCTGCTTTTGCCAGACTTTTTTCTCCCTGTTCTGTCCACACACGCCATGCTTCTGACATCTAATTAGGTCTTAAAATAAATATATTATATTTAGGATCTTATTGTCATCTTTAAAGCTTTCCCTGTTACCATTCCAGCTAGAAATATTTCTCTTCTGTGAATTCCTAATACAGTTAGGAAACTCTTTGCCACTAGATGGCACTTATGCTGTGTAGTCTCAGTTTCTCCAAAGTGTTTAGGAAACTTAAAGACAATGGCTTGGAGATACCACATAATGAAGTGAATGCTTGGCTGACTCATGTGTATGCCAGCTAGATAATGTACCTTTTACAAATAATATCTCATCAGTACTTTGGGAAACAACAGACCTCCATTACACCTTAAGTAATAACTAGGTTGTTTCATTGGCCAAAAATCTTGTTCTTAAGCTCCAGGGTGTCTGCTGCTACATTTCAGGCCCTTTTACAAGGAACTGTTTTTCGAAATGACTTTATGGATAAACAAAAATTATGGATATTTTGGATTAACAAAACAGGGAGGATAGACCTGAATTTTACATAGGACATAATTGTCGTACATCAGAGGAATTACCCTCAGCAAAATAATTCTTCAGAAAAAAATAATTGAGCTTTATAAAAATCTGTTGCTTTTTTAATAGTTGTTTATATTCATATATCTGCCTTTCCCCTTATAAGACTGGAATGTTTTTTGCATCCTTGTGTCCTTTCAAAACCAGTTACTTTTATATAGTAGTTGTTCACTATATACAATACATTTTGATATGAATAAATAAAATATAGATCTTTAAAGAGGATTTTCTAAAAATCCTAGACATGTCCCCCCATTTTCTGTTTCTGATGTGGTCCCACTCAGTTCACAAATGAAATATGTTAAATTGCTGTGGAACACTTGAATGATACAATAGAGTTAATATATGTTGTAATTTCATAATAGTTTGCAACAATTCATGAAATCAACATTAAATGTTCATTTTGAAGAGTGCTTAAGAAAAAGCATTTTAAGTAAAAGAAAAAAGCTTTTCCTGACCACAAATACTCAAGTGTAGAAATTAAACTTTTTTCTGCATGTGTTCTTTCTTTCCAAAAGATAATTTTAAATTAAAGAACTGAAAGTCTTAGAAAATGAAATACATATGTAATTTCTTTTCATCTTTGCTTAGACTTAATTATATCTTGTCTGTATATTTATAAAAATAAAAACAAAGAAAATTAAAAACTAATTCACTTTAATAAATCCATTTTCTTTGACATTGAGATGAAAATGTGACTTTTGTTTTGGTCAAAATGAATATTTACAAGAAAGTTTCATAATGTTTCTGAGATTACTTTGATTGCCAGGAGATCCCTGGATTTTCCACTTCCAGTTTGTCCACCCACTGACCACACACTCAAATAATAATTGAGGTTCATCCTAATTGCTTCTGTTAAATGCCAAATAATTGCATCATGGTAATTTTCTAAGTTTATTCTCTGACTTGTAATTCAATGACTGAGGCCAAATCAGTCCACAAAGTGCCTCAGTTTAGACAGACCTCTAGGCCCTAATAGCATCAAGCTAGCTGTTTTATTATGACTCTCAGTTTACCATTAAAACCCAATGAAGACATTTACAAAAGAGATAAAAGTAAGAATACTGTAAACTAACACAATCTGTAAGGAATGTCTATTTGAAGCTGAATTAAGAAGCATAGTTGGTGCATTGCCATCTGAAGTTGATAGTAATAGGGAAATAGATGAAAAATAGATGGGACTTATCCAGCTTTCTCTTCTTGAGAACTGACATAGCTAGGCATGGGAAAGGGTAAGAATACCTATAGGCTATAGTAAAAGAGGTCAGGGTCCATATTCCTCCCAGGATAGTATAAATAGTTAATACCACCCTAATAGAAGAAGAACAGCTGTGAACAAGAACAGTTGTGAAATGAAATGAGTCAGCAACTGTGGTCAAGCAAGTGGTCTCTTTGGCAGGACATCGGCGAAGTAATAATTATAAAACAATAAAAGCAGCCCATTAAAATAAAAACAAAATAACATGTTTATTGCATCAATATAATTAACATAGTTTTAGAAATTATAGCTAAAATAGTATGAGAGATGAAATTACTAAAAAGAAATAGACAAAGTGAACATTATTGGAAAATAATAGGTCACAGACATAGAAAAATCTCAGGAAATTTACTAAACCACTACTTGCATTAATAAAGAATTATGTGGAAGTGGCTGGATTCAAGATAAATATACAAAAAATAACTGCTCTCAGAACCAGCAATAACTACTTAGAAAATATGATAGCCAAAATGATTTCCTTTACAATGAAAGTAAAAATGATAAATATTCCCAAGAATAATCTTAAAAGGTAAATGTAATTATATTCTTTGTAAAGACAGAATATTATAAAATCATCTGTTCCCATATTAATTTGGATAATAGAACGCTAATAAAGTATTTTAGAGGAAGAATTTTGACAAAATACTTCAAAAATTTACATAAAGAAATGAACAAAAAGTTGGTTTTGGAAGGATATATTTCTGACAGTAAAATATAAAGGTTAAATGGATATAATAGTATGTTATTTGCATTAGGATAAATAATACTTGATAAGTGATTCAACTAGATCTGTAACAGAGATAGCCAAAGAATAGGGACTTACTCAAGATAATATGTGTGATAACATGGCATCACAAATCACTGAAGAAGAGAATGCCGAACAATTATTCTTGAAAGAAAATGTTTTTACCTCACATACCCCAAACTCTCAATAGATAAATAATTAACTTTTAAAAGAATAAACTGTAAACAATATAGTGAGAGAGAGAGAAAGAAAGGAGCCATGGATACAAACAGATTCACTTAAATGACGACCAATAATGTATTAACATTTTTCTCATCAATCAAATAAATGCAAATTTAAACAATTCTGTCTCTTGACCAAAATTTAAAAATTGCTGATGAGATATGAAGTATTGGCCTGTGGGAAGATCTTAGTAATTTTTTTTTTTCAATTAAATCTGCTAAAACAGCAGGTGAGAAGGCCAGTCACACAAACCTTCTTGGTTGGACAGGATAGAGATAAAGGAGTAATAGGAAGCTTTTCTAGAAAAAAAAAAAATGGAAATGGGCATTAGGAACCTTAGTACTAGAACTCTAAACAAATAAAGTAGACAAAGAATTATGGGATCTGAACATTGAAACACACAGATGTAGCCATAAACAGTTTATGTTCTAAGGATTATAATTATTTGAAAGTGATATAATTAGTATGTTTGAAAAATTTGCACATAAACTTCTAAATGTAATAAAGAAATATCTTAAGCAGGAATTTTCCACAAATAAATTAAAATTGTATTAACATTTGAGTTACTTGTAAAAATTACATGACTTATTTTTGCTGAATAATTAAAATCATCTTTGCCTTTGAGATCTCTACTGTATATGTTACAATTCATACATCTTACTCTAGGTAGAATCTTGTCCTCTAACTTTGAAAATATATAGATAACATAGGAATCCCAGGAACAAAATTATAATTTCAATTTCTAATATTAAAAGTAAAGGAAAACTGTGGGAAACTAGGATGGAAAAATTTTGTTTCACAGCTCTAAATTAATTTCTGAAATACTTCAGAGTTTGAAGACTGTGAATGAGAAAAATGTGTTTAAGTCACTTTTAGAACATGCTTACTTTTTGGACTTAAAGAATTAATGCATTTTCCCTTTCAGTTTTATTTCTTTTATAAAATAAATATTACAATTTTAACATGAAATTACAACTTCTTTGGTAGACAAGTTAAATCTTAATGGGAAGAGCCTTGATCTGCTTGTTTATTTTTTTCATCTGTATAGTTTTATAGTGGTTGAAAGTTCTAGAGTCCTTTCTACTTGTACTATTCTATGATTTTAAAATGTGTTTAGCTATAAAAAATAGAAATCCAAAATAGGAATTCAACACTGGGCTCCCACACTTCACCTATTTTAAACATAAGTCACAAAATGAAAATGGCGTGATATAACCCTATTACAGACCATAACTGGTAAATTAATTTCTTGAATAATCAGTAGGATTTTTTAAATTAAATTAGTTAAATAAGATTTGCTTATGTAAATTATTTAAATACATGTAACAGGCTTTATATTCCTCATTTACGCTATTTTTAAGAAAACTATCACTTGGGTTAGAATATTTAAATAATAAATTTTATTTTGGTCAGAATTCATTATATAATTCAGAGGTTGATTTCACTTTAAGAAATGAAATTTACTAGCATTATCACTTGTTATTTCTTTCCCCCTCTCTAGATATTCGAATACCACTAATGTGGAAAGACACTGATCACTTCAGCAATAAAGAAGGTATATAAATATACATACTTTCAATTTGTAATTGAAATATTTTCTTTAGTATATAGTAAACTTGTGATTATTGCCAGAAAAAAACTTCATACTGCCAAATGATTTAATTTGAAAAAGTGAGCAAAATCTTTAATTATTTTTCAATTTTTAGTAAAATGTAATTACTTGATACTAATTAAGATAATACATATCTATTGTTCTTTTAGTTGTTAGGAATCTCTACAATGTCAGTAAGTAAGAGGTAATGGGGAAGAAAGTGTGGAACAAAGATAATGTTTATTTAGGAATAAAGGCAGTATTTCTTTTGTTTGACCAGAATCTGAGGTGCCTTTCTGCCTTATTTTTGTTGCTTCATATTATTTAACAGGATGTGAGAGAGAAAGATTTTCAGGTTCATCTGATTTTTGTTCCTTTCAGCATTTTATGGCTTTATGTAGTCTTCACAAACCCATGTATTGCTTAGGTCATGGAAATTAACCTCAAATGATTCCTAGATCTGAGATGCAAAGCAGAAAAGATGTGTTTAATTCTTTATCTTTCTTGTCTTTTATGATAGTTTTGTTCCTTACACTTTAAAAACTGAATCACATTAAGCATAATTAGTTTTATATGAAAAATTCAAAATCAGGTTAGTATATTTGTTATTCAATTAGGAAATATAATTTACTTTACAAAGGAATACATGTGGGAATTGAGTACATTTTTCTGATTACTATAGAGAATAAGTTTTTCTGAAGTACTGCATTTCTCAATAATGAGACTAAGCCCTTTAACCACCTAATACTTTTTAAAAACATTACCAAATTAAAAGGCCTAGCAGCTATGTTTTTTGTGTTCACATGTCTACTTTTATTGTTTTTTGTGGTTTCCTCCCTTGCTCTTAGTTTGTGGAAAATGTTTTGCTGTTATTAATGTGCCTACTCTTAACCTCTTTGAATCGAAAATGTTTTTTTCTCACATAGATTTGGAAACCAAAATGAAAGAGGTAATAGTATATATGATAATAAATTTGTTATTAATTAAAGCTTAAAGAGTTTTCTAGGCAAAAAATTTATGAGTTTGGTGGTTTCTTTAGGCTGCTTGAGAGGCCTATATTTTTAGTTTTAATTCCTGATACTCCCTGGTTTAATCATTGTGTTTTAGTTGGATAAAGTATTAGTATATGCTAGCAGAAAAATCAATATAAAAACTAAGGATACAATGTTTAATGTGTGAAAGAATATAAGACTATTAACAAGTACTTGAGTTTTTTTTCAAGTAGATTTTAGATATATATATATTTATCACATAGATCATTGCATAAAATGTTGTTTTTCTTCTCTAGGGTCACAGCGCTATGCCATTTTTTGTTTATTCAAAATGGGAGCTGACGTTTTTGATACTGACATGGTGATTGTGGATAAAACAATCACAGATATATGTTTTGAAAATGTAACCATTTTGTAAGTGTCTTTTAATCTTCACAGAACGAAAATCTAAAATTCTACCTTTTAAAAATTATTGAGTAATTTGCATTATTTTTGAAGCATTAAAAAAATCTTTATTCAAAAGAAGTCCACTTCAGCATTTTAAATTTTCCAATGTAAAACAAAATAGAAATCTTGTAATATTAGTAGTAAATATTTGGCTCATGGGATATAATAACTTCTATAAATATTTATAGTTTCATTATTAACTAACCTGTGAATACAGTGGAATCTCATTTTAATAGCATTTGATACAGAGTGAATTGGAACAGAAAGCTCATTTTGTATTTCATGTAGTAGATTTAGTTACATAAATACTAAAATAGTATGTTTTATTTATAATTAGTCCTAAAATGTATTGTATAGGAAAATCGCTTTAGCAAAAATCTGAGATTTTTTCTTATAATAAAAAAAAATATAATATTTTAATAATTTTTCTTATAATTCTTTTTTTTATAATTTTTTAAATAATTTTTCTTATAATTCTTTTCATTCTTGACTGCAAAACAATAGAAAGTTGGGTTATCCTCAAGACCGTTTTTATCGCCCATACTCCTTACAAGTTCAATTTAGAGATTCAGAAAGAACTTAGGTAGACATAGAAATAATTTTTAACTAGCATAAGTTTCTTCTGACCCTTCAAAAGTTCTATTGGTCTAAATCTCTGTATCTTGGAAATTGAAGAGTACTAGTTTTGCCACTTAAATAGCATTAAAAAATGTATCACAAGCCATGTTTTATAGCTTTTGTCTAGTTTCCCATAAGTATTTCTGTAATACAGAAAAATAAATGCATTGCTCTGAATTAACATTAACACAGGTCTCCTGACAAAGCTTTGTTGAACTATAGGGGATTATATTTAGGATTCTTCAAATTATTGCCAAATAGATAAATGAGACTCAAAAAAATAGCTTTTTTTAGTATCTGAGTATATTTATTTCTATTGTCAGCAATTACTGATAATTTTTTTTTCTGTCAAAATCATCCTGTTAATGGACTCTTTTCACATCACTTTGCTCTTGTTTGTTTTTACCACAAATGCAAAAAGCATAGTTTATTTTCAGAAATAAAGAACAATGCAAGTTACTTGGGAAGAAACATGATTTATAGTTAAAATTCTGTAAATATTTAAAATTGTTCTAAAAATAATTGCTGACAAATGTTCTAAATGTTTAAAAATGTGCTTTTTGTTATGATTGTTTTTAATAAGTATTCAATATTTATGAATCTCTGGCTTTACTCTAAATATTGACATTTGTTAGTCATTACCAGGAATACTGTATGTTTAAAAGTTACAACATAAAAATGTAAAAATATCTGCAAGTTATTCCTTGGATTCATCCAAACTATAGATTGGCCATTGAAATCTTTAAAAGTCTTATGTTGCATTTTTTAAATATATGAGACTGATGGATTCCCTGTCTGCAGGCAGCATCTACTACTGATAGGCCTCTTGCAGTTTTAAGTACATTTTATTGTTAGTAACATTACCACAATATTTTATAGTAAAGGTACTTCATTATCTGTAAAAGGACAAAGACAACCTTAGCATTTGCTAAAATTATAGAATTTCTGCATATTTATTTAATTAATATATTGAATATCTTTTGTACTAGCTTAAGAGTACAAAAATTTCCAAGACAGCACTCTCCTTCAAAGAGCTCATGCCTTAAAGTATAACTCTGTATATTTTTGTTTATTTTCCCTCATATAACCAAGTAGTGAAATGCTGTTTATAGTTATTAAGTACAAAGGTGAGTGTAGTTAGGTGAGACATGGTAGTAAGTGACCCTTTATGAAAAAGAAATGAAAACTTGAGATTTTAGCAGAAGAAATCTTTTGTTTGTTCCTTTTTATTTTTAAACCTTTTTTTTTTTTTTGGAGGTGTAATCACTTCAAGAAACCACACTTATAGTTAAATACCTTAAAAACAGCTGTATTAAAGGAATGATAAGGCGAAATAATACTGGCTACAAAATGACCATGGTATTTTATTCTTTTTCTTTAAGTGAGATGGATGGATGGGTGGATGGATGGATGGATGGATGGATGGATGGATGGATGGATGGATGGATGGATGGATGGGGAGAGAGATAGATAGATAGATAGATAGATAGATAGATAGATAGATAGATAGATAGATAGATAGATAGATAGATAGATGATTGATAGATAGACAGACAGACAGAAAGACAGAGATTGCCCTAGTTTAGAAGCTGATAATCAGGTCTAGAAGTTACAATGACTCTTTCAGCTTATTTAGATATTAAATAAGTCCAGATACTGACCCATTAACATAGGTTAACATAAACCTATTTCAAATGCTGTTTTTAAATGTTACAAAATACAAAGAATGTTATAATTCTATTTTCTATTGAGTAAATTTCTAATGTTACGAATGTCCTTGTTTTTAGTAATGAAGCAAGTCCAGACTTTCAAATAAAGGTGGAAATATATAGTTGCTGTACAGAAGTCTCTTCTATAACCAACATACCAAAAAAACTAGCAAAGAAACTTAAGACATCTGTAAGTAAAGCTACAGGAAAGAAAATAAATTCAATACTTCAAAAAGGAGAAAACGAAATATGCTCATCTTTCAGTTCTGCTATTCCGTAAGTTTTGTAATACAGTATGTATAGTGACATAGTATAATTATATATTTGTGACATTTTAAAGTATTGTATATGGAGAATATGTTTATACTTTAAATAGAAAAACATCCTGAAGCAGAAACAAAACTTGGTTGTCTGACATTTACCCAGCTGTGAGGTATTCTTAATACCTTCCTTTGAAGGTAGGAAGTTGGGTGACAATGTTTTTAAGGATTTGGAATTCTGACATCTACCAGAAAGATGAAATGTTTTTCTTGAAAAGGGACTATCTACATGTCAAAATATTTGCTGCATATCAGTCTGCTAATTGAATTTCTGTGTTTGTCATGCTTTATTCTTATAGCCTTAAAGAATGTTTTATCTCTTTGTAACAAAATCGCTTTATCATACCTAACAAAATAAAAAAAATAAGTTATTAATATCATTTGATTTCCAATCTGTATTACCTCGGCTCTGATAAAGTCCTCTTGTAATTTGTTTGTACAAATCAGGAACCAAGCAATGTCTACAATGTTGGATTTAAGTGAGTCTTTTAAGTTTCTTTTTATCATTAATGACTTCCCATCTACTTCTTTTTCCTTGGCATTATTTATTGACAAAATCAAGTCTTGTAGAATTTACCACATTTTGAATTTAGTTGGTTGTATCTTTGTGGTCTTTTTTAACATCTTTTTATAGCCCTGTATTTTCTTTAACTTGGTGGTAAGATCCAGAGAACTGATTAAGTTCATTTTCTTTTTATGGCAGTATTTCATATTGATTTTACTTCTGTCCTATTAGAAGACCTGTCTCATGTGTAGTGATGTTAAAATTGATCTTTGGGTTCAGGTGTTGCTCACCTGATGATTGTGAAGTTCTCTATCAATCTTTCATCTAATGGTTTTAGCAATCATTGCTGATCATTCATTATTCTACTAGGGATTTTAATTTGTTGATTTTCTAAATTTTTCCCTTTTTTGATTAAATATGGATTTCTCTCAAGAACTGTCTTCACAAGCTCGCTGGATAAAAATGCAAAAAAAAAATAGAAAAAAATTACTTCATTCTTTTACTTACCCAATTTTAGAATAATAAATTGATATTCTAGCAACCGTGGAGGTGATCAATATTTTGTTTTATTTGGACTTTTGAATTTTCATGTGCTTGTATTTTAATCTATTGTAGTTGTTATTTTCTTTGAAGCCAAAATTGTTCCTAATTTCATCAGTAAGAAACATTTCAGCTGACTCCTACATCCTTTTGAATCTCTCAGTAGCTTCCTTGCTTTCTGACACAATAAGAGGTCCCATATTCATCTTGTATTTTTTCTGCCCACACTTGGAATCACTGTTTCTTTAAGAAACTCAGATTTCTTCTAGTTATGTTCTTTAAATATTGTGTTGTTGCTTTACAAATAGTTTTGGGTTTATGTTCTTGTGAAAACTGTTAAATCGGTCTATAGTCCTAGAATGTCTATACAAGTCTAATAGAATTTACTCTTAAGCATGTCAATAACTTTACTACAATTTCAAAAAGCAAAATATTTTAGGTATAGAACTTAGAAATGTCAGTCATCGAAGTGTAATTAAATAACTTCACATCAGGTATATTGCATGTGAAATGTTCCTTGGGAGTCTAGCATTGCAACTTTCAGATCTATTTTGATTGAGACTGATTCTAGGAATACATTTTACATTATGACTGAGTGCATAGCGATATAATAGTTTTCATGAAGCAGTACTTAACCCTTGCTCTTTACAGTATTATCAGATTTTTAAAATTCTAGTTATTTTTAGTTTTTAAAATGCTACTGATGAATTATTAAACTTATTTCATGCTCCATGAATGGTTCCCATCCACTGAAAAAGAATCATAGGAGAAATAATTCTTTTCTAATATTAATGCCATTAGATAGAAGGAAGGGATCCTCATTTTATTTTCTTCTTTACAATTAAGACCATCTTAAAACTTTTCTAGATTGAAATTATATGCTGGAAATTGCTTAAATTTAACCAAGGCATAGTAGAACAATTTCTTTTTTTCATGACTAAATGAATAATTATAGTTTTTGGTTTAAACATACATTTTGTTTATTTTTTATTATTTAATTGAGGCATTGGTTTACATTGTTGTTTGTATTTTTTTTAAAGATTTATTTTTTTAATTTATGCATACAAGAGCTGGGATGTGGGCCAGAGGTGTTGGGGGTGAGAGGATTCACCAGAGACAGAGTGGGGAGCAGAATAGGCAGATTGACTGAAATATATTGCTGAGGGGAGCAGTGGGCAAGACAGGAGAGGTCTGCTGCACCATGTGGGTCAGCATCTTAGCCAGGGATTGAGCTCTTGCTGTAGTGGTTGCCTATAGCTTCATAGTGCTGAGACTTAACCCCTTACACCACCAGGGGGGCCCCTGTTGTTTGTATTTTGAAAGTACAGGATGCCCTCTCTTCCAGTGATGTTACCTTACTACTCTTACCACCAAAGAACCCATAGTCTACCACTATAGTCCATTGTCCTCTGTCCCTATTTTGAGCTTGTCCCTCTGCCTATGAATATTTCACTTCTATAGTCAGCTTTCAAGGACTAGTCTTTTATTTTGGCTTTATCTGACCCTTTGTCTACTTTCTCTGTATTCCACATGTAAATAATCCCATCCAGTATTTGTCTTTATTTTTTCTGACTTATTTCACTTAGTATAATCCTGTCCACCTCTATCCATGTTGTTGCAAATGAAATTAGTTCATCTTTTTTGATCTCTGAGTAGTATTCCATTGTGTATATATACACATCTTCTTGATCCACTCATCTGTGTTTGGCACTTAGGTTGTTTCCATAGTTTGGCTATTGTAAATAGTGCTGCAGTGAACATGGGAGTTCAAGTTCCCCTTCCAATTAGTGTATTTGTATTCTTCTGGTAGAAACCTAGGTGTGAAATTGCTGGTTCATGTGCTAGATCCATTTTTAGTCTTTTGAGAAACCTCTATACTGCTTTCCATAGGAGTTGGATCAGCCTATATTCCCACCATCCCTCCTTTTTCTCCACATCCTTGCTGAAACATAAATTTTAGAATTGAAAGGAACCTTAGAGATAATCACCCAATTCTGTCATTTTAAAATTTTAAGCAGGAAAATTCCTAATTTAAAAAAAGACAGGACTAGTAGTGTTTCTTATCTAACAACCTGATATACCTTGGACAAATTATACTATTCCATGGGCCTCAGCTCTTTCATATGAAAAGTGAAGATGTTTAGACACAATCATTTATTTTTAGAACTGTCCTTAGAAACAGTTTTAGGGATTTATATACCTTTAAAGCATTTAAAAACGAGTGGACTATGCAAATGACTTAAAACTTCATTTTTTGGCAATGAGACTTAATTTTTTATTCTGTCACTTATTATTTATTTGACCAAAGACAGATTACTTTCTGGGTTTTTTTTCCCTTCTACAAAGGGGAATACTAATATTATAAAATCTTAGGATCATTGTGAGATTCAAAAAGATAATTTATGAACTTACAATATAGTAAACATTTAATAAAATGTTGTTCTTCCTATTATTGTTGCTATTTTTACTATTCCCATGCAAGTGCTTTTTCTGAACTTTTTATTTTCAAACTCATGCTAAAGCATTGCAGTTTAGAAGCTTGCGTTAGGATTATGAAGTATAGACATATATTATAAAATTTAAAACCATTGTTTATAATATCATAGAGAAGATAAGTAAGTAATGTTAGTTAGGACTTGTATTTAATATATATTCCTCTTCAAAGTCTAGAGAAATGTTTGAGGATATCATTATTGGTATTAAGATCTTTTTTAATAGGAACTGACATGCTTGTATTGAAGTGTTCATTCTCCTATTCAGACTTGTCATCGTACTTGGTTTATTCCTGAGTTCAAATACTTATTTTCTTTATGACTATTCTTGTGAAATTTAAATGCTACTTCTTTATTTATACCATTGAAGTTGGTCAAAAGAGTAAAACCTTTTACATTTCACTAAGATGTGTTCTAATACCGGCATTCTGTTGATCTCCTAGTGTGAATCCAGAGTATACTAGATTAAACCCATAGTCTACACTTAGTCTTACCTGATACTCCTTAACTAACCATTTCAGTACCATGATAGGAGTTTGAGAACAGCATTAGTAATTAGAATGCATGAAGGGATCAATTTTGTTTCTTTAGTAGTGATTTAGTTCACTGAAAAGATTGTTAATATAGTTTTTGGTTATTAACCAAATCAGGCATAAAAGATCAAATTTGGGCAGTATATATCATCTCTAATAATATGGTATATGAATAAATATAATTCTTCTTTCTGACAAAAGAGTGTAGTTTTTCAGATTACCATTTAAAGTAGTCATGTTTTTCTTAATAGCATATTTGGATGGCCTCCCAAAAATTGTATAATAATTGACTTATTTGATAAAAAAATGTAGCTGATTAAACTTTTGGGAACTTAGTATTAGGGTTGACTATAAGGAATGAGTGTAATGTTTTAGTAAGAAAATGTTTTCCTGACAAAAATGTTTTAGAAGTGAGATCATTGTTGGTTTTGGAAGCACAGGCATTGTAATTAGTCATAGTTTTTAAATGAAGTAACTTGAAATATCATCATAAAGTATTGTTTGATCTAAAAGAAGACAGTGAACATTTTTGGTAATTTTTAGCATGCTCCCTGATGTGATTCATTTATTCATTTTATTTGTACAATTTAGCTTACTGAAATTCCTTAAGCTAGATTTTCCCAGTGCTTCTAATAACTGAATTAACTGTTAAACTCCTTGAAAACTACTTAGTACATTTTACTCCATTGTGTAAATATACATCATTTTAACCAACCATCTTAAGAAAACAGGTAAAATTGAGAATGATTACTTGGCAAAAAGTTATATTAAAAAATAAGCTACTGTATTACATTTTAAAATAAATTGAAGTTAGAAAACAAGTATCCTAGAATAAATGGATTATTTATATTAAAGAATAATGGTGTAAAGAAGTTTGGCAGTGTGAAAAGTGATGCAGTGTTTAAACATAACTAGGGAATTACTCAGCTATTGAGTATAATTTATTTACTCATTCATTTAGTCATCTTAGAAATGATTATTCATCAGTTACACCATGTGGTACATTGGATTCAAAGGCTAATAAGTCATGTTCCCTACACTGAAAGTTCTAGCAGTGGTATAATATGGTCACTATGCCTCTGTTTCAACATGTTTATTATTTTATTACCAAAGTAATAAAAACTTGAGAAAGAATCTAGAAGAAAAAAATTTTATTCAGAGTTCAACCACTTTAAATACTTTTTATTATTTTAAATTAATATTTCTCTTCCAGATTTTTGTAGTACTTATCTTTGGGAGATATTTAGATTATCATAATTACACTATAAATTCAACTTTCTCTGGAATTGTTACCCGGTGTTCACATAATCATTCTTTTTCCTTCTCAATTTTTATTGATTTGCCACTTGTTTGCATATGATTTTGGAAGTACAGCCTTCATCTGTGTTGCATGCCACATTCATGCTCCACCAAATTTCCTGTTCTACAACCCTATTACCTGCCCTCCTCTATCTTCACCCTCCATCCCCAATCCCTTTGGTAACCAGTATATTTTTTCACAAAATCTAAGAATTGTTCTTGTGGTTTTGCTGATTTGTTTTCTTCTCTGGTTTCTAGTCAGAAACTATCTGGTGAACTGTCTTACTTTCTGACTTACTTCATTTAGCATAATCACCTCCATCCATTCATCTTGTCCCAAAAGGCACTATTTCATTTTTTTAAATAGCTGAGTAGTGTTTCATTGAGTCTCTATTTTACATCTTTTTAATATACTTATCTGTCAGTGGGTATTTGGGTTGGTTCCATAGCTTGGCTATTGTAAATAATGTTGCAGTGAACATAGAAGTGCAAATTTCCTTTCAAATTAGTGTTCTTGCATTCTTTGAACAGATAGCTAGGGGTGGAATTGTTGGATCATATGGCTGATCTATTTTTAATATTTCGAGAAATCTCCATACTGTTTTCTTTAGAGGCTGCACCACACTACTTTTCCACCATAGAGTATGAGGGTTCCTTTTTCTCTACATCCTTGCCAACACTTGCTGTTTCTGGTCTTTTTGATATGGGCCACTCTCACCGGTGTGAGGCGGTATCTTATTGTGGTTTTAATTTGCATTTCTCTGATGATAAGTGATGATGAGGATTTTTTTCATGTGCCCCTTGACCATCTGGTGTCTTCTTTGGAGAAGTGACTATTTAGCTCTTCTGCTTTTTTTTTTTTTTGGTTGTGTTATTTGTTTTCTTTTTGTGGAATTATATAAGTTCCCTGTCAATGTTCTTAACTATCATTTCCTTGCTAAATGTATGGTATGCAAATACTTTCAAAAAGTAGAGTGTCTTTTTGCTTTTGTGATAGTTTCTTTTACTGTGTGGAAACTTTTTAGTTTGTTATGTTCCCAGTTGTCTATATTCTTGTTTCTCTTGCTGTTGTAGAAAATTCCACAAAAATATCTCTGAAGTCTGTGTCGTGAAATGTTTGCCTATCCTTTCTTCTATGTATAGTGTGGTCTCAGGTCTTACATAGAAGGTTTATAAACATTACTGAAATTCATATGAAGCCATAAAAGTCCCTGAATAGCCAAGGCAGTTCTGACAAGCAAGGAGGAAGAATGGTGGTATCACACTGCCAGACTTTAAACTATATTGCAAACATATTATAATCAAAAACACTGTGGTACTGAGCAAAAGCAGACAAACAGACCAGTGAAATAGAATTGAGAACCCAGAAGTAAACTTATATCTATATGGACAGTTAATCTACAATGAAGGAACCAAGGGAAAATCTGTTCAATAAATGGTGTTGGGAAAACTGAACAGCCACATGCAAAAGAATGAAACTAGACCTTTGCCTTACATCAGACATGAAAATTAGCCATTTATTTTTGCTTTTGTTTCCCTTGCTACTAGAGTTGTGTTTCCAAATACTTCTGTGAAGTTGATGCCCAGGAGTGTATCTCTTATGGTTTCTTTTATGTATCTTATGGCTTCTGTTTTTATATCCACACATTATTATTTTAATTACCATGTTTCCTATAATTTGGTCTATCATAATTTATTTATCATGCTTAGGCAACCATTCTTAGAAGAGGTTATCAATAACTTTTTCATATTGTTATTTTCAGATGTGTCATTCATTAGAAATAGGTAGTTGTCTTAATATATTTGCCTTAGAGTACCTGAAAAATCATATTTTAAACATATTTTGGTTACCACATAATTTTAGCTTATTCTGTCTCATAAGTTGCTTTTAAATATGCTGTCACTTCAGTGAGCTAAGTGCAAATAAATGCTCAGCCTTTAATGTAGCTGCTTCTTGTGTACAAGAATAGCAGTATTTTATATTCCACTATGTATTGAAATGATGCTATTCTTGAAGTAAAGAATACTCAAATGGTTTTAGTAGCTGCTGAGATTAAATTACAATGTCACTCCTAAAAGTAAAACTAAAAAGTTTCTTCATTCTCTTTTTCTCCTTTTGTATGCCTCCCACCATTTCAGATGTTTTTCTTGATGGACTGAAAATACATGTATACTATCCATATAGTATTCTGACTTAACAGTTTCATAACCACCTTGCCCCTGTGATTTTGCTTTTTACCTTTCTCAGTTATCCACCCCATGATTGTACATTAGATCTTGTCATTACTAAAAATTGCAAACTCTTTAAAATCTTCACAGTAAGTATTGTACTCCATCATCCATCTTCCACATGTACAGCTTGCTCCCTTCTCTATGCTGACTGCAGATTAGCTTAAACTCCATTATTTACCATTTTATTCTTTTCCTAGCATTTCATTTTGGTGTCATGCTTGGAAAAATGGCAATGTTGGTTAAATCCTACTTTTAGCCACTCTGCACCTGTACTCATGAGGAATAGATGAAAAAAAACTGGAGAAACACAGTCATATTGACTAGTTTCACTGGTTTTCACATGATTACTGATTACTAATCTTAAGTGTGTTCTCCGTATGACTGAGCAATCCTACCAAGTTTCCATAACCTTCCACTTTACTTCTCTTCCAGTCAGTATTTCACACTGTTATTCTTTTTCTGAAACCCTCAATACCCCTTCTCTCCCCTTCTCATTCAAAGCTGATACCTTTGTTTTCTAGATCATTGATATTACTGAAGCAATCAGAAGAGAATTTGCATATCCTTACCTACCAGCCTGCCTGCATTTATCTCTTTATATATTGTTTCCCATCCTTGTGAACTGCCTTTGGTTCATCTGTGCACTAGACCCCATCTTCTCAATGACTCAAAAGTGGCTCCTACACATGTTCCTTCCTCTCTTCTACACATTTTTCTTCTGCATCATTTACACAAATATTTGAATTCACATTTTTACTGTCCCATTTCACAGCCATCCTTTAGAAAAAATTTGTGTCTCTACTTCCTCTCCTCATTGTCTTTTGTATCATTTCAGTCAGCTTTCGTCATGTTATCTCTGTCCCACCCTACAGAAATGGCTCTTGTCAAGGACAACAGTGATCTACATATTGCCAAAGCCTAAATCACATGTTATTGTTCTTCCTGGACCTTTCCATATTGTTTAACAAAATGATCATTCTCCTTGAAACACTTTTTGAAATGTACCTTTTAGGTTTTGCTTCTGCCTCAGTGACTATTCCTTGCCTACCTCCTTTGTTCATTGCTTTTCAAGGTAATCTGAAGTGATAGAGTGCTTATATATCAGTGTTTGATATTCTGACATTCTTTGAACAGTAGTTATATACTGGTAACTTCCAAATTCAATTCTCCAGTATCCATCCTCTCTTAACTCCAGAGTCATATATCCAGCTCTCTGCCCTACAACCCATCTGGATATCAAAAACAATCTTAAAGTTAACTTGTCCAAAAATAATCTGTTTCCCATATGCATGCTTCTCTCAGTCAACCTAATTTCATTAATAACAATTCCATTCTGAAACTCCCTGATGACGCAAGGGGTTAAGACGCAACCTGTGAAGCTGTCTGCAGCCTCTGTAGCATGAAGTGATCCCCGGCCAGCCAGGGAGCAACCCACATGGCGCAGCAGACCTCTCCTGTCTCACCCTCCCGCTATTCCCCTCAGCAGTGTATTTCAGTAGATCTGCCTGTTCTGTTCCCCACTCTGTCTCTGGTGAATCCTCTCACACACGCCCCTCCTCTGGCTTGTACTCCAGCTCTTGTATGCATAAATAAATAAATCTTTTTTTAAAAAAAAAAATCCATTCTTCCAGTTGTTCAGGCCCAAAACCTTGGAAGTGTCCTTGTCTTACTCTTTCACAGCCCTGCCTACACTGATTCAATTATAAGACTGTATCAAAAATCTTACCACTTCTCACTATCCCAGCAGCTTCCACCCTGTTCTATGCCTGCATCTGCTCTTGACCAGACAATTGTAGTTGCTTTCTGGTTGGTATCTCCGTTATTCACTCATGATCCCTGTGGTCTGTTCTGCACATGATAGCCAGAGGGATTATTTGACAGTAGAAATAATATCACAGCAACATGTCTCTGTCAAAAATTTGCTTTCCATCTCACTCGGAATAAAACCCAGTGTCTTTGTCATGCCCTAAAAAACACTACAGTGTGAAGGGCCTGTACCCTTTCTACCTCTTAAACACCTCTCTCCTCTCACCTCTCTCCTCTCACCTCTCTCCTTCACTGCCCCTCACTTTATTCCAGCCACACTGGCTTTCTTGTCAGACACCTACCATCATTTTCTTGCATCACTTATTGATATTCATTGATGATAATGTATTCCTGAACATACCATGTTCTTTTCTGCCATGCCAGCAGGGAGTCTATTTCTCAGTATTTTGAGTAGAAAAATTATAATGTTGTTCCATAAAGCTTGCATATCAGTGATGAATTATGTTGAGGTAATGCTTGAGCATGTTGCTTCCTAACCAACAAACAACTAATAGGTGGTTTTGTGTGTAGTAGTATTTGGTCTTCCATTGTAATTGCTGTTCTCAACTGTTTTGATTTTTCTTCATCGTTTTCTTTAATACTTCCTCAACTTTTTGGTGGGACTTTTTTTGTGTAACAATAGGCAAAAGTAAGAGCTAATGATGAAAGACACTATAGATACTTAACAGCATAGGTGAATAATAGCCAAGAATGGCCCCCACTGAGTATGAGGCTAGTATCTCTTATCTCTGGCAGCATTGAGATTTGATAATACTTTGTGAACTTTTACAAAAGTCTACGTATGAGGCTGATATTAAACTAATTGTATACAGAACATAATGTTAAATTTTACTCATGTATTGTTTTGTTAAAAAAATATTTGATGCACTTTTAAGACTAAACTTAAGTTTTCCTATATAAATTAACAATTTTGGGGTAATAAGAGAGCTCTGGTCTATGATGGTTATATATTAAAAACAAGAACTATTCTTTTGAGTATGTCCTTATTTATTAAAGAAGTTCATGTATGCAGTGTGTATTACTAATTCATTGAAGTTTTAGTAAAAGACAAAGTTTATATCACCTGGCACAATTAATAAAAATTCCAGACATCTCTCTTCAAATTTTGTCTGTATTTCTGTTTTGTTATTTTTTTCTAACATAGTCTTTGATATTATGAACATTTATATTTTACTATTTTGGAAAATAATAAAACTGAGAACTCTTGAAATGAAGATTATTAGCAGAGAAAATACAACTATTACTGAATAAAATGCATTTTATCACCACAAAGTACCATGATAAGAACTTAATCAAAATTTTTAGATCTTCAACCCAAATGCCCAAAAATAGATGACTGGATCAAGAAGATGTGGTACATATACACCATGGAATATTACTCAGCAATCAAAAAAGATAAACACATGCAATTTGCAGCAACATGGATGGTGCTGGAAGGGATCATGCTCAACGAAATAAACCAGAAAGAAAAAGAAAAATACCGGATGGTCTCACTCATAGCAGGAATCTAGAAAACTTAAATAAGGGACCAGGAAAAAGAATAGCTATAAGAAAGAAAAAATCAAAATCAACATACAACTATGAACCGGAGACACACTATGGGGAGGGGGGCGGGGAAAGGAGGGAATGGGGTCAAAATAAGGGGGTTGCAATTGTATGGGGAATATAAAAATAAAATTTAAAAAAAAAAGAAAAAAAAATTAGATCTTTGGCAAGAGACTATTTTAACACAAGCATAAAGGGGACCTCAGTGACAAAAATGGAATTAGTAATGAAGTTTTCTATTTTCATCCTATAGATAAAATCCCTAAATCTTTGAAGTTGGCATACCAGAAGAAGGAGATTGATTACTTCCTTTGGGAAATAAAGATGAATCAGATTGCATCATTACTCTTTTTATTAACTTTCTTTCATGATTTCCCATCACAGTTAGAATTAAATCCACTTTCAAAACTCACAAAGATTTGGGTGTCTTTGCCAACCTTATGCTGAACCATGCTTTTAGCTTGCTCTCTGTTTCAGTCATGCTGCTTTCAGAGTTAAGACAAATAATTTGTAAATATTCTTAAGATAAAATATCATAAACATGCTAAATTGACTAATTTATGTTGACTGTAATCTTTCATTTATAAACCTCTTAAGTTTGGGGGGTGTTTTTAATTTTTCATTGTGGTAGTATATATAACAATATTTACCATGTTAACCATTTTTAACTGCAGGTTCAATGTCACTAAATGCATTTATAATGTTGTGCAACTATCGCTACCATCCATCTCCAGAATATTTTCATCTTCCTAAAATAAACTCTACCCATTATGCAATAATTTTCTGTTTCCCCATCCAACTAGCTGCTGGCAACCTCCACTCTACTTTATTTCTAGGAATTTGACTATTCTAAGTAACTTGTATAAGTGGAATTATGCCATATCTGTTCTTTTGTGACTGGCTTATTTCATAGAATGTCCCTTTAAAAAATTAAGATGACATTGGTTTATATCATTGTATATGATTCAGAGGTATAGGATCAGATCTCTTTGCGTGTATGTTACCACACCACATCCAATACCAAGACATCCATAATCCTCCACTGTAACCCATAGAGACCTCTCCCACCTTTTTTTTTTTTTTTTTTTTTTTTTTGCTCCCCACTGGTAACCTCAATTCTGTAGTCAGATTTCTAAGGATTGTTTTTGGTTTGGTTTTGTCTGACCATTTGTTTTGTTTCTCATTATTCTACATGTAAGTGATACCATCTGGAATTTTGTTTCTCCTTGTGATTTATTTTGCTTTGCATAATCACGTCCAGTGTCTTCCATGTTCCAGTGTTGTCATAAATGGCAAGAGTTCGTTTTCATAGCTGTGTAGTATTCCATAATGTATTTATTCCACATCTTCCTAACCCATTTCTCTGTCCTTGGGTACTTAGGTTGTTTTCATAACTTGGATATTGTTAATGGTGCTGCAATGAACAGGGGAGTGTATAATATCCCTTCAAATTAGTGTTTTTGCATTTTTTGGGTAGATACCATAACATCTATATGTCAGTAAATTGAAAATCTAGGAAAACTGACACATTTTTAGATGTATAGCACCTGCCAAGACTGAATGAAATACAAATAGGAAATCTGAACAGACTATTTACATGCAAGGAAATTGAAATCATAATTGAAAATCTCCTCAAAAAAACCCAAAAATTCAGGTCCAGACAGGTTCATTAGTGAGTTCTACCAAACTTTCAAAGACAAACTAATACTTATCCTTCTCAAACCTATCCCAAAAAAAATTGAGCAAGAGGGAATGCAAACACATTTTATGAAGTCAACGTTATCCTGATACCAACAGTAGACAAGGACACCACACACACACAAAAATGTCTTTAAGGTTCATCCATGTTGTAGCAAGTGTCAGAATTTCATTCCCTTCTAAGGATGAATAATATCCTATTGTACATATATACCTCATTTTGTTTATCCTTTCATCCCTAAATGGATACTTGGGCTTCTCCTATTTTGCTGTTTTGAATAATGCTGCTATTAACATAGGTGTACCTATATCTGAGTCCATGCTTTAAATTCTTTTTAGTATATACCCAGATGTGGAATTACTAGATCATATTGTAGTCTTATCTGTTTTTTGAGGAACTACTATATTGCTTTCCATAGCAGCTGCACCATTTTAAATTTTTATCAGCAATGCACAGAGGTTCTAATTTGTCCACATCCTGTCAACACTTTTCTGTTTTTGTCTTTTTTTTTTTTTTAGAAGCCATCCTAATGGGTATGGAATGGTATCTCATTGTAGTTTTGATTGCATTTCTCTAATGACTAGTGATCTTGAAGATTTTTAAATAATTTTATTTGCCACTTATATATCTTTGAAAAATATCTGCACATTTTTTAACCTGGTTGTTTATTTTTTGCTGTTGAATATAAAATTAGTTTATGTGATAGAAAACATACTTGAAAATTTAAAATATGTTTTCTTTCTTTTAGTGGTGCAAAGTATAATTTGCTAGCTTATACTACCCTTACCTTGGAAAGTGCTGAGGATAATTTCAAGACCCATAATCTGTTTATTAATGGAAATGGTAGGTATATTCTATATTTTACTTGTTACATATATCAATGTATATGTGGTTACAGTAATAATTTCTAATTTTAATATGTTCCTCTGAAGTTGATATTGACTTAAATACAGTGCAGGCCAGAATGATTCATGGGGGACCTTTCAAATATATTTATCACAGTGTTGCAAAGATCAGAGGAATGTATATATCTTTTTAAATTACTGTTTTCTTATTCTTTGACTAAATACCCAGAAGTGACGTTGCTGAACTATATGGTAGTTCTAATATTTTTGAGGAATCTCCATAGTGTTTACCACAGGGGCTTGACCAGTATGTATTCCCACTAACAGTGCACTAGGGTTCCTTCCCCAAATCCTCATTAGCCCATTGTTTCATGTCCTTTTGACAATAGCCATTCCAGTTGGTGTAAGGTGAAAGTTCTGGATAGCATTCATGCAGGATACTTTTTACAAGCTAACAGAAGTTTGGCAGTTTAAATAATTTTCTCCTTAAATAGTAAACATATAATTCACAAACTTTCTTCTGCTTTTATTGGCTCTTGGAAATCACTTATCAACATCACTTTTGTGATGTTAACCTGTCTCTTTATCATTCATTTTCTGAAGTTTCACTGTGATATAAGTATAGAATTTAACTTTATTTATGCTTCTAGTAGAACTCCTTGAACTTAAAAAAAAATGTTGATTGATGTCTTTTATTAGTTCTGGACAAGATCTCACACATCTATTCCAACAGTTGCAGCTCCATTCTCTTTTTCTTCTTTTAGCATTCCTCTTAATTGAATGGGAATCCTGCTAATTCTGTTAGCTTATCTCACTGTCTCTCTTATGTTAATTACTATTTATTATACACTTATCATTTTATCTGTCTGTCTGCAATTTTTGTGGATATTTTATTACTTTTTTTATTTCCCTCATTTTCTCTGTGGCTCTCTTATCTTCTGTTATACCCGTATACTAAATTCTTCATTATAGGTATTGTATGTCTCAGTTCTAAAAGTTCTTTTTTTTTAAAGATTTATTTATTTATGCATACAAGAACTGGGGTACAGGCCAGAGGTGCGGGGGTGAGAGGATTCACCAGAGACAGAGTGGGGAACATAACATGCAGATCGACTGAAATACACTGCTGAGAGAAGCAGTGGGTGAGTCAGGAGAAGTCTGCTGCATCATGTGGGTAGCTTCCTGGCTGGGGATTGAACTTGTGCTGCAGTGGCTGCGGATAGCTTCATAGGTTGCGTCTTAACCCCTTGCACTACCAAGGAGGCCCAGCCCTGAAAATTCTATTTGACTTTTCCTAATTTGCTGTGCTGCTCTGTTTTCTTTGTATGCACTGTTAATGTTATATTTTAGGTTTTTATTAAAAGAATATGCATAGCTGTTTCATAACTTATGACTAATAATTCAGATAAATAAAGTCCAGGTAAGTTTCTGTTGAGTTTTTTCTTCTTGTTCTTACTCATAGTGTCTCATTGTTTACATGTCTGCTGATCTTTATGCATTTGTCATTATAATTGGAAGTTTTTAGGAAAAAATTAATACTTAATATTTCTGTTTTGCTTCTGGTAGGCACTGGGGGAACTGTCAGTTTAGGTCCAATTTCTTCAAAGACCATGTCTGGATCTCTGCTATACCCACAGTGTATTCTGGGCAGAGCAAGGATTTTTCACCATCACCATGTTGGTAGTTACTTTGGGTATCAACTTAGTATAAGGAAACCCCTCCAATGCTTGACATTGCTCAGCCCCTAAACATTAACTTCTGTTTTGCTTCCATCATCTTGCGGAATTATTGGCAAATACTATCAGGAAAGACTCCACTTTCTTTTTTTTAAATAACAATTTTTTTTTAAAAGATTATTTATTTATACAAGCACTGGGTACAGTCAGAAGCGCGGGAGGGTGAGAGAATTCACCAGAGCCAGAGCAGGGAGCAGAGCAGGCAGAAGGACCGAAGTATACTGCTGAGGGGAGCAGCGGGCGGCAGGAGAGGTCTGGAGAGCAGCCGGGGATCGAACAGGCGCTGCACAGGCTGCAGGCAGCTTCGCAACCCAGCACTCAACCGCTGTGCCACTGAGGAGGCCCAAAAGACTCCACTTTCCATGATCACTTAACTCACTGGCTCTCATTTACCCTCAGATTTGTACTGGTAATAGCTTTGTTACCTCTTTGGAATTAGGGGCAATTTTTAAAATATATTTGACTCATCATTCTCAGTGAGAGGACTGATTTGAATCATCTAGCCTTCTGTCACCCAAAATTTGAAGTCTATAAGAATTAGCATTATCAATTTAATCAGAAAATCTAGCAAATAAAGTTTGTTGTCATTCCATTTGTATCAGTTCTCTAGAATTATCAATATTACCACCATTTGTTGAGTGCCTATTACGTTATATCAGACCTTTGTCTATGAAATATTCAGTCTTAAAAAAGAAAAAAATATCCCACAATGTGTGGCAACATGGATGAACCTTGAAGACTTCATGGCAGATTATAAAAAAGTGCCATAGTGACAGTACCTCATGAAAAGAGAAGAGAATCCTTTAGAAATGACTAAATTCAAGCCAAGGATTTCAGAGGAAATAGCCAGTCACAGAAGGACGAATACTGCATGATTATGCTTACATGAGGTATCTAAAATAGCCAATCTTAGAAGTAGAGGGTAGAATAGCAGGTACCAGGGACAGTGGGAGGGTGAAATGGGGAGTTGCTAATCACCAGATGTAAAGTTTCAGTTATACAAGATGAGTAAGTTTTAGGTTGATGAATAAGTTTTAGAGATCTGTTGTTCAACATTGTGCCTGTAATTAACAAATAATACTCTATTGTACTCAAATATCTATTAAGAGGGTAGAACTCCTATAAGATGTTCTTAACATAATAAGATATAAACAAACACATCTTTAAAGTAGTTGATATTCTTATCCTCTGTGAGATGTTCTTATAAGGAAACATTTCAATAAAGTGGTTAATAGTGGAGACTATGGCGCCATCAGCCTTAGATTCATGTTCTAGTTCTACTACTGATTAGTTCTGTGACCTTCACAAGTTCCTCATTTTATTACCACTTACATTTTACAGATGAGTAAAATACAGCTTAGAGAATCTAACGTGCTAGATTATGTAGCTGGCAAGTGATTGAACCAGACTTTAAATAATCCAGGACAGGCTGTGCTATGCTTTCTGGTCAGGCATGATTAGTATTAAAGTACCCAAAGTCTCAAAATACTGTCATTGTGTGAATAGTGGAATTGATGATGAAAAGCCCCATTCTTTCAACCAAATCATCTGAAAAGTTGTGGAAAGGAATAAAATTCACAAAGGGAGCATCAGTTTTTAACAGTGATTCCTCAGTTGTCCTTAGTGTTCTGTATTACTATATTCTCCTTTAACAAAATATTCATGGTCAAATAAGCTTGGGAACAGTGTGGTATAACTTTCTTAGAGAAACAATACAGATTAACATATTAAAGACTATGAAAATATCTGTATTTAAACCTAACACCTCAAAACTGTGTGTATTAGAACTTAAAGATTCAATTGAAAAATTTCAAGAACACTAACCTGTATGCCTCTTTTTATGTGATAGATTATTTCCCTAAACATGTGCATAAATTGAAATTTTGAAAAAAGAAAGTTTGTAATTAAAAAGAAGCAAAATTTTATACAGGAAAAATGCTATCCTCTAATTTTTTCATTGATATAAATATATTAACATAATAGGTTTTCTTAAATAAAGTATCAATGTCTGGCAAATTCTGTAAAATCAAAAGGAAATGCAAGCATTTTGAAAATTGTAATTCAGTTATTGTTGCTAATTGAAGGGAAAGTCAAAATGATTTATTAAGATTTATATTTGTCATCAAGAAATTTTTATACTTTTTATAAAGCAATGAAACCACATTGTGAAGATTGACTCACACGGAACTGAGATGTTATCTGGATTCTTTCTCCTGCCTGTGTTTTGTTTTTTTTTTGTTGTTGCTGCTGTCATTTAAAAACTCCATTTTGTTCCCCATTTGAAACAACAGATGAATTAGATAATGTCTTAAAGTAATGAAAAGTCAGACTGCCCTTTCACTTCCTGTTTCATCTTGTTCTAATACCTCCCTTGGTTAGAAAAAAAGAATTAAGTATTTTGATTAAATGTGTTGCACAAGGACTGAGAGACAGCACTAAGAAATGGAAAGCATGTGGTTTGGGGCATGAGACTGCCCTGGATATGAAATTATAAGAAGTATCCATTATATGTCAGACATAATGGTAGAGGTCATAGATTCATTATCTTACTTGCTTTTCACAACCTTTCTACTTAAAAAATAGGTAGTATTTTTAAAATGAGAAATTGATTTTGAAATAGGTTAAGTGACAGCCTACATGCCATATTTCTTGTCAGGGATAGAGAGAAGCAGCTGTGATTCTGTATTTTAATGCACAGTGGCCCCAGGTTGGAAATAACAGGTGATTACAGGGTATATGGCAAGGGGGCTGTGGAGCCAGAACTTCTATATCAAATATCCCTTTCAAGAACTACAGTCAGTAAAGAATGTTCATGGCATGCCATGAAATCTGAACTGATTTTTACCAAAGAGGCCCATTGTTATATGTTCTGTTTAGGTTCTAGGTTTATTATTGACTGACCAAATTTCATGAACTGGTCTGAAAAACCAATCATCATTTATGACTCCATTTCTTTAGGGAGTGCATCCTAAGTTAAAAACAACTAACTTAGAGATATTTAGAACCCAAACCATTCATACGTCTGAAATTACTTTATAAAGAAATTTGCTTTCAAACTTTAATCACAGTTATTTCAGATATAGTACTCAGATGTATGCTTATAGAATGTTTATATCATTTCCTGCCTATTTTAGGCAGATTCTCATGTATTTATTTATATCTGCTCTTTTAAATCATTGCCTGTATTGTATTTATGCATTTATTTCTCCCAACTTAAGCCTTCTTTTTTCCTAAAAAGCAGTAACTTTAACAAGATATTAATTTAAAAGATTTGAATAGTCCCAGACAATTTGTTGTGTGCTATTCTGTAGTAGTGTGCTGGGAGTGAAGCTGATAAAAACTTTTTTTTGTTTGTTTTACTTAGTACTTTTTGTGTAGGCTGATCTTTTTCCTTTAATTGATGTATCAAACCTTGGCTACATGGTATCTGTATATTAAAAAATGTATTTATACAGTTTTACAGATGCTTTACTTCTTGTGATTATTAAGAATTTTTGGTTAATAAGAGCAACAGTCAGTCACTAGCCATTTTATAGGCACTACCAACAAGGATGCAGTAAAAACTTTAAAAATCATTTTATGTGATCTAGTGTGATCAGAGAGCATATTTTTGGTTTTTATTTGTATACTGATTCACAGAATAAATTATGTAATGCCCTCCTTCCATAATAATGTGAAGACAATATACATATCTGCATCATACATTAGAGTATCGATGTTTTTTGGAAAAAAATTTTAAGTACTAACCAACTTACAGAAAAGTTGTAAGTTGAATGCAAAGGTCTTTTTTTTTAATCCCCGCAAATATATATAAAACAAGTTCCTTACATGATGCTCCATTACTCCCAAATATGTTATTCCATAATTCCTATTAACAGGACACATGGCTACATTGCTGCAACTATCCAAGTCATTAAGTGAATATTAATACATAATTACCGTCTAATCCTCATAATCCATTCCAATGTTGTTTACTATCCCAGTGATGTCCCTGTGGCCAAAGGATATTATGCAAAGTCACACATTATAATTAATTATCATGTTTTAATATCTTAGAATCTTGACCAGTCCTTTGGTCTTTCCTTGGTTTTCATGATCTTGATACTTTTAAATTATTTTGTAGAAATTTCTTCAATTTGAGTTTGACTGATGTTTTCTTGGGATAAGAGTCAGATATGCATCTTTGGCAGAAATAGCGCAGAAGTGGTGCTGGATTCCCATTGCATTCTATCAGGTGGCATATAATTTTGATTCATCCCATTACTGATGATGTTCACTTTGATCACTTGATTAAGGTGGTGTCTGCGAAGCTTCTCTGCTATACTTTGTTTCCACCTTTGTTATTAAGGGAATATATATTTTGTGCCTTTCAGTTTATTCATTGGTTTATTCATTGGTTTATTTATTTCACTGTGGGCTCCTGTTTTCCTACATTCAGTGCCTCATAATCTCTTAACATCATTATTTATTTTGAAGTTCAGATTGTCTCAAATTTGACCAGTGTGCCCATTCAAGACTTCTGTGTCTTTTTGATCTGTCCTCATCATTTTTGAGTACTTCTTTGCTTAATGGCATAACAAGATATTCTAGGGTCATCATACACATTCCCTGCCCCTGCTCTGGAATCATCGGTTTCTGCAAGGAACTCTGGTTCTTTTTAATTGAAATAGTATTTAGAAGACATGATGTGATTCTAGATATATTCACTGCTGTTCAGAGTGCCATTCTGGTATTGCTTTTTCTTACAGGCCTCTGATTAAACAGTGCTACATACATACATATATACATACATGCATGCATACATATTTGCATATATATTTTGTCTTGGTTTTCTTAATCTTATATATGTTGAAAACTGTAAGTTCACACATTCAATCCTAATTCAGAACTGCAGAATTCATTCTATTTCTTTTTTCTAACAGTGAGAAACCTTTTATCTTCCATGTTTTTTCTTCTTTAATCAGTCATCTTCAAAGCAACTATTCTCCTATCTCTGCTATATGGACTCTTTCCTTCTTTGCTGGGCTTCTAATATGACGCCCTGGACTGCTTCTTGCCCCATGTGGACACTCTGTGTCCTGCTCAGGATCTAACTCTCCATACCTGGCTGCCTTCACCTTTATTCCCTGTGGACATCTTCCTCAGCCTGCCTGTTTTCCGACACTCCGTGCCAGCTGCCCCTCCACTTGGATGCCCTTCTCTCTCAACTTATGGCTCTGATATACTGTCTGGGTAACCCATGATAAATGACTTCCTTGGTCTTCTCAGAATCTGACTCTCAACCCAAATGTGGAGACTCCTTACTCTGCTTGGGTCCTCACTCCCCACACTAAACCATCCCCTGAACAGAGATCGCCCTCAGGCTCTAGACTGTGCCCCATGTGATTGCCCTCCTAAGCCCATTCAGAGACTGCCACCTCATGTAGGCAGCTCTCTTACTCTCCTCATCCTGCCTGGCCTCAGCACCCAGCTCTGGCACACCACAGTTTTTCCCCCAGCCTTTGTTACAGTTCCCTATCTTAGGGGGATCCACTTAATGATTTATAGCTATATTATAGCTATATTGTTCAACAAGTGAAGGGGAAGGAGAAGGGTGAAAGTGTTTATTAAATTTTTATTTTAAAGTTTTGCTCTGATGCATTTTATTCAGAAAATCACTTTGATAATTATTGTAATGCAAATCAGAAAAAATACAATTTAACATATAAAAATCAATTGTTAGAATGATTTTTGCATTAAATGTGTTTACTTACACCTTCATTGATTAATAACTTTAAGCTTCAATAAGGGATCAAGAGATAACAGTTTCCATGTCTTTTTCAGGTGTAGTATGCTAGAAACTATTTAATATTCTTTCCTATTTTCTCTAACATAATTATACTATTGAATGAGTACTAGTGTTTGAGTTGTATGAACCTATACATATGTTCTTATATAAAGCAAAAAAAAAATTTGTAAAATGAAAAAATCAAATGTAATTGTAACTGGGCTTTTTTTCTCTCCTTTTAATAGAGGAGTCTTCATTTTGGCTTCCCTTGTATGGCAACATGTGCTGCCGATTAGTTGCCCAGCCAGCTTGTATGACTGAGAATGCATTTGCAGGATTTCTTAATCATCAGGTTGGAGGATTTCATATATCCTAAAATTATCACTCCAATTTAGATCTGATTATACAGACAATTGTTTGATCTTCTGATATTGAGAAGTATTTTTAAAGTTCTCAGTGGTAAACATAGAATATGGGGTTTGGGGGAGAAGAATTGGAGGTGAGAAGGTGGGAAAGAAAGGGTCTGATAGATACAGTTTTGATGACTAAGGAGCTCTCTTTCCAGGTTTCTGTGCTTCATTAATAGCAGTAATAGAATAGTCAACAACAGAGGACTCCTTGTGGAAACTGATAAGGACAGCTCAACACCTTTCACATAAAGGCCTTTCTGGCAGTCAGCTTTTGGCATGGTTTAGGCATCTAAGCTTCCAAAACTGCCTCTGTGCCATCTCCTCCTGATTTATTTATAACCATAGTTATTGTATTCAGTAAATAATTAATTATGGGCTTCAATGAATCAATAGCTTTTTCTAAAAGATTCCATTAGGAGGAAGGAAAATTTGCATTCTTACAGGGCAGTCAACATTTTCCAGTGTTCTGAGAACAGTAAGAAAAAAATTATATTTTGAACAGTGAGAGTTATTTTTATAACTTTCCTGAGTCATTAGATGAATGCTGTGGAATTCTAAGCACTAATTTTTAATAGAATAGCTTTTCTAAAACTGCATTGATTTATGATTTTATGGTTGCAAAAGTTATGTGCTAATCATTACCTCCATTTTGCTTAGTGCTTTTCAGAATTTCAAGCTTTTCTTCTTTAATATTAACTCACTCTTTGCTTTGGGGCTACTGAGCCACTTACTGTACAGTATATTAAGGGGTAATTCTATCATATTTAAAGGAAAACCTAACTTCATTTTGATGATTTAAGTATTTTGTTGACTTTAAGATGATAATGATTTAAGGTTGATAGTTTCCTGAGTTTTTGTTTTTTTTTTTTTTTTTTTACAGCAAATGGTAGAAGGACTGATTAGTTGGAGACGGTTGTATTGTGTTTTGAGAGAGGGTAAACTCTATTGTTTTTACACTCCAGAAGAAATTGAAGCTAAAGTGGAACCAACTTTAGTAGTGTCCATTAACAAGGTAAATGAAATACTCTTTTGGAAATAAAGATGTAACATTTTATGAAGTTTATTTTCTCAACAATATTGTTACCATCTTGAAAAGGCAAGGACTGTTAAAATTGGATAGTTCGTAACAATAATTTGATCTTACTTTTCTTTTCATTATGGAGCTTATAGAGGAAATCCTGTACTATATTTCCTAAAAAAACCTAGTCATTGGAAATCTGTACCAGTTAATAGATTTTAAAGCAAGGACTGTAACTCTACATTAACAGGACATTTGAATTTTTCATGAATTTTAAGAGATTATATAAACATAAATGATAGTTCATGTTACAGTGATGCTCATTCTGGTTAATATTCAAATGCACCATTGAAAGATATTTTTGGGTGTACTTTGTGATTTCTTGTGGGATTGATAGGCAATTGTCCAATATTCAGTTCAGGACAGAATAGGCTAACAGTCCAGTTAGAATACATGAGTACTTACACGGCTTTTAAAAAGTAGTACTGTACCACCTAGACAATCTATCAAATATATATATGTGCATGTATTTATATATGCATACAGTGGTTTGATACAAATGAGACTATTAAGTTTAGTTACATTTTTCACCCAAAAATCTGTAATGAAAACTTTTCATTCAGGCAAACTTATTTTTTTTTTATTTTATTTTTATATTCCCCTTACAATTACAACCGCCTTATTTCGACCCCAATTCCTCCTTTCCCCGCTCCCCTGTAGTGTGTCACTGGTTCATAGTTGTTTGCTGATTTTGATTTTTTCTTTCTTATAGCTATTCTTTTTCCTGGTCCCTTATTTAAGTTTTCTAGATTCCTGCTATGAGTGAGACCATCCGGTATTTTTCTTTTTCTTTCTGGTTTATTTCGCTGAGCATGATCCCTTCCAGCTCCATCCATGTTGCTGCAAATTGCATGTGTTTATCTTTTTTGAATGCTGAGTAAGATTCCATTGTGTATATGTACCACATCGTCTTGATCCAGTCATCTGTTTTTGGGCATTTGGGTTGTTTCCAAAGCTTAGCTATTGTAAATAGTGCTGCTATAAACATAGGGGTGCAGGTCTTTGGAATGAATGTATCTGTGTCCTTTGGGTAAATACCTACGAGTGGAATTGCTGCATCATATGGAAGCTCTATCTTCAGTAGGGTGAGGAATCTCCACACAGTTTTCCATAGTGATTGGACCAGTTTACACTCCCACCAGCATTGCAGGAGAGTTCCTTTTTCTCCATATCCTCGCCAACGTTTGTTGTTGCTAGTTTTTTTAATATGTGCCATTCTCACTGGTGTGAGATGGTATCTTATTGTAGCTTTGATTTGCATTTCCCTGATTACAAGTGATGTTGAACATTTTTTCGTATGCCTCTTGGCCATTTGTATTTCCTCTTTGGAGAATTTTCTTTTTAGCTCTTCTGCCCATTTTTTGGCTGGATTATTTTCTTTGTTTTTGTTCAGTCTCATCAGCTCTTTGTAGATTTTTGTGATCAGTCCTTTACCATTAGTGTTGTGGGCAAAAATGTTCTCCCAGTCGGTGGGGTTTCTCTTTGTTTTGGTTATTGTCTCTTTTGCTGTGCAGAAGCTCTTTAATTTAATGTAATCCCAGCTGTTTATCTTTGCCTTCACTATCACTGCTTTGGGTGATGTGTCTGTAAAGATGTCTTTGAGGTGCATGTCATGTAGTGTTTCGCCTATATTTCCTTCTATATATTTTATGGTTTCAGGTCTTATGTCTATTCTTTAATCCATTTTGAGTTGGTTTTTGTGCATGGGATGAGGTAGTGGTCAAGTTTCGTTCTTTTGCATGTAGTGACCCAGTTTTCCCAGCACCATTTATTGAAAAACTTTCTTTGCTCCAGTGCATATTCTTTGTTCCTTTGTCAAAGATTATTTGACCATAAATCTCTGGGTTTATTTCTGGGTTTTCTGTTTGGTTCCATTGGTCCGTGTGTCTGTTCTGGTTCCAATACCATGCAGTTTTGATTATTATGGCTTTGTAGTATAGTTTGAAATCTGGGAGAGTGATGCCTCCATCCCCTTCTCTTTTTTTCAGGAGGGTTTTGGCTATTTGGGGTTTTTGGTGGCTCCACATGAATTTCATCAATATTTTTTCAATTTCTTTGAAGAATGACATTGAAATTTTAATTGGAATAGCACTGAATCTGTAGATTGCTTTTGGTAGGATGGCCATTTTGATAATGTTAATTCTTCCGAACCATGAGCAAGGGATAGCTTTCCATTTCTTTGTGTCTACTTCTATTTCTTTTAACAGTGTTTATAGTTTTCTTTGTATAGGTCCTTTACTTCTTTTGTTAGGTTTATTCCCAAGTATTTGAGTTTGTTTTTTTTTTTTGTTTCAATAATAAGAGGAATAGTTTTCTTGATTTCTTCTTCAGATTTATTGTTTGTGTATAGGAAGGCTACTGATTTTTGTGCATTGATTTTATGTCCTGCCACTTTACTAAACTAATTGATTAATTAGTTTTTCTGTGGAGTTTTTGGGGTTTTCTATGTATAGTATCATATCATATACAAATAGTGATAGTTTGACTTCTTCCTTGCCTATTTGGATTCCTTGTATGTCTTTTTCTTGTCTTATTGCTCTGGCTAGAACTTCCAGTATTATGTTGAAAAGCAGTGGTGAGAATGGACATCCTTGTCTTGTTCCAGATCTTAATGGAAATGCTTTCAGCTTTTTACCATTGAGAATGATACTGGCTGTGGGCTTGTCATATATGGCCTTTATGATGATGAGGTATGTTCCTTATATCCCGAGAATTTCAAGGGCCTTTATCACAAATTGGTGTTGTACTTTGTCAAATGCTTTCTCAGCATCTATGTATATTATGGTTTTTAAGGCAAACTTACTTTTTTGCACGATCTTAAATGTATCTTTTTATCCAAGTCTAGTTTATTACAGAATCCCTCCCCATTGTATGCATTCCTACTCTAGAATACTTGAATGGCATTTCTCGGGCAAAATGCCATGTTTTCTACCTCTAGAGGTACCTCATTGTTTCTAGCTGTTTTACTTTGCTTGTCTTTGGAATGGTTGAATTGAAGTAAATGATAAAATATGAGCCACCATGTCTGTTAACAGTGTATGTTCTACTTGTCTTTAGATTTTCCTTTCAAAAAAAATATTAAGTAGTATGGTCTGATGACATAGATAATGGTCTACTAATCTATAAGGACTTGAATTAATTGTTACGATTGTTTTCAGTGGTAACTTTTTGTCTTTTTATACTGCTTTTAGAAGTAGCACTACTTTTTACTGGAAGAATTCCTTCAGTGAGACTTTTACTATATAATTAAGTCCTCTTAATTTATTTGTTTTGTGTATTGCAAAGATTAGTTTCTCTTAAGTAATATACCTCAATATTGTAAAATAGTGAATTTATTTTAGTTTAGAAAATTAGGTTTATGAAATTATAATTCTATTTTTGGAAAATTAATATATTTTTATTACATACCAATTCTTATTTTATTTTGCTTATTCTTCATTTTGCTTTTCCCCACATTAGTCTTTTGAAAATGTTAGATGTGCAGGAGAGTTGAAGGAAGAGAGTAATGGATGTCTGTATTCCTTCACCTACATCTGTAGTAATCATTTTGCCACTTTTGCTTTCTCTTTAGAATGTATAACTTTTTTTTTTTTCTGAGCTATTTGAAAGTGTAGCAAAGAGCATAACATTTTTTTCCTAGAAAATTTCTCCTAAAAACAAAGATATTTCCTTCATAACCCTATTAGTGTTACACTCAAGAAATTTACTGCTATATAATAACATCATCTAATATACAGAACAAATTGTCTCCACACTGTACTAATTTTTATCTGTTGTTTGACCCAGGACCCCCATCAACTAGTACAAATTGTATCTGGTTACCATATCTTTGTTTCTTTTCCATCTAAAGGACACATTCTTTTCTCTCACTGCCTTCCCCCACTCCCCACCTTGATATTTTTGGAAAACCTAGGCAAATCCCCAAATCTGTATTTAACCAATTGCTTCCTAGATTCAGGGTAAATATTTTTGACAAGAGTTCTATATAGGTAAATTTTTCTAACCTGTTCTTCTTACAAACTCAGTAGATAGTAAAACTGAAACCCTACTATTCTTTTCCCTTACATGTTGTGCAAATGAATATGGAAAGTCAAAAACCAAATTCAAATGTAATGTAAATAAATATTTTCAAAGTCATTTGTTTTACTTGAGAACAGTCTTCAAGGTATTCATTTCACCTTATCTCAGCCCTTTAAGGTAGGCAGAACAGGTAAGTCAACCCTGTTTTACAGGCGTATTATTTCTGTTTTACAAATGAAGAAACAGACTCAGAGATGAGATAGAACTTGTCTAGCTAGGTAAGTAAAATTATATGACTCACTCTTTTCCTAATGAATAGCAAAAAAATAGATAAAAATTCATAGACTACTTTTCTGTTTTCTCATAGACATACTGCTACCTCTGGCCTAGATTTAGAAGGCAAAATTAGACTTTTTCCTATCCCCATGCCTACTCTGAAACCATTTTGCAAGTAAAAAGTAGCTTTCAGGACCTGAAGACATAAAATGCGTTATCTGTAGACAATGACTTATGAATCTTTACCATTTAAATTTAAGAGGGACAATTATAATGGAACTCCTCTGTTATTGTAGCTAGTGTATCTATATTTTCTTGTCTCATGACAAGGGTCTAATTCCAGGAAAGTGGTTAACAGTGTTTCATGGTCTGACTGAATTGACCTTTTTTCAATTGACTCATTTTTCCTCATGGTAATAAAAGTTGACAGCCCAGCCACTGATGGGATTCTGTAGTCAATCAGTTCCATTATTAAGATGACTGAAATCAGCATACTTAGAAATCCCAGTGGTGATTCCTCAATTGACCGTTATAAATTCACAGAAAAATGATTAATCTAGTAATCTATATAGAATCAGCCCTAGACTGAAGGGACAGTATGGGCTATATTTGACCCTGAGGATTGATGACATAAATCCTTCATTGTAACTTTTGTCTACAATGCATCCTCTAAAAAAGAACTTTAAGATTAAACCATGGGATAAGATTTAAGTTTGGGAAGATTAATATAATTTAGTTGCTGAGCTCAAAAGATTAAAGTGATAATAAAACCTTCCATTCTCTAGCATTGTGGTAGTGCCAGCTAAGTTTACTGTAATGCTGAATCCTGCCCTTTCTCTGTAAAAATTTTTCTCTTTGCAATTCCTACTTCAACTGCAGGATTCATCTGAATCCTTCTACTTGTTTAAAAACCTCACTCATAAGAATAAACACCATTGATCTCCTTATTTAAATGTTAATTATAATCTGACAAGAAATCTGTATGTTACTTCCAAAAACAACTGTCATATATTATATCCTATTAAAGTAAATTTTACAATTTTTCTTAACTTATAAAATAAATTTACCAAAAATTGAGAAACTATAGTGATCATTATACCATGTATACTAAGTAAATTTAAAAGTTACCATGTTGTCATATTTGCTTTTGTTTTGATCTTTTGTTAAACACTTCATATTTTATTTACATTGTAATCAGTTTCATGATAGTATAGATTGCATAAAATAAAATTCACCAATTGTAAGTTAGCAGATAATTTTGACAAATAATATACAGTTGTATAGTCATTATAGTAATTTATTATCATTTTTAAATCTTTTTTAATTAATTTTTTTATGTTTTACATCATTGTTCATTTTTAAACAATATTTGCTTCCCCCCCACTCCCTCAGGTGTCGCCCCCATAGAGTTTTCTTCACCAGTATACCCATGCATCATCACCTCAGTCCCCTGTGCTCCTCATTCCCTCCCTCTTATCCCTTTCCCTCCTCCTCCCCTGCAGTATGTGTCTGATTTATAATTGTCTGTTTTTGCTTTGTTGTGCTTTGTACTATTATTTTTTTACACTGATGTCTTATTTGGTTCCCCTATATTCCTGCTATAAGTAAAACCATGTGGTATTTTTCTTTTTTCTTCTGACTTATTTCACTGAACATAATTTCTTTTAGCTCCATCCATGTTGCTGCGAATAATGGCATGAGTTTATTTTTTTTTGATTGCTGAACAATATTCCTTTGTGTATATATACCACATCTTCTTGATCTAGTCATCTATTTTTGGGCATTTGGGTTGTTTCCATTTTTTACCTATTGTAAACAATGCTGCAATAAACATAGGGGTACAGGTGTTCTTTTGAATCAATGTTTTTGTGTCCTTTGGGTAGATTCCCTAATAGTGGAATTGCTGGGTCATATGGTAGCTCCATTTTTAGTAGACTGAGGACCTCCCGACAGCTTTCCATAGTGCTCGGACCAGTTTGCACTCCCACCAGCAATGTAGAAGAGTTCCTTTTTACCGCACCCTTGCCAACATTTGTTGTTGCTTGTTTTTTTTGATATGTGCCATTCTTACTGGTGTAAGGTGGTATTTCAATGTGGTTTTTTTTTAATCTTTTTTTTTAATTAACTTATTTATTTATACAAGAACCGGAATACAGGCCAGATGCGTGGGAGGGTGAGAGGATTCACTAGAGACATAGCGGGAACAGAACAGGCAGACTGACGACATACACTGCTGAGGGGAGCAGCGGGCGAGACAGGGGAGGTCTGCTTGGTCATGTGGGACCCTCACCAGCTGGCCGGGATCGAACCAGCGCTGTAGAGGCTACGGACAGCTTCACAGCGCTGCACTCAACTGCCTGCGCCACCAGGGGAGGTCCTCTCAATGTGGTTTTGATTTGCATTTCCCTGATAAGAACTGGACAAAAGACCTGAAACCAGGGCCTCCCTGGTGGCGCAGCGGTTGAGCGCTGGGTTGCGAAGCTCCTGCCGCCTCTGTAGCGCTGGTTCAATCCCCGGGCTGCATCCCGGCCACTCCGTGTACTTGGTCAGCAGTGTGCTTCGGTCCTTCTGCCTGCTCTGCTCCCCGCTCTGGCTCTGGTGGATTCTCTCACCCTCCTGCGCTTCTGACTGTACCCAGTGCTTGTATAAATAAATAAATAAATAAATAAATAAATAAATAAATAAATAAATAAATAAATAAATCTTAAAAAGAAAAAAAAAAACCTGAAACCATAAAATATATAGAAGACAATATAGGTAAAATATAGGTAAAACACTGCAAGACATACGTCTCAAAAACATTTAAAGACTCATCACCCAAAGCAAAGAAAGTCAAGGAAAAGATAAACACCTGGGATTATATCAAACTGAAAAGCTTCTATACAGCAAAAGAGACATTAACCAAAACAAAGAGACACCCCACTGATTGGGAAAAAAATCTTTGCACTCCATACAACTGATATGGGACTGATTACAAAGATATACAAAGAACTCACACGACTCAACAAAAACAAAGTAAATTGACAATCCAGTCAAGAAATGGGCAGAAGAACTTAAAAGAAATTTCTCCAAAGAGGAAATGCAAATGGCCAACAGGCATATGAAAAAATGTTCACCATCCCTTATAATCAGGAAAATGCAAATTAAATCTTTTTTGTGAGGACATTTAATTTCTGTCTCTTAGTAAATGTCAATTATACAATAGTTATCAACTGTAGTATGTTCTCATTAGATCTCATTTCTTACTGTCTTATAACTGAACATTTGAAGTTTCATAAACTTACCTAGTTTTTGCTGACCTATTTTAAAATGTATCTCCATTATTGACACTTGATCTTTCAGTACTTCAACATGTCACTCTTTTTTTACTGATACAAAATAACAACTTTGTCATATTAGCTTGGAATATAACTTAGATTTATTTCTGAGCTTGATGTACAATGTTCCACTCTTTCACTTGTTTGAGTGAATGGTGTGCTGTGAAGTACAGTATAAAAGCATGTAAATAGGGCCTCCCTGGTGGCACAGGCGATTGAGTACAGCACTATGAAGCTGTCTGCAGCTTCTGTAGTGCTGGTTCAACCCACATGGTGCGGCAGAGCTCTCTTGTCTCGCACTGCTGCTCCCCTCAACAGTGTATTTTAGTCAGTCTGCCTGTTCTGCTCCCCGATCTGTCTCTGGTGAATCCTCTCACCCTCCTGCACATCTGGCCTGTACCCTGGTTCTTATATAAATAAATAAATAAAAAGCATGTAAATATCTGTAAGAAAGAATGAAAATCTACAAAGTGAGACAATGACTAAGAAATTCATGAAACAATTTTAAATAGAGACATGATATACTAGATGCTAACAATTTTTGTAAAGCTGTCTTTAAAAAAGTATGTTAATGTCCCAGGAACAGATGAATAAAAATATACAAATTAGGGCTTCCCCAGTGGCACAGCGGTTGAGCGCTGGATTGCGAAGCTGCCCACAGCCTTGAAAGCGCCGGTTCGATCCCCGGCTGCTCCCCGGCCACCGGAGGAGTGTCCCGCATGGTGCGCAGACCTCTCCTGCCGCCTGCTGCTCCCCTCAGCAGTATACTTCGGTCCTTATGCCTGCTCTGCTCCCTGCTCTGGCTCTGGTGAATTCTCTCACCCTCCCGCGCTTCTGACTGTACCCAGTGCTTGCATAAATAAATAAATAAATCTTTAAAAATATATATATACAAATTAAACTGGAAAACTACTACTTTAATGCAGTAGCTATTTTCTGTTCTTTATTGTCCACTCTTTATTTGTATACTCAAAGGCCAACCTCCTGAATAGCCCAAATTCATAGGCTTTCTGGAGGCACTTTTGTTTTTTGTTTCTCTCTAACTCCTTTCTGTACCCCTGCTTCATTTTTGTTCTTAGAACATTTTCATGAATCATTTCTTTTATGAAGTCCCCAGCTTCTGGACTTTTTGCTCTCCTTGTTTTCTCGACACTTTCTCTGATCTCTTATCTGAAAAGAGGGTCTCTTCATCTCCACCAGTTTCTCCCCATTCCAGCCCACCTGTGTGGGCTCCAGGAAATTAAAATTTTTTCTTAATTAAAAACATGTCTTACTCTAACCACTGCTAACCCTCAGCTCTAGTTTGCTGCAACCATGAAGGTCTGTTAAAGTGTTTGGCAAATCACAAGGGACTATGGTGATGGTTCCCAGTGCTGTGGTGGTGGGAAACTACACCTGAGGGGGGAGATCAAATATTGTTAAAAAATGAACAATAATGTGAAAATATAAAAATAATAATAATAATAAACATGTTGCGCAAATCAAAAATAGTCCACCTTCTGAGGATTTGTCCCCAGCATTTTTTATTTATTTCTTGTACCAATTGTTTATTTACTTGCTTATATATTTATATATTTTTCTCTTAATTACCATAAGGAAAATACATGTATTCATATCCTTTTTTCCCCAATGCCATCCCTTTAACCTCTTATCCCTTCCTCTCTATCACTTAACCTCACAGTCCTAATGATGTCCATGGTTTTTGAAAGTGTTTTACATTATAGAATTGTCTTCTGTGTAAATATCCAGTACTTTTTTTTTCATTCTGACTTTGCTACTACATATAATTCTCTCAAATTTCCTCCATTTTGTTGAAAATGACTGCATTTCATCCTTTTTTTTACTGCCATATGATATTCCATGATGTAGATGTACCATATCTTCTTGATCCAATCTTCTATTGATAAACATTTAGACTGTTTCTATATTCTGCTTATTATAAATAATGTTGCTATGAACATTGTGGAATATATGGGTACAATTCACAAGAGAGAGAAGCAACTTGTGTAGAGAAACAACGTTTAACATAGGACTCTTTATAAATTTTACAAGTATATAATTATAATAACAATAGCATTATCACAAATAAATTAACTGTAATTCCTTTGTATCATCTGAAACCCAGTCCATATTTAGATTTCCCTGTTGTCCCCAAAATATCCTTTAGAATCTAGAAATATTCAAGGATCTTTATTTTACTAAATATTCAAGCATCTTTATTTTACTAAACTGTGATTTAGATCTGGAGAATTGATTAGATTCACTTTAAATATTTTTTTGTGGATAATGACCAGTGCTTTATAGAACATCCTATTCAGTTGCCACATTATTGGCAATGCCAAGCTTAATAGCTTGGTAAAGGTGGTGACCATCTTTCCACTAAAAAGGTAGGCATTTCCTCTTTACTGTTAACAAGTAGTCAATAAGGTGATATTTTGACACTGTATGAATAGCGTTGTTGTCCACAATCTTCTCACCTATTGGTTTTAGTGACCTGATTGCTCTTGTTTAATTGGTCATTACATTGGAGACTACATATATATCTACCTTCTTTATAAGTATATTAGTATTGTTTTATAAAGGAGTTTTTTTTTTCCTCAACTAGGAATGAATTAGAGTCCCTCCTGAAATGGCAAGATAAATGTTTTATGTTTTGATTATCAGTTTTCAGAGTATGTAATTGGTATTGTATTGATCCTGACAATATGTATTGGGGTGGTATTACCCCTGCAGAGATAGCAAGTGAAAGTTGCACTTGTTAACTTACGCACATACACACACACACACCCCACCCCCCAGCTCATGAGTTATGACAAACTCATTAATTTTTATCTATTCAGTGTTTTAAATTACTTGGTTTTTAAATATAAGGTATATTTTAATAGTTTTGTTTACATATTTCTAAGAGATGTATGCTATTAGTATATTTTTAGATAAACAGGATCTTTTCTAAATGCCTACTTATTTTCTGAAATGTAGAACAGGTAAGCACCAAATAACTTTAAAAAATAACATTTTGTTTCAGTTTTTAGTATATTACCAATAGTGGGTCTCTTAAGATATTTTTATATTTAATAATGTTAAATATAAGCTCGATGTCCCTGTTTGTCTTTTCATGATCTAGAAAATAATAATTTTACTTAATACTACTTTAAAAACTATGACTACTTTAAAAACTGTGAAAACACAAATTCTGCAGTCAGTGAGTTATATAAGTAATAGTTTTGTTATTTGGATCACAAAATCTGTTTCTTAATTCTTGTCTTTCTAATGGTATATCCTGTAAGGCTAAGTCAGTTTATTAATTTTCATAGGCAGCCATCTGTGGAAATAGTCACATTAAGAAAAGCCTAAAATCTATTCCTCTCCCCCCTTTCAATCCAAATTTGAAAGGATGATTTACTTCAAAGTGATTGCTTCAACTTCAAAAACTTGTGTGTTGAGCAAGACATTCTCAATAAGGGATACTTAACTGGAGGCACTGAATCTCTTGTACACTGTAGGAAGCATTTTATTAGCCGAAAGTTTTATCCATTGCCAATGGGATGGGGAATAGAATGGAAAATACTCGTGGCCTTTGAGATCAATAGTCTTTTCTTTTTTTTTTTTTTCAATAGTCTTTTCTTGATTTAAATACTGTGCATCACTTGATTTTAATGAATAATAAAATCGGTACTAAACAAGTCAATAGCATTACTTGGTGTGATAGACCTTTGTTAAATTGTCTTGAAATTGCTTTTAACCATTATATTTATCATAAACTTCCTAGCAAGCAATATTACAATGTAGCGTATGGGATTTTCTTCTGATTATGTTAGTCCTCATAGTATCTGAACTCTGTGAACTATTCAGATGGTTCTATATTAAATATAACAAATATTTTTTAAACAGCCTTTTCCCTTAGGAGTTTACATCTGACTTCATTGACATAAATTGTAAATAATTACATCACACTAATACAAATCATATCTAATACTTTGTTTAACCTTATGGTTATGCTTTACACATGTCAAACCTTCCTTGTCATGTTTTGTGAAGGTATGCTTTCTTTGTTACTAGAGTATATATAAAGTCTAGACTTGTTTTTAGCTTGCAACATTTTGTCTTTAGTCCTGACCGGCAAGACTTTAGATCAGATACCTTTCAAAGAAGTCATTTATCTTTACATGTTTGTAAGGAATGTGTGAGTGAAATAGAATTATCTGTGCATCATATATGAGAAAACAGGCACTTTTTTTTGTAATTGAGTTTTATTTTTAAAATTGATACTCTGGAAAATTTCAAGATAATCTGTAAGGAGAATAGTACAAGTGAGCTCATCTGCACTTTTACATATTATCACCACTATAGAATGTTTTAAAGCAAATCCTAGAAACCACATTATTTTACTTGTAAGTATTATAATTGTCATCCTTAAGAAAATATATAGCCATATATAGTCACTATATCATCAAAAATCTAGACTGTTCAAATTTCCCAATCTTGTATTTTTTTTAAGATTTTATTTTGTCTTACGTAGAAGTACTGGGGTACAGGCCAGAGGTGTGGGGGCTGAGAGGATTCACCAGAGACAGAATAGGGAGCAGAACAGGCAGATCTACTGAACTAACACTGCTGAGGCTAGCAGAGGGCGAGACAGGAGAGGTCTGCTGAGCCATGTGGGTCAGCTCCCTGGCAGGGGATTGAACTCATGCTGCTGTGATTGCTAATGGCTTCCTAATTGCTGACACCTAACCTCTTGTGCCACCAGGGAGGTCCCAGTCTTGTAATTTTTAAACAATTTTTCTTAAATCAGGATTCAAATAAGGGTCATACATTACAGTTGATTTATTGCTTTCTTAAGTTTATTAACCTACTGACTTTTATTCTCTTTATCTCCTGTTCTCTCCTTCTCCCTCTCCTTTTACCCTTACCCCTCCGGCTGTCCCTTTCCCTCTCCCTTACTCTCACATATAACCAATGGATACAATCACATACCATTTATTTGTTGAAGAATTTGGGTCATTTTTCTGTAAGATTTTCCATACTCTGAATTTTGCTGATTGCATCTTCCCCTATATATTTTTGCCCTATATTTTAGATCAGATTTATGAGGGGTTTTTTGTTAGCTGATTAGTAGTAATATCTTAGAAAATGTCTACTTTTATCTGGAGGTATTCCACTCATATTAAAACCTAGTGAAGAGCATTACGTAGATCCTTTCATTTCATTGGGGATTGCAAAATGGTGACATTTAGACATTCTTGTTTATAAACATATTTCTATCAGCCGTTTGGTTAAGGTTCAATTTTTTTATAGGAAAAACAGGATACATGATTTATTTGATTTTTTTCTTGCATTTATAAACTAGTTACAAAACAATGGAGTGATACTCTAGCATCCTTCAAAGGTGACCAGTGAGTTAGTTTTAAATAGCATTGAGAAGTTATGGACTTAAGGACATTTCTTGTGTCACCCCATTACCTTTGCAATTCTTACTCTTCACTTTACCCTATGGTTAGATGCTGGAAGCCTTTTCAAGTTGGCTATTGAGTCCTTTTGATATCAACCTTGTACTTTTTCATTTCTGGTAGGGTGTGATGTTCCAGGATCATTCTATACATTTTCTGACCTTGGTTGGAAATCATCCATTTCTCTAAGAGCTCTGGTTCCTTTTAGTAAGAAAGAGTACTTAGAGATCATATTCTGGGTACACAGACTTTTTAAATACCTCATAGTGAAAACAAAGTAAAAAATAATTCATAAGTCTAGACTTGATATAGTAACTTTCCATTATGGAAATAGAAAGATTGGTTAATTCAAAATAATGAACATTCAGAGTTATATTTTGTTACAAAATTGATGTCAGATTACATTTTTATTGACTTCCTTTGGCTTTCTCTAGGTATCTACCATCATATACAATGGAAGATTGCAGTTCAATATATGCTGATTGATAAAAGTGGAGCCAGTCAAAGATTAAAATTTTAGCGTGAATTATCTCAAGTCTATCCAAAAATAATGAAAGTTGACTTTAAAGCATTCCAAATCAATGAAAGTGTTTGGTATCCGCAAAGCAAAATAAGAAACACTTACTTGGAACCTAAATTTCCTCATCTATAAATTAAGAGTTGGATTAGAGAGTATCTCCTAGATCTAAGTCAGTCTAAAAAAAATTTGATCATTATTTGAGTTTTTCTGTTCCTGTAGCTTGTTCATTTATGCATCAAATATTTTAAAATCACTTAGTGGCTACTGGGCAATATTTAGAAATGATGGAAGGGTAGGAACACCAAGTATCCTGCTAAGGTGAGATACTTACCTCATCAATACATCCTGTGAGCCCATAATAATCACTACTGAAATTCATCTTTGTGTTTTCTAATCCATTGTTTGAGAAGTGAAACCATGAGCACTTTTATCAATATTTTGCCCACACTGAAAAACAGCTTGCTTGAATTTTTCTTTTTCTAAAGACACAAATACTTGTTTTCAGTTGTTATGACACATTAACAAATCCTATTCTACTATTATTAGAAACTTTAATTAATTGATCACTTTTTGTTTGACATGCAGTTCTTTGGCTTAAAATTTTCTTCAAATTACTTGGGGTAGTAAACTATATAAATTAATTCATATGATTGTTCTATATTTCATTTGTAGCTTTTAAAAACTCATGTCTTCAAAATGTAGTTAGTAGAGTTAATGGAGAATATAGCATTTATATATTATTGCATTATATTCTCTTAGGATGTAAATGATCCACTTCAACAGATTTTCTATAGCTATTTTCACTTGAAATGATAATCTAAATATTACCAAAAATGTACATGGTATTCATCTATAAAATCACGTTCTTAAATACCCTATACAAAAGGTAGTCAGAAATTTGCATTAAACTGGACTTGGGTGGAGAGAAGCACAATAGTAACGAGAATTCTTAATATTTTCTTGTTTTTCTTATTTTTGTTTTTTCAAATACAGTAATAGAGCATCCCCTTAGCTCCTACTGAGTTAGCCTTCAGTTAGTTTGATAAAGAAGCATATCAGGGCCTAGGGGTTAAGTCTCAGCGCTATCACTGAATTACCTGAGTTCGATCCCTGGCCAGGGAGCTGACTCACACGGCACAGAAGACCTCTCCTGTCTTGTCTGCTGCACCTGTCAGCAGTGCATTTCAGTAGATCCACCTGTTCTGCTCCCCACTCTGTCTCTGGTGAATCCTCTCATCCCCCGCAGCTCTGACCTACACCCCAATTCTTCTATGCAAACATAAATAAAAATACAATCTTTAAAAAAGAAAGAAGCATATCAATGATTCTTCCGAAAGTTTACATCATTTTCTCCAGTGGTGATAAGCTTGATATTTAAAGAAGTTAACTACTTGTATTTTCAGACTTCAACGATGCCAATTAGGGCAGCATTTTTTTATATTCTATAAATAATTACTTAAAAGAACTAATTGACAAAGTTTATTACCAAGGCATAGGAGTGTAAAAAGATCCTATTATAATAAAATTGCAGTGCTGGCCATAAATCCATTACAAGCCCCTGAAGACACTTACATTCCTATATATTTTAAATGACAGGTTAAACTGTCTCTAAGATGGTTATCTTTATAGTTTGTGATACTCCAAAGTTTCAAATTTAAGTTGCTATTTTATACAGTATACATATTTTGTCATGTGATTTTGAATAAGAGAATGCCTTCTGTTATGTTTTTTGTATTTAAATTTTGTATTGAAATAACATCTTATAACAGTGTTATAATGCAGTGTGCAGCATTGCAATTCAAAAAGTAAAGAATTCTTACTTCAGGAAATAGTTTCTTATGTAGTATATAAGGTGTTCACCTATCTATATTTACCCATTTTTAAGGGCTGGACAGTTTTTCTTCCTGTCTCTTTGCTGCTGCTTAAATGTCCACATATTGCCTTGTTTGGATATTTAAGTTTTGTTGTGTGACTATAAATATAATTTCTCCTAATTCTACTCAATGGAGTAAAGAACTTCTTCCCATTCTTAATCTGCTTTTGTAACTGCCAGATACATTTACTTTTGCATACATCACAGTAGACTTAACCATATTCCTTTCTAATTGCTCTACCTGATGTAGTAGTCACTAGCGACTAGCAGCTATTGGACACCTAAAATGTGACTGGGTTGAATTTATATGTGCTGTAAATACAAAATGCAGACTTAGTGTGAAAAAAGAATATAAAATATTTCAAAAGTGTTTTATTGATTGCATCTTAAAATATTATTTTTGGGGCCTCCCCTGGTGGCTCAGCGGTTGAGTGCTGGGCTGCGAGGCTGCCCACAGCCTCTGCAGCACCGGTTTGTTCCCCGGCCGCCAGCGAGGGTCCCACAAAAAAAAAAAATTTTTTTTTGATTTACTGATTACATAAAATATTTTTAAATGTCATAATTACATAATTTTTACCAGTTTCATTTTACCTTTTTTTAATGTGATTACTAGAAAATCTTATGTTTATCACATTATATTTCTAATGGATAGTACTGTAAAATAATACAATAATCATCATTAACCATGCAATCCAATTCCCCATCCTTGCATAATAGATAGTGCTACTCCAGACCTTTTCCCCCAAGTGGAAAACTGTATGTAGTTGCTAGCTTGCCCTGTTACAGGTACTGTGAGTGATGGGGGAGTAGACTTTTTCTCCTCTGCACATAGCGCTGATAAGCATCACCACAGTGTTACATGTAGTACCACTCGAGGAGGGGAAAAAGCATTTGTACTATTAATACAAATAAATCCATTGTCTTTGTTGTAGATTGTTGCATTCAGAATTTTAAGGAAATTATTATTATTATGAGAATAATTTTATTCTATGGGTCTTTTGCTATCAGCTTCATAAATAATTGTTAAATATGAAATGCATGTTAATAAGGAAAGCCTAACTATTTTGCTTCAGTGAATACTGTTAGACTTTTATTTTTTAATCTGATAACACTGTGTGAGTATTAGAATAAGAAGCATATTATATTAGATTTTTCTGTTTCATTGCTATTGGAAATACATATTCACATTCCAGTTATGATATGTTGTACTTGTTATATTTCAGACTTTAGATATATATAAAAGACAGAGAATTCCTACTAAAACTGAGGTATATTTAAATAGACGTTATGTTTTAATCTCATGTAATTTAACATAAATATTATATGTAGCATACTTTGAAACATTACTCAGTATATTTATTATAAAGAATTTTTAAAAACCCAGCTTTAAATTTGAATATTGAAAACTGTCAAAATTACATATTTTAAATATCAGATGATCAGCACTATGATGGCAGTTGCATTCATGTAAAATATGTTAGCTAAGCAATAAAATATTTGATCATTACAGAAATATTCTCTTGTAAAACACCAATTTTGTCTAATTTTTAGGAAACCAGAATACAGGCAATGGATAACGATGCCAAGAAAAGAATCCATAATTTCTCTGTCATCAACCCTGTTCCTGGACAGGCTATAACTCATATTTTTGCAGCTGACAATAGAGAAGATCTTCAGAAATGGATGGAAGCCTTCTGGCAACATTTCTTTGATCTTAGTAAGACAAAGTTTGGCTTTTATAGTAATATATTCATGTAGCATGAAAGGATGCACACAGCAATTTGAATATCAAAATTATATTATAATCTTATAGTTTGTATCAAGAATTTTTTATGCTATTGAATTAAATGGTGGTATATTATCAATGCAAAAAAGCTTTTTTCTCTCAACCTTTCTCCATTGCCTGCCTGACTGTGCAGTATGCCATTGAATTGTTAGTATCTCTACCTCTTTAAGTTCATATGTTAACTGAAACAACTATACCACATTTTTTCAGAATATTAGGTTTTAACTAGTTTAGTCAGTGTGTTTGATTAAAAGGTTAAGAAACCGGTTGAGGAGTAAAAATACTTTTCTAGGCTAGTGATGATCCTAAAATACTGAAATGCTCAGGCAATTCATTTTTATGTAAACTTCTGTTAACTCCAGATTTATTCTAATATTACCTTGGATATCATCCAAAGAGAATTTTCTTAAACAGCACATATAGTTTTTCAGTTTCAATAATACAGTCCAATGGCATTGATTATAAAAACAATGTACTAGTAATGTGACCAAGTTCTGATGTTAAGCATGTGAGGTTCTAATATCCTTAATTTAATGAGAAATTTTATCAGAAAAATACTGGAGTTGTAGCACTTTGTCTTTATTGACAATAAGCTTAACAACATATTATGTAAAATTTTATATTGAAAATGTAGAATTTTGATAATGGCTATTTCTAATCAAACTAAGCCTACTATTTAGGTTCAAGCAGTGTTTTTATGTCTTTAAAATCCTTTTTTATAGGGTTACAAATTTATGTCTATTTCCAGACAATAGAAAGTTTATTTAGTTCCTAAAAATAATCCTAGAAACATTTTAGAAGTTTTTAGGAGCAGTTTTCAACATCTCTGTAAAATAGTTAAATGCCTGTAGAGTGAAGTCCTTAGATTAATTGATTTTTATAAGCCTACTCTCATCCATGACTTGATCAAGTATACAGTGATAGATGTGGAGGAGGCATAAAAGGAAACTATATGTATTGATTATTTACTATATGACTTCATTCATTTCTTATAATAACCCTGAGATACAAATTATTTCCCTCTACTCTGAAGAAGAGAAAACTGAGGCCTAAAAGAGTTCTGGTTTATTGCAGGAAACCAGAGGACTTCCTCCATGGCCTTCTTGGTTACTTTAGGAGTTTTTTCTTTAAGTACTATCTCTAGTCACTCAGTAGATGTTGTTCTACATTTATCAGCATATACTACATTTTTTTATTTTAAAAAATTTCAGCGGATTTTAGGTGTGTAACTTAAAAGACAACTTCCTAAGCAGATATAATTTTAACAGCTTTCCTAAATGCTGTGATTCAGGAACTGTCTTACAAAAGTATAGTTTTACAAAAAACTTAATTTTAGAAATGATTGTGGTATTTTCAAATTTCTTATATACATAAAACCAGAAAAGAGGGGTAAATGGAGGTAAAGATGCCAGAATATTGCAGTGTAGATATCAGCTACTACTAGATGATGATCTGATGTTTTTATTCTCCAGATTATATAAAATAATTTACCATGGTACATTTGGGAGTAGGAGGGGTAAGACTCTCATGACATTTTTGTGCTGTCAAAATAGTCATGATAATGAGATTCTCTGTTCTGGTTCTTTAGTATATATACTTTGGGGATAAAATCTGCCAATCTAATTTTTAAAATATAAGTTATATTGCATTTGCATTTTAGAATTCATTATGTATGAAGTATAAATTAAAGATGGAAATATTTATAATTCTTACCTCTCTCGTGTTCTTAGGTGAAATATAGTATTTGGAACAAAGTAGAGAGGATGGATATTTAGGATAGATAAATAAATGGATGGATGTCCAGGGCATAATAAAGTAAGAGTAATTTAATGTTTAGAGCAAATTTCAATTATTTGTCTACACTTAAGCCTTGGAAATCAGGAGAAATCATGAGGAAACTTTGGAAGTGGGTATGTTTAGCCTGTTAAATAGCCTGAGGAGGTGGAGGCTGGGAAGGAAGGGGACTATAATACCTTTTTTTAATATTTGAGACCTAGTAAGCATTTAACAGAGGAATGACACCTGTTATGAATGGTCAAAAAATGATTGCTGGCTCAAAGATAATTTTTTAAAATATATAGTAATGTGAATATTGAATTACATGAGCAGCTTAGCAGATCATTTTGACTAGGAACAGTATAGCAATAAATATTGTGGAAAACTTTTTCAACATGCAGATCGTATGTAAACAAAATATATTTTTTAGTATATCATACTGGTTCTTTATTTTTGTTAATTTATTAGTATCATATAACTATATATACTAGTTTATTCACTAGAATGTAAAGTTTTCAGTTGTAAAGTCTTGACTAGTGAGCATACCATGTTTGTACTTCCAACTTTAGTGACACATGGGATAATGTAGAATTCAATTCCAATTTGCAACATGATTAGTATTCTGCTACAACTGTAACAATGAAAAGCTTTCCTCTATCTACAAAGAGAAAATAACTGCACTTGGTAATTTGTCTACGATTGTGACAGAGAAATGTTTGCCAGGTTAAAGTGTTTTATTATTTTTCCATTAGTTAAGGGCTTTTCTTTTTCTGCCCTCAAGAAGGAAACACTGGCTTTTATATATTTATCTCAAAAAGGAAGTGGAGGGGAGGAATAAGTTATCAGATCTAAGATCCTTCCAGATTTCAATTCTGTACAACAACCTTTGAAGCCTCAAAATCAAGATTTTATTCCCTTTATGAAATACTGTGTGGGTTATTTAAATTTTTAACATATCTTGTATTTAGCATTATAATAAAACATACTAAAATATTTATCTTAACTACTTAAGGTGATAGATTTTAAGTTTATGCACATGTTACCATTTTACCATGACAACTATATGAGACTTGAAAACAACAGAAATGAATAATTTTTCTAATCATTAAATGTCTTCAATTTTGAAGCCACTAAGAATAACTGAGTTCCATATTGACTATAGATTGAAAATACAATAAAAGGAGCAATGTAGATCGTAAAATTTTCAATTGTCAACTGCCTTACATGCTTTGAACTATCTTACATGCTGGGTGTTTTTAATAATTAAAATAGAGAATTTGTTTGTATAGAGTCTGCCATGAATAGAAATTTTAGATATTTACCATTTAGTGATTTTAATAGTGTGGAGACTTTAGCTTAATATCTATGCATAGATCTTCATTTTTTAAAAAAAATTATTTTGCCTAGATTTGAATTTTGAAATTATGTGTAGAATTAGGTTTTTATGACTTCCTTGAGGCAGTATTTATAAATGCACTGCTTTTTTTTCAAAGCAAAAATGTGTTGATATTTGTTGAAATTGAAATATACATCTTCACATTTATGTTTTAAACTAGCCTGGCTTTTTCTGTCTTTTTTAGGCCAATGGAAGCATTGTTGTAAAGAACTTATGAAAATTGAGATTATGTCACCACGGAAACCACCTTTGTTCTTGACAAAAGCAGCGACCTCAGTCTACCATGATATGAGTAAGTGGGGTTTGTCTTTTCTTAGCTGCAGGGTAACAAAAACAACATTGTCCCTACTCAGGCAGCTTATTCTATTGACATTAAAATGCTAGAATTTTCAGGGCACAGTCAAAATGAATGGAAAAGGACTATGATTATAGACTAAGGAACCTCATGTTTAATAGATGAATTAATGCAAAATTAATGAATACACATTTTTCATAGTTTGAATGCTTAAGATCAGACAAAAATGTTAGGACCTCAAAATGGAAAGGGTACACTCAAAATAAATATTAACTGAGTAACTGACGAAAATTCTGAGAATGTAAACTTGCAGATTCTAAAGTAAAATTTTACTTTAGAATACAGTAATTCTTTTCCTGTATTTTATCAAATTTGTTTTAAAGTAGTGTTGATGAATGAATATGAATAAAGTGAAAGCTTTCATCTTAGGCCAAAAAAGTGGTTAACACTTTGGAAATTTTCAAATTTCTGGACTCATTAATGTTCCATTTCTCCACACTCTGAACGGTATTTCTTATCTTTGTGGAATTCCCTCAGTGAACAGTGTTGTGAACAAGCACAAGTCAATACTAAATTTTAATCTATTTTGCTACCAATATCCCTCCACTTAATGACACATTTGGGTTTACACATTTGAAAATACTAGTGATTCATGCAGTAGACATTTATCTCTCTTATTTTTCCTAAGAAAAATTTTACCAGGATCTTTATCAATGCAGTATCAAGCCTTCTTTCTCTGTCCCTGGGTTTTGGTTTTAGATTTTTCCCTTTTAGCAGAGATTTTGTAGGTCTACAGGATAGGGTAGTAATCCATTTGCTTTTATTTGTCAGGCTTTGGAGGAAGGGAGGCCACTCCTGCATAGAAGTAAAGAGGTGATTTTAAATCCAAAAAAATAAAGGTTATTTAATAAATACTTAAAATATAGAAAAAGTACTGTTGTAACAACATTTCTTTGAAAGCTGAACTTTATATATTTATGCATATGTGTTTGAAAGAGAAAGAGACAAGAACAGTGCATGATCTCCTTATCTTTGGGCTCTATTGGTGTGGTTATTTTTGCAACTAAATGATTATTTAAAAAAGCACTTTTTTATTATAGTTAAAGATAACATGTTTAACTTTGAAAAATAGTTACAGGCAAAGTATATACTGCCTTTGAATTTTTTCCTGTGTACATTTTTCTTAAAATTTATAGGCATTGATTCACCTGTGAAACTTGAAAGTGTAACTGATATAATCCAAAAAAAAATTGAGCAGACAAATGGACAGTTCCTTATTGGTCAGCATGAAGAATCCTCACCACCTCCTTGGACCGCACTCTTTGATGGTAATCATCAAGTGGTCATCCAGAAAAAGGTATTATCTCCTGAAAGTGAGCAGTTACATGATGGGAAAAGGAAAAAGAGACGAGCTCCCCTTCCTCCTCCTGATAAAGTGCCTTTCACCTTAAAAACACAGAGTAATACAGATCAATTGGTTAAGGACAACTGGGAAAAAGCAAGTGTATCTCAGACTTCGCCTTCGGATACCAAATTATCAACTCTAATGCATCACTTACAGAAACCAGTGGCTGCGCCTCGAAAACTTCTTCCTGCCAGGAAAAATAGTTTAACTGATGGTGAACACACAGACACTAAAACCAATTTTGAAGCCAAGCCAGTGCCAGCTCCAAGGCAGAAATCTATCAAAGATGTTTTAGACCCTAGATCATGGTTGCAGGCACCAGTATAGAATACCCTTAATGTATAAAACATTCAACAAGATCTATAACTATGCAACTTAATTCAGAGCCACTATAGAGGTTTGTAATTATATGGGCAAATATGATAGTGATTCAAATCAATAACTAATAACTGTTAGGTGTTAACAAAAAGTCTTATAATAAAGAAATGCATTTATCTTTTACTTCTGATTTTCAGAATATAAGTGACTCCCCTAGCACAGTTCAGGAGGCAGTTTCTAGACAATGTCCTAATTGTTAGAAGGGTTAATTTATTTCTAAATTAGTACCAGGCAGTGAACAAGCACTAGGCAGAAGAAAGCATTAAAATTTCTTTGGGTGAAGACTGTCTAGTAATTTAAAATGTGTTAAATAAGAGCCATATTCTCATTGTGAGAATTTTAATAGTAATGGAATGTTTCAAAAGTTTTATTCAAACCACAAATTATAGAATCCACCCAAGAAAATTTTCTTCTTAGCATTCTGGAATTCTCATCTAATGGTTCACTGGCTCTCATCTATTGTTTAACTCACTAGTTAACTCACTGACCTTTCAAATTCCTGGGATAAATTTTGGAATATTAAATTCTTCGTCTTTAAAGGGAATTTGTAATGTGCTATTCAAAGCTGTTTCTTTGATGAGCCCTGAAATCCTGTTGGCATTAACTCTCATAAGTGAAGCATAACATTTATTAGTTTAGAAAAAACGTAGATTTAAATGTTCTTTACTTCCACTTTTCTATGCATAGTGCTAATTTCTATTGTGACATTGGAATTTGGGGAAGTGAGTAGCTGATTAACACCTTAAAATTCATTTAATACTTATTTAAAAAACAGATGGCAGATTCAAAAATATCAGAAAAGTTGGCCTTGGTAATAATTTTCAGAATTAATCCTTTTATATATTTTTAATTAGATTTCCTTTTTCTAGTAAGAGGTTGATGTCTGCTATTGATATTATTCACTAAAAGACATACTCTTATAATAATGACATCAGAATCATTTCCATAGGAGGTAATTTCCATAGCAACTAATCATAGTGACCCAAACAGGAGGATTAGGAAATCAAGTAAGGACTAAATAGCAAATGGACGAATACCTTAAAGGAACAAAAATCTATTTTTTATAATCATGCTTCTTGTAAACAAGAGCTAGTTTTAAAAATCTAATCAGAATTTCCAAATAAAGGAGTTTCCATAAGGTGTCAGCAGTAGCACTAAAAATCTCAAATCACACTGAGCCCCAAATGTCTTTGCAAGAAATAAAAGTAAAAGAATTAAATTACTGCCCTGAGTACAATCTCTGGAGGTCTTTTTAAAGCTTGTAAGAACTCCATTTGGATCAGAACTACATTATTACAAAGCAAAATTGAATGCTTGACAAAAAATAACATTAATTTAAATGAAGTCTTTTATTATTTTTATATAGCAGAGTCTTTTTTTCACTTTAATAATGATATAACTGCCAGGTTGCTTTGTGTTTGCCCAGGACTCCGAGTAAGAATTGGGACTCAAGAGAATAATGATATAAGAGGTCTCCTGTGTCTGGGACACCTGGATAGACATGGTTTTTGATTAGAAAGAAACCTGATATCTTGCCTGATAGTCTTTAGAGAAAAATCATGTGTTTGAAAATCTAAAAAAGTAAGATTAATTTGTTTCTTCTAACTGGAAGGCTTGTAGATTTTTGTTGTGATTGCTAATCCAGCAAATGGCATACTAAAAATCTAAATGATATTATTTGAATTTTTTTTTTAAACCTCACTTCTGTTTTTGACAGCGTTTGTGACTGTCATTGCCACTAAATTATTGAACTAGAAGATGCTGCAGGCAAATTTGTTTCTGAAACTGGCATCTAAGCATTTTTTTTTGTAGTTGAAGCCTTCCTTATAACAAAACAGTATTAAAACGTCCATATTATATTCTTTTCATTGTACCTCATGCATATCATATCAAGAAGAATTTAAGTCGTACAGAAAAGGGAATTTATTCATGGGGAAATCACCTAGCAGTTGTGCCCTCAGTGGGGCACTTTGAAACAAGTTTGAAGCCATTAACTTAAAATGATTTAGATAAGCCTGACCAAGGATAACACTCCCACCCCACCCATCGCCCAAAATTATTCACAATATCCGTGCTATTACCAGAGATCCATCTTCCTTTATATGTTGCAGTGTCTTTGAAATTGGGCTGAAGTCTTCAGCTACACTTTCACATTGTACTCATGAAATTTTAGTTCACTTCCCCCAAAAGGTATAATACAAATATGGTGCTTCCTTCTTACCGCCCTCTTTACCTCCCTCCTTCCCAACCTTCCTTCTTTCCTTTCTTCCACAGACAAAAAAAAAAAAAAAAAAAAAATGGAATTAAACCCTATGTCAAGGAGTTTGTCAAAAGAAGGATTTGTTTTTTCACTTCCTAAACTGGATGTTTATGACAGAAAAATATGCCTTGTAATAAAAGACATTTCAACTTTATATGAGCTTGCTTTTCACATTCCTTGTTTGTCCTTTTAATTTGTTTCTTGATATATGAAGACTATAAACTTGAAGCAAAGAATTAGCTGTCAGATCTTAATAATAATATTATAATTGGTGAAACATAATAGAAAGAATAGATATTTTATTATGTTATGATAATTCTGATCTGAAGATAATGGCTTAGACAATTACATTTACATTTCAAGCTTTGGGACATAAATTACAACAGCATTAAGATAGTATTGTTTTTAATTGCTACAAAGTGATGAGCTTTGTACTTAAGCATCTTACAAGGACAAAGAAGGCATTTTGTTACTATAAATGTGCACCTCCTAAGGTAAACGAACTTAAAATATCTGGCATGTCAGCTCTTAGTGAGTTTTGTTAAATCCTTAACTATCTGCAATGCCTCCTGACTTCTTGTGAATGGAAGTGTATGTATGTGGAAAACTAAATCCACTTATTATAAACATCTTATCTTACTCTTTAGGAGCCTCCTAAATGTATTTTACTTAGTATTGTTTATTAAAAATGAAAAATGCCTTGATTTAGAGACAATTCATGTCAGGTAGGTTAAGCAGTCAAGTATTTCTTTAGGCTTATGTTCAACATCTCAGCCACCTACAGAGAAGTTAATTAATTCAATCCAAAATGAAATTATAGGGCAGTTTGGTGCAATTTATGTTAAATGCCATTTGAATGTAATCACCTGTGTTACCATGAATGAAGAACAACTGTACTAGATAGATATAGAAGCTGCACTATGAGCAAGAACAGAAGTGCTTTGGCAAGAAATATATCTGTGGCTATGGTCAGAATTTATCAAAACTCATTGTCTTATAAAGATTATATTATTGAATAGTAATTAAATTTTAACTGATGATCATTAATATTCTAGAATATGTCTTCATTGTTCTGCTAGTATTAAACTGTAAGGCACAGAGGTGATTTTTTGCACTTACAATTCAGACTATTGTTTTTAAATGACTATTTGTAATTGCTCCACTGCTAATAATAGTTACATGAAAACGTTTTTTTTTTTCTGGATCGTGCATAGCCTTAGTTAACATTAGAAAAGTATTATGTTACCCTTTGATTTTTAAAAGATAAGATTTCATTTGAAAATATTAGTGTATTATTTTTTATGACATGTTGGTATAGTTGGCATTGTTCATTTTTAATTATGGGTCAAACTTCAGGATTAAAAAGTGTTATGAATATTTTTTTAATGTACCATACTGATAAGGAAGCCTAAGTTATGTTGATGGATGCTTCTATACATTAAGAGAACTGATTCATGAAGACGTTTTCTAGCTTTTTCCCTTAGGTTAGTGCCTTTTGAGCTAGACTGATAAAAGTGAACACTATTGTGAAATGGGCTTAACCAAAGAAAGACAAGCCCACTAGCTGGTGATAATTCTTAATAAAACTAATATTCAGTAATCTTAGTGTAACTAGCATTTATTCAAATGTTTGTATATAATCCTTAGACAGCACTCTTAAAAATTCATTGATATAACCTAGGTTTTAGATTAGTAATTCAAAATTTCCCCAGAGCTTAAGTCACTCTGATAATAAATTAGGGACTTAGGACATACTCAGTTGCTGTTAGCCACTAGGAGACTTCTTATTTGAATGAACCTCCCTCAGTATTTAATTCATTCCTAAAGAATACCTCAGGGGAGGGTGAGAGAAATGAGCAATCTTGGCTCAATTATATTAATTTTAACATTTTACTTCTAAATATTAATGTGACCAGAAATATTTAATATTTCTTTTTAGAAAAATCTTCCTTTCTCTAAGGAGAAGGCCTGCTAACCATTGTGCTCTGATAAGAAAAAAGTACCTTAAGGTTCATTTAACAAAAATTAAACTATTCCAGAAATCTAATAAACTTTGTTACTTATCTTAATATAGGGAAAAAATGCCAATCTTTGGTATGTTTGAAGTTAGAAAACTAGGCAGATCATTCCAAATAATCTTACTTAAAATTATTTTACATTGTAGCAGTTTGCTCTGAGATACATGATAATTTTTCAATATAACTAACAAAGATTGAAACTAACAAAGATTGAAACTAACAAAGACACATTCATTTCTGAATGAATATATTTTTGTTGAATTTAGCCACCTTAATAAACATTTTAATTGTAGCAATTTTCACTATATTAAAGGTGAGAAAAGTATTGAGAATCATCTGTCCACTCAAGTATTAAAACATCTGTTTTATATATTATACATATATAATAAAAGCGAAAGATACATATATATGCTCTGTTAGAGACTTTAATCTAGCTGTTTCCTATTAATTTTAAAAGATTCTTTAAAAATTTGTTACCAATGGTAGCAGAATAAAAATCCTAACCTTTTTCAATAGCTTACAGAAAGCATCATAACCCAGCTTCAACCTGCCTTGCCTTACTAGGATATTTGCTCTTCTTGAGCTCATCTTTGGGACATTGCTGCAACAATTTTGCCTGCTCATCACTTTCTTATGCTATACTCTCTTTGCCCAGAATATCTTTCCTGTTTATCTTCTTCATGCAATCTTCTCTCAACCCAAAGTCATCAAATTTTATTCATTCTTCAATTTGTTAGCTATAAATTCATCAAGACATCATACCCTCTTCAACCTCTTCACCTAAGTAGTTACATGTCTTTGTGTTTTAGATATACCTCTTTATATTAAGTTCTTGTTCATGTTTTTCCCCTATATATTTTGTGAATTTGCCCCCTGAATCACAAATTACCATAAACTTACCAACTTAAAACAATACCCATTTATTATATTTTATTAGACCTGAAGTCTGATGAGCTCAGGTTATCTCTCGGCTTAGGCTCCTACAAGGCTGATATCAAGACTGATATTGGCAGTGGTAGGCTTTTATTTGGAGGCTCTGGGGAAAAAGCTACTTTCAAGTCTATTGAGGTTAATGGCAGAATTCAGTTCCTTGCACTTGTGTATTGGCCAGGGGTCACTCTCAGTTCCTAGAGACCTGCTTTCCAGTTCTGGCATATGGCCCCATCAATCTTCACTACCAGCAATATCTCATCAAATCTGGCATGTCAAATTCACCTTGTAGAAGGTTTGAATCTGAATCAAATCACTCTTCCATGTATTACCAGCCAGAGGAAGCTGCTTTTAAAAGGGCTCATGTGATTAGATGCAGACCACCAGGGTAATTCCCCTTTTGATTAATTTGGAGTCCAACAAAAAATATCCCTAATCATACCTGGAAAAATCCCTTTTGTGTGTATTATAATCATGGACATGATGTTATATTCATAGGGCAAGAAATCTTGGGGTACTATTTTAGAACTTTGCTTACCTCAAGTTAGATCATTCAAGGGCTAGGGGCATGTTTTATTTGTCCTTTATACCCTGTCATAGTATAATAAATGCAGAATATTAAGTACTTATTGTGTCTACTGTGCTAACAACTTTAACTTGCACATTTAATTTTTATCATACTTTTCCTATTAACTTCACTAAACAAATTAAGACTTTCCCTTTATTACACTGAATGGTACTTAATAAGAGTATAGACTCTGGAACTAGACTTGGATTAAATTATAGCTCTAGTTTTTCACACCCACAATACAATGCAGTATAAATTTCATCAGGAACAATTCCCTTTAAAGCACAACCAGTAAACAACTAAATGTCTCATGGAACTCACATGGACTCATCACCAGGGAGTGACTATTCAATCCACAAACCACTGTTTTTAAAGTTGAGCAGTCTTGGTGTTGACAAAACTGGGCGAGGGAAGGCAGAGATGCAGCCACCTTGTCATTAATATACGTGAACTTAAATACATAAAAGATGAACTTAAAGATGAACTTAAATACAATAAAGATGAACTTAAATACATAAAATTGTTAATAGATTTCCAGGAGACATCGACAGCAACACTGTAATAGTAAGGGATCTCAACACACCACTTACATCAAAGGATAGAATATCCAGACCAAAAATTAAGGAAATAGTGGCCCTAAATGAACTAATGGATCATATGTACTCTAGACATATATTGAAACTTGCATCCCAGAAGAAATGACTACGCATTCCTCTTAAGTGCACATGGGACATTCTTAAAGATAGATCATATGTTGGGACACACAACAAATCTCCACGATGGTATGAAACTAGAAATTAACCACAAAAGGAAAACTGGAATGACCTCAACTATGTGGAGACTTAATATGCTCCTGAACAACTATTGGATAAACAAAGAAACCAAAGGAAAAAATATAGTTACCTTGAGACCAACAGAAATGAAGAGATGAGCTATCAGAACTAATGGGGTGCAACAAAACCAATTTTACAAGGGAAGGTCAGTGCATACAGACCCACGTCAATAAATAAAACTCCCAAACAAAAAAATCTAACCTTATATCTGAAAGAACTAAAAAAGAAAAACAAAAGCAGTCAGTAGAAACAAGGAGATAATAAAAATTAGAGCAGAAATTAATGAAATAGAAACTAAAGAGGTTATACAAAGTATCACCGAAACCAAGAGCTGTTTCTTTGAAAGGATAAACAAAGATAAACTCTTAGCTAGGCTCACTAAGAAAAAAAAAAAAAAAAAAAACTAATAAGAAGAATGAAGAATGAAAGGTGAAATCACAACTGCTGCTGCAGAAATGCAAAGGCTCATAAGCGACTATTATGAACGCATATATGTAAACAAATGAGACAACCTAGAAGAAATGGAAAGATTTATGGACGCCTGTAACCTTCCAAAACTGACCTTGGAGGAAATAGATTGAGCAGACTAGTCACATGTACAGAAATTGAAAGAGTAATCAGAAGTCTTTCTACAAACAAAAGTCCAGGACAGATAACTTCCCTAGTGAATTCTACCACACCTTCAAAGAGGATTTAATACATCCTTCTCAAACTCTTCAAAAAAACTGAAGAAGGGTGAAAGATCCCAAACACATTTTTCAAGACCAACATTATCTTCATCCAATAAACATAGATGCAAAAATCCTCAACAAAATCTTTGCAAACCGAATCCAACAAAAACTGAAAGAATTATAACTAGTGTCATTCATTCCAAGGATGAAAGGATTGTCCAACATATGCAAATCAATTAATGTAATATATATCACATCAAAAAAAAAAAAAAAAAAAAGGAAAGCCACATGATGTTACCTGGAATAGATGCTGCAAAAAATTTTGACAAAATTCAACAACCATTTATGATAAAAATTCTTGACGAATTGGGAATAGAAAGAACATACCTCAACATAAAAAAGGCCATAAATGACAAACCCACAGCTAACATGAGTCAAAGGAAAAAACTGAACGCTTTTCTGTCAGGGACAATACAGGGGTGTCCTATCTCATTACTGTTCAACATAGTTTTGGAAGTCCTAGCCAGAGCAATTAGGCATGAAAAAGATATAAAAGGAATCTAAATTGGAAAAAGAAATAAAACTATCACTAGTTGCAGATGACATGAATATAAATAAAATCCTAAAGACTCCACCAAAAACATAGAAATATTAGGTGAATATAGTAAGTTGTCAGAATACAAAATTAACATGTTTATGAAGTATATATTATGTACAAAAATCAGTTAATTTCTGTATGAAGTAAATTAGAGAAAAGACAAATGAAGACAGTAATCCCATTTACAATCTCATCAAAATGGATAAAATACCTGGGAATAAATTTAACAAAGTAGGTTAATGACCTACATCCTGAAAACTTCATGACACTGTTAAAAGATACAGAAGAAGACAGAAAGAAATGTAAAGATATCCCATCTTCATGGATTGAAAGAATAAACATTCTTATGGTCATATTACCTAAAGCAATATACAGATTCAGTGCAATCCTATCAAAATTTCAATGGCATTTTTCAAGGAAATAAAATTTGTATGAAATCACAAAGATCATCAGTAGTCAGAGCAATCCTGAATAAAGTACAGTTTAAAGCAACAATCAAAACATATTATATTGAAGCAAAATACACAGGTCAGTGGAGCAGAATTCAGAGTCCAGAAATAAATGCATATTTAGACAATTTAGGACCCAAAATCGTACAATGAAGAAAGGGAAACCTCTTCAACAAACGGTGTTGAGAAGTGCAATGTGCCAAAAAATCAAACTAGGTCATAATTTTAACCAGATACAAAAACTAACTCAGTAAACTACGGACTTCAATATAAGATATGACACCATAAAATACGTAGAAGGAAGTATAAGCAATACACTTACAGCCTTCAACAGCTATTAATTCACCTATTTAACTTCCTTATCAGTAAAGGCTATTGGTGTTTGTCTCAAAGTAATCTATAGAGCACTAGGCTTCTTAGCAATGGCAGCCAGTGGGAGTAATGCCAAGTAAGTGAGCCTCTGGTTCTCTCCTAACCCTACTATACTTAGATCAGCTCTCAGTTGTTCTGTTTTATTGTAACCTCATGAGGTAGTATTATAAATCAACATTTATAGATGAGCAGTTTGAGGCACAGAACAATTAGGTAACTTGGTCTCGTGATGAGTGAAACAGGATTTGAACCTAATCATTCATGATCCAGAGTTAGTGCTTGACCTCCTCATTATACAAACAGCCTCTTATAAATACAAAATAACAAAAAAGGCATTGAGAACAAGATTTTTCCTGACTAGCCTCTAAATGTTGTTCCCTAGAGATACTGTCACTTGGTATATCCCTTTGTACTCAATTCCCAAATGAATTTACATTTTAATCGAGCCTATACTATTCTGGGCATGTTGCCTGACCCTGGGAGGCATTTGGGAAGGGAAGTTTGGGTATATTCAAACCTAACCCTACTTCTAGGCTGTGGAAAATATTATAATAAAAATATAAAGGGGATGAAAAGATAAATTCCACTCAAGCATATCTGAGAGAACTGGAAGAAGTGGCATTTGAGCCAGTGTTTAAAGTGGGAGTTGGTTTTATTTAATTACATTTATTTTGAGTGAAGCTTAACTTTAAAAGGTAGGGAAATTTATTGAAAGGTTATTGGAATCACTCTGGAGTGAAGGAAGCCGTGGAAAGGGTAAACAGGTGTCTTCAACAAAATGAAGATTGAAAGAACTAAGTCTTATACTCCTAGCTTTGAAGAGGGCCTCCCCGGTGGCGCTGCAGATTGAGTGCAGCACTGTGAAGCTATCCTCAGCCTCTGCAGTGTGGGTTCGATCCCAGCTGGCCGGCGAGAATCCCACATGACACAGCAGACCTCTCCTGTCTCGCCCACTGCTCCCCTCAGCAGTGTATTTCAGTCCATCTGCCTGTTCTGTTCCCCGCTCTGTCTCTGCTGAATCCTCTCACCCTCCCGCGCCTCTGGCCTATCCCCTAGCTCTTGTATAAAAATAAAATAAATCTTAAAAAAAAAAAAGAATAGTCTTTGAGAGTGGTCACTATATCAGCATGTTAAAACTTTAATCTTCACAAAATGAATCAGAGAATTACTATCTAGGATTGTGGTTCTCAACCAAGGGTGGTTTTTGTCCACCACTGAACATTTGACAATGTCTAGAAACAGTTTTGATAATCATGACTAGGGTTTCAGACTGTTGCTTGCATCTGGTCAGGGAAAAAAAAAAAAAAGCAGTGGCGCTAAATGTGAATATAAGTCATGTGGAGTGAGAAAGGGCATTTTGAGTCGGGGGAGCAGACTGAACAGGAGCATTATAATGGTGCTTTAAAATGTCTATAAATTCTTTGTCATGTTTTCTCTTAAAGGTGGAACCTCATCCCCTCCCCTTGACAATGACCTTAGTGATTCACTCTTAGTGACTATAACATGGCGCATATGACTCTGAGGCTTTATCATGAAGAGGGTAGTTAAGCTAAGCTAAGCTCAGTCTCCTGAATCATTCACTCTGAGGAAAACCAGCAGCTGCATTTGAACAGTGTTGAGAAAGATATGTGTAGAAGAACTAGCACTGCCCACCTACAGTCAGCACTGATTTCTGAGTGACCTGCCTCCAAAGCAGGTCCTCAAGCCCAGGCATGACTCAGCCTGAGACACTCCATGTCAGAACCACCCAGCCTCCTAAATTCTTCACCCACAGAAAGTGATAGTAAAGTAATACATGTTTATTGTTTGAACCAGTAAGTTTTGGGGTAACTTGTTTCCATAGCAACAGGTAACTTTATAAAGCACAAAATAAAGGGCATACCCAGAACTTGAAATGGTTTGGTTTGCTTTTCTTATTTTTAGAATAAGAAAAGGTAACCTCTAAATATCACCATATTAAGTTCTTGGAGACCAGGGGCCATTTTTTTAGTCATACTTTCTCAAAGTGCTGAGAGAATTATGCCTCCCCAATATTACCAAAAAAAAAAAAGAGAGTGGGCCTCCCCGGTGGTGCAGCGGTTGAGCGCTGGGTTGCGAAGCTGCCAGCAGCCTCTGCAGCGCCGGTTCGATCCCCGGCTGCTCCCCAGCCACCGGAGGAGGGTCCCACATGGCGCGCAGACCTCTCCTGCTGCCCGCTGCTCCCCTCAGCAGTGTACTTCGGTCCTTCTGCCTGCTCTGCTCCCCGCTCTGGCTCTGGTGAATTCTCTCACCCTCCCGTGCTTCTGACTGTACCCAGTGCATGTATAAACAAAACAAACAAATGAATAAATAAATAAATAAATAAATAAATAAATAAATAAAAACATGCCTCTATTAAAAAAAATTTAAAAAAAAAATTAAAAAAAAAAAAAGAGAGAGAGAGAAAATAACTTCTCACATGTATCAAGGTCACTAATGTGACAACATTGACTTGATTTTTCTACCTGCTAGAGCTTTTGTGAGGACAAGATGTGACATTAAATTGTATCCACCTGTGACATCTTAGCATGCCTGAGTTTATCAAATTCTCTTCAGTAGGTGAGAGGGGAAAAGAGACCTAGAGGACTGTGAAACGTGATGCAGAGGGCTGAACAGATTGAAGGGAGGAGACATTCAGGGGCCCATGGCAAACCTCGATAACATGCAGCCACACCAACGACTTTTAATGGAGCTCATGATTCCGACTCCCCATCGGTGGGAAATTCATCTGCACATTGCTTTTTTGTTCTTTATAGTTAGTGATACCAAAAGTGTTTCTTAAATAGTCAATTGCGAGAGCAAAACTGGCATCATCCCTGAATCAGTCGCTCATTCAGGGTTTTTCTGGGAAATAAAAATAGTGTGACTGGTCTGCTTCAACACCTTTGCTAGATCACGCAGCAAAGGATGCCAGGAAGTTAAATTCAGTAAGAAAATAGAGATGTGATTGCACTTTGGATTGATTTCAACCAAGGTCATTTACTAAAAAAATGCAGAAGAGTGAAAAACTCTTAGTGTTGGGCTAAATGTATCACAAGTCTTATCAATATCAGTGAAAATAGACTGCTTAATTTTCTGCAGTGTATTTCCTGGGAAGTAGTTGGTAATTTGTACTATTAATAAAAATTTGGGGGAAATAAACATACTCTGTCAACACTTCGCTACTCCCCATCGTATGTAGGACTCTGCTCACTGTCTAGGAATGTGAAAAAGAGGCTAGTCTTGGCCTCAGCGATTATAGATTAGTTGGGTTGTTTCATAGAATTTAGTTCCCTTGTCAGAAACACACACACACACACACACAAATATTCTTCTGATCAGAAAACAGCATTATAATGTCATTTATATGCTATAGTTTTGTTTTAGCAGCCAATCTCTATACCCACAAAATCTCATGTAAACCTTTTAGTACACAAAACTACTGGAGTGGAAGGGGAATGAGTTGCACTTGATTCCCCATCATGCTTGCTCCCCATCCCAGTCCTTAGCCTCCCAGAAACCTTCACTGTACGACCTTAGGGTGTCACAGAATAATGTGAAAACCTCTGGTCTAAGATGTTTGATTAGTTTTAGCTACTGCAAGTCATTCAGTTTAGAAGTTGATAAGCTTTACACTAATTCCTCATTCTCTCTTTTTTTTTTTTAATTTTATAGAGGCATGTTTTATTTATTTATTATTTGGGTTTTTTTTGTTTATACATGCACTGGGTACAGTCAGAGCGCGGGAGGGTGAGAGAATTCACCAGAGCCAGAGCGGGGAGCAGACAGAAGGACCAAAGCACACTGCCGAGGGCAGCAGCGGGCGGCAGGAGAGGTCTGCGCGCCATGTGGGAGCCTCCTCCGGTGGCCGGGGAGCAGCCGGGGATCGAACCGGTGCCGCAGAGGCTGCTGGCAGCTTCGCAACCCAGCACTCAACCGCTGCGCCACCAGGGAGGCCCTAATTCCTCATTCTCTGTTGCAGCCAGTTGGCCTTCAAGAACCACTGAAGTCAAAATTGAACATTTTAACGGCTCAGTACTGGTTTACTCAGTAGACAAAACCAAGCGATGTTCAACCCCACAACACACAGTAGGAAGAGACCAGATTTTTCAATAATATGAAAAGAAGCTATCTTTTTTCCAACACATGTATATGATTTCTATTTTATGGGTTGGTATTGTATTGTTTTTGAATGACATACAGTGCCTAGAGTCACCCAAAGATTTCATCTCTCAGTAATCAGTCCTCTACTGATCCCTGAGACCACAAAGCATGAAATTGGCAACACAACTCTCGAAAGCACACATCTCTCTTGGGACTGATAACCACGTTCCCTTTTGTTTCAATGTCTACTTCAGTTAAGTAGAAGAATGCAAAGATGGTCACTGTGCTGTGTTTTCCTCCTTGACTGCAAAATGCCCATGTTTATTGCCTTCAAATCAAGCTTCACTCATCAATTTTTGTCCAGTAAATCTCTCCCTACCTCATCCTTTTTAGCAAAGCTTTACATAGCTATTTAGAAACTTGTTTTGGATCTTCTCGGTATCTGACTGCATTAAGTAGAAACTGAATTATAAAATACTTTCCAAATGTAAAAACATTAGGAATAGGTAGGAGTGTGGGCACCAAGCCAGGGGATTCAGGCATAAAGTAAAGGCCCAACACTCCTATAGTCAGTTACCTCTTCCATTTCGCAACCAATGCTGCTGAAAGCACATCAACCTGGGTGTGCATCCTGCGGGGGCTACCTTTTCCTGACTGGCCTTCACTGACTCGTCAACCTAATTCTCCTAGGCCCCCGACCCTGTAAAATGGTAATGAGAGAATATTTCTCAGACGTTTATTACAAGGACTCAGTGAGACTGTATGTAAGGCTGTCTATAAAGTGCCAAGAAACAATAAGTGTTCAATAAATGTTCAATAGTAAGACTTATTATTATTGTCCCAGCTCCAGAGGTTATTCTAAACACAAGGAGCATCTGATATACTATTTAGGAGACTCTCTAACTTGAGATGGCCTCAGGCAAGGAACCATGGTCACATGTAACTATCCCATAAATTCTGGTATTAGGTTAACCTGGTCTCCTAAAAGTAACTAAACTAAGAGCTTCCTCCTTTGATGTCTCACCACAATTTGAAAGTGAGACAATGTCTTTGCCAAAAGCATTCTTTGAATCAGAGCTGCAGGAGCTGATGCATCAAATGCTCCTTAGCTTAGGACTTAGCACCTAAGTGCCAATTTGAGGAGGCTGACAACAAAATATGTGAATTTTTTATTTTTACTGTGAAGGTCTTATAAATTACAGAAAAAGTAAGGGGTGGCAAGTTAGAAGATGAAACAAGTCATCTGAAACTGGCACTGAATTAAAAATGTGGGTGGCAAATTAATTAGAACAGGGAGGTAAAAGCAATGGGAAAGATTTTAGCAATGAGTTGGGGAGATGGGACTGGTGCTGCAGGCAACTGACTGATGTAGACTGACCTTCAATCTTAGTGGTTACCTATAAAATTCACAGGTATGTAACCCGTGAGTGATAAGATTTATAATTAAGCTTCAGACAGAAGAATACTTGGTAAAAGCTATGCTTTAATTCCCTTTTCACTAGTTAACAAGGCCTATTTGTTGTCTCTACTCATCTCTGGTTTGAGATCATTGTTAAATAATCATAAAATATAAATAGAATATTAGCATCTTGGGTGTATTTGGTTCTTGAGAAATCTTCCTCTAGAGAAATAGAACTTCAAAATTGCTGTACTTATTTTAAATAAGTTCCTTAGATTTGGAAGGAACCTCAACAGAAATGTACTGTACTTCAACCTCTTCCTGGAGGCAGAAGTCACTACCCTCAACCTCTCGATATCCATGAATATTCAACCTTTATTTATTTATTTAACATAATTTTGTTTGAGTGGTGGTGATGGTGGTGGTGGGGTGTGTGTGTGTGTGTGTGTTTAAAACTTTCAGCCTGATTTCTTCTAAGTTCCAGTTCTAAGAAAGGTCATCTTACATATTAAGAAACCCACCTTTTTAAAACTTGCAACCTTTTCCATTGACTGCCTTTTCTGTGATTCTAATTGGTGCTAACCTTCTGCTTTTCTCCTCACCCTTGTGGGACTGAAGGTGACTTTTTTTTTTTTTTTTTCAAAATAATGACTACATTATCTTCCAAAACTGCTAAGTTCCTCTTCACACAGAATCTCAAATCCTTCATTAGAATAGTGATACAAATTTTAAAATACAATGTGGCATTTCTCTGGCAGAATATAAGCTTCATGAGGGAAAAGACATGTATTTTCTTCTTGTATTTTTAGCACCTAATACAGTACCCAACACATAATAAAGACCTTAGGAGAATATTTAAGACACTTTGATAGAACATTTTGTAGGGCTGTCATTGTTTATTATTTTCCATTCTGTGTACCAGAAACTTTCCTTTAAAGATATCTCTTATTTGGACAGTCACTTCATTGTTCATTAATACATGACTTTGGTAAGTATATCTCCTGTGAAGAGAAATATTTTAGCAAACTGTAATGGCATTCAACACTGGTATTTCAGTTACTCAACTAATCCACCCACTGATAGTGAACTTTGAATTAAATGCTTTGAAGAATAAAGTCAAGTAAATCTTGATAAAAATCAAAGGCAGAGGAAATCTTGTTTGACAGAGGCATGAACAAAAATGCTAAAATGAGTACCGTTTGGGAGAAACACTCACTCCGGAGCAGACTAAATTAAGAGTAATAGTTCAAGAATATTAAAATGCCTATGTTGTCAAAAGGCAGAAACAACTTCTTTTTACTATGTCTCTTAATATTCCAGGACTCATAATATCCTGCCTGCTTAAGTATCTGTCTTTGTGGTAACTCAAAGTATTTGAACACCTTATCTCATCCAACCTCAAATTTCCTGTGAGGTAGGTAAGCACTGAGAGCTCTTGGTGCTGTTTTCGAGATGAGGTGAGTAAATTAGAGAGGCTGTTCACACACTCCAAATTTCACACAAACCTGAGAGGAAGTGGGGGTAAAAATTAGCAATTAACTCCAAGTAGCAGAAATCAGTGTCAGACTTGAAAGGACATTGTGGATACTCTGTTCCAACTTGAGCTTTCCTGATAAGACTGATTTGTGGTATCTTGATTCATCTCACCAACCACACACATTTTATGTAATTTTTCAGTCATGAAAGTAATATAGAACATGTTAATACATATATACATATACTTGATGCAATATGGTATTACATTAAAAAAAAAGATAAACTATTACTCCCTCTCCCCTCATCCCAGTGCCACTTTTTGAAGATTTCCATTACTCAGAGGTAACCACTGTTAGCAATTTTCAGTGTTTATTTCCAAGTTTTCCATGCATTTAAAAGTGTGCATGTATACACAAATGCCATTTTATGTTCCACTTCCTATTAAATAGCTGCACTTGGAATAGTCATTCTGAATTTAGGAAGAATGTCTGCTGTTGTTTCCCAATTCTGAGGTTTTCATCATCTGGCAAATACCAACTCCATCCTTCCAGTTGCCTGGGTCAAAGTCTTGAAGTCCTTTCTGGCACCTCTTGTGCCACTCTACGGCCAATTTATCAGCAAATCCTGCTGCATGTTGAAAGTATATCCACAATCCAACCACTATCGGATTGGATAGTGTAGCAGGATTTGCTGATAAATTCAAGACACTATATATATTTAGTATAGAACATAAGGAATGAGCTTAACCTAGGGTTACACACAATGACTTCCTTCCAAAAAGTACATTACAGGAAGGAGAGAAAAAAGAATGACATCACAGTAGTGAGACCTACACTATATCCGCCAGGTGAGCTCTTTCAGTTGGTGCCTGTTTTCTTTGAACATACTTCAATCATGGTGTTTTTGTGTGAACACTTCCTTGCTTTTTGGCACTACAGAATTCTCTAGGTCCATCTATATATTTCCTGCCCAATTCTAAAACAACCTATTTCTCCAAAGAGCCCTGGTTCCTTTTATTGCAGAATGGTGTTAGATACCAAGATCTAGTAACTCGTTGTGTTCATTGTTACTGGGGTATCTGTTTCTACCTGTTTCTACTAACAATAAAAAATAAATGTGGGGCCTCCCTGGTGGCGCAGTGGTTGAGCACTGGGTTGTGAAGCTGCCCGCAGCCTCTGCAGCGCTGGTTCGATCCCTGGCCGCTGGGCAAGGGTCCCACATGGCGCGCAGACCTCTCCTGCTGCCCGCTGCTCCCCCCACCAGTGTATCGTCAGTCTGCCTGTACTGTTTCCTGCTTTAGCTCTGGTGAATTCTCTCACCCCCCTGCGCTTCTGACTGTACCCAGTGCTTGTACAAATAAATAAATCTTTAAAAATAAATAAATGTGTATATACACATAAATGTATCTATATATAAGTGTTTCTATATAGACAAATATTGTAAGCTAAACACTGTGACTAAACTTAGGACTCCACCTCCAACCATAGCCACATAGAGCAGTCTAGCCACTTCCCCTTGATTATCTGTAAACTTCCATCCAAATAGCGAGGAACTTAGTTGTTACATTCCAGTACACATATGGTTATCAGTCTTTTTAATTTTAGTCATTTTGATGGGTAGGTATTCGTATGATTTCAATTTCTATTTTCTGAATGATTAATGATGCTGAGCATCATTTCCTGTGCTCATTTGACTTCAGTATCCCTAGTGATGTATCAAGTCAATATTTTGCTTCTTTGAAAAATTGGGTTGTTTCCTTTCTTATGTTTTCAAAGTGCTTTATGTATTCTGCATACATGTCCTTTATAGATATATGGTTTTCAAATATTTTCTCCCAGTATGTGGTATGTCTGTTCATTTTCTGAATGGTGATTTTACTGTTGAAGAAGTTTAATTTCTCTGGTGTTTTTATTTATTTATTTTTTTTTTTTTTGGTCAATTTTTTGGTGTCCTATCTAAGAAGTCTTTACCTAAGCCAAGATAACTGGGTATTGATGTTTCCTCAATACCTCATGTACTGTATGTCTTATCATACAGGACTCAACATTCCATTTGGTGGAGAGAATAAAAGGTAAAGTTGATTTGCAGACCTAGAAGAGAATGAAGCTGACATAAAGAGAGGTTGAGATGAGAAATTCCCAGGGTTTCAAACAGACCTCTATTTCCTAGCTCTTCTTTATGCCTGATCACAGATTTGAGTTCTATAAAAGAGCCCAGTAACATAGAAAATAAATAATACATTTTCCTTTAGCTAGCTTGAGTTGGTGTCCCTTACTTTTTATAGTTAATAAAGTAGGACACGTGTGCTCTATTAACAAGCTTTGTAAAGTTTATGATGTACTGTATATTTTAGGGTATAATTAAGCTAGAATTACAAAGCCAAAGTTTCCTGGAAATGCAAAGATATTTCTAATATTGAAGTTTAAATGAAGAATTACCATAAGCTACATGTAGATTAATTACTATCTTCAAATAATTAAAACTCTATCAAATATTCTTGCCACAAAATTATGCTGAATAAAATTTAATCTTTTTGTGACTATTCAAAAGAATTTAGAATCTTTTCATGCTCCCAGGGACATTACCATTTTATAAATTGCACAAAAAAATTCTCATTATTTCAGCTTTCTGGTAGTTTGGTTTCAGAATAAATGGGAATTTACTGTAATACTTTGAATTATTAAGTTCTGGGGAGTTCAAAGTACTTATATATACATGAAACTCTAACACTTATATTTCCCAACAGTAGAATGAAATTTACAGATGGAAACAGCAATGGGTGAATTCAGGGTACAAAGCCATGTTTCTTGATGTTCTTATGAGTAATTCTATTGGCTTTTCTGAACGGATACTGTCCTCATTTTCTACTTAAAACTGATTTTTTTTTTCAGCTGAAAAAAATAAATTTAACGCCAGCAGCAAAGATTTGGACCATAATTTAATTTTATTATTCAGTATAAAATGACTTTATTTTAGGTTTCAGCTCAAAAATTCTCAGAAGAACCTGAATCCTGCTGTTTAATTTCACAAAAGAGTAAAACAAATATATTCATTAAAAAAATCAAATGCTACTCTTTATTTTCATCATGCTTTAAAACATACAGGAAAGGGGAGTCTGGCAAAATGGAGGAAGAATGAAGACACCAGGCTCCCAGCTTCCGACATACACAACAAAACAGATGCAAAACAAAGCCAAAACCTCTGATGGAAATCAGTGTACATGATAGGAGCATTAGCCTGAAAGAAAGGGATAGGAAAAACGCTAAGTGAACTTTGTTTAAAGTAACAACAGAGCAGTACAGCCCACAAGAAGGAGGAGTGGTTGTGGTGCAGAGGCCCCTGCAGCCATTGACTTGGGCACATGCCAACATTGCGGCTCATGAGACCAGGCACTGCACTGGAAAGGGGGATACAGAAGGAGGCACCCAGAACAATGGGTGCATTGTGGGAGAGCTACAAGGTGAGAGCAAGAGCAAGAACTACTGACTTGAATTTGAGGCTCATAACACCAAACAGCTATAGCCTGAATAGGGTGAGAGCACCTGGACTTCCTTATAGAGGAGACTAGTGAGAAACACTTGCCACTCCCCACCTCAGACTGAGCCATCCATAACACTTACCATCTCCTACCCCAGACTAAGGGTCTAAAATACTTGTCAAACCCCACAAAGTAGTGATTTACAACAAGAATTTCCAAATTCTGAGTCTGATAGATATAATCCTTTGATGCCAATTGCACTGATCCTCTTTTAAACCTACTACCCCTCGCTGGTACCCAACTTTTCCAACTATAAAACAACCGTTGAAAAGTTATCCTTACTCAAACCCATACAAATTGAAAATGAGACAAATGATCACAGTATAAATGCCAGTGCAAAAACACTCTAAAAGAGGCCCAGCTCAGTGGAGTTGCAGAGCATAACAGAAGGGGAATTCAAGACAACAGTTCCAACAACAAATATAAAACAACAGAATAAAGAATAAAAATATGACGTAGGTATACTCAGAATTAATTTAAGAAATACTATAGCTGGTTTTAAAAATACAATTGCGAACCTTACTGGACAACAGGAGCAATGGAGAGAATTAATGAACTTGAAAACACAATACTAGAGAATACAAGACTAAAACAAGGTAGAGAAAAATGGAATTGAAAGTATGAGAGTCCTCTGGGATGATTTAAAGAGAAATGACATCCATATCGTAGGGGATCCCAAAAGGAGAAAAAAAAAAAGAGAAAGGCATGGAGAACCTATCTAAAGAAATAATCACTGAGGGCCTCCCTGGTGGCGCAGTGGTTGAGCGCTGGGCTGTGAAGCTGCCTGCAGCCTCTGCAGCGCCCGTTCAATCCCCGGCCGCTGGCGAGGGTCCCACATGGTGCACAGACCTCTCCTGCTGCGCCTGCTGCTCCCCTCAGCAGTGTACTTTGGTCCTTCTGCCTGTTCTGCTCCCTGCTCTGGCTCTGGTGAATTCTCTCACCCTCCCATGCTTCTGACTGTACCCAGTGCTTGTATAAATAAATAAATAAATCTTTAAAAAAATAATAAAGAAATAATCACTGAATACTACCTCACTCTGGGAAATGAATCAGAAGTTGTGACCCAAGAGGCCCAAAGAGCTCCAAACAAAATCATGCCAAGATGACATACATACCAAGACGCATCATAATAAAGCTGTCAAAAACCAATTATAAGGACAAAATACTAAATATATCAAGAGAGAAAAGGGTAAAGTATAAGGGAACTAATCATACTATCAGCAGAAACATTACAAGTATGGAGGGACTGGCAAGAGATATTCAAAATACTTAAAGAAAAAGACATCTAGTCCAGAATTCTCTACACAGCAAGATTAACAATCAAAATGAAGAGCAAGAAACCTCACTGAAATTCAAATACTAAAACAATTTTTCACTATTAATCCACATATAAAATAAATCTTAAATGAGTTATTATGAAGAAATAGAACAATGAATAACAAGGCAAAAAGCACCTAATTATTTAACATAGAGGACGAAAATAACAATATGGCTCACTAGAACCAGCCAAAGACCAGACCATCCAATGGGTCACACAAATAATCCAACATATACTAACCTCAGTATTACCCTCAAACAAAAAAATAATGGAAGTAACACATAAGACAATAGACATGGACCCTAAACAAAACTTAATAACAAGGCCTCAAAAAAAAAAAAAAAAAAAAAAAAAAAAAGACAAGACAAACCAAAACAAAAAACAGGAACATAACAAATGGCAATAAACACATAGCTCAATAATTACCTTAAATGTAAAAAGAAAATATAAGATGATTAAATCGACACTGTACAGAATGAGAAAAAGTATTATGCACAATAGAAGTGATAAGGGATAAATATCCAAGATATATTAAAATAGCTCATACAGGGCCTCCACTGGTGGCGCAGACGGTTGAGCGCTGTGCTGTTAAGCTTTTCGCAGCCTCTGCAGCGCTGGTTCCATCCTGGCCAGCCGGAGAGGGTCACACATGGAGCAGCAGACCTCTCCTGTCTCGCCCGCTGCTCCCCTCAGCAGTATATTTCAGTCAGTCTGCCATTCTATTCCCCGCTCTGTCTCTGGTGAATCCTCTCACCGTACCGCGCCTTTGGCCTGTACCCCGGTTCTTGTACAAATAAATAAATAAAGAAAATAAACAAATTAACAAATGGAGAAATGGGGCACAGATCTGAATAGATAATTCACTGAAGAGGATATCCAGAAGACCAAAAGACATAAGAAAAAATGTTTATCATTATTCCTAATAAAAGAGATGCAGTAAGATGGCACCTCACACCCGTGAGAATGGCACGTGTCAAAAAGATCAACCGCAGCCATTGAGAGGATGCAGAGAAAAAAGAACCCTGTTATGCTATTGGTGGGAATGTGAACTGGTGAATCTATTGTGGAAAGCAATCTGGATTTTTTCTTTAAAAATTAAAAAGAGAAATACCATAGCAACCTGGCAATCCCACTCTTGGACATAAATCCACAGACTATGAATCCATCAACCACAATAGCTAGGGCATGGAAGCAGCCTCAATCTCCTTCAATGGATGAATGGATCAAAAATACCTAATGTATATCCAATCTGCCATAGAATATTACATAGTAATGGGAAAGAATGAAATGCAGCCATTTTCGACAAAATAAAGGGAATTTGAAAGAATTACGTGCAGCAAAAGAAGTCAGAATGATAAAGGCAAATATTAGATAGTCATATAACAGACAATTCAACAACGTAAAACATTTTCAAGAACTAGTGTACATCAACAAACATGCTGAGGGCTCGGAGGTAAGAGGAAAGGGCAGTGAAGGAACAAGGTGACACAAGAGATAGTGATGGTGGAAATATTAAAAACGATATTGACAAAGATACATGAAAATTACAAAATATTTAAGAATTTTGCTCTAGTGTTGAGACTTAAAAGAAGTTTCACTTTCAATATCAGGATTCTCGATAACCAAATATAATGTAATTAATATATAAACAGTCTTCTTGCCATCCAAGCTCCCTTCTGAAAATCTTTCTTCCTTAAAATGTAATTAGTGTCTTTCTGCTGCTAAAAAATGTAATGTTCTCTGAAGCCAAAGCTTATTTCTGGTATCACCTGCTGTTTTGGAATATCTGTACCTTTTCTCCTTCCAGTTAGCGTGGTTAATCAAAATTGAAGTGCAAGGAGAAATCTTCCATTTAGGAAACATCAATTTGTACTGAGGCTAATCTAAAAGATTAATATGAACCATGTGGTACATTCAATAGGAAAATGGCATTTAAATATTAATAGTAGATAAATACACTCTTGCTATCTTTGATAATTTATAAGTCATACACTTCTAGAAGGAAGTAAATCACGTTTTCTTTTATGCTGTTACTCAATAATATTATACAGCAACATGTAAAACAGGACACCATTTTCCTAGTCAGATCTGACAAGGGAAAGGGAGAAGTTGGGGTCCAATTTCAACCTCATCTCCTTATAGCCTTGATTTGTGTCACATGCTTGATCCTAACTAGTGCTTTCCAAATTCAATGTATATTTCTTAAACCAATATCTTAAGTGGTAGTGTTCCAACAGTCCAAATGTCGATTACCAAAACAAACATTTGTTTCTCCAGCAAGTGTTTTCACACAAAAGCATTTGATTCACGTACTGCAGCAAACAAACATTTGCTTTAGGCGGTTAAAGCAGCCAAAAGTTCTTGCAGAAACATTTCACAGGCTGACTGGCATACCTCCCTGGATCAGGGCTTGCTGATGTCCGAGAGTACTTGGAAGCTCTTGCTGACTGAGAGAATCTTGCAAGGATTCATGGTCATCAAGGCCATGAAGAGGTGCGAACATTTTCAAAATGTATCTTTTGAGAAAAAGTGCTTCTAATTATGTTTCCATTAGAAACTGTCTTGTCATTACAGAGCTTAATTTGCTAATATAAATTCAGCCTTTGATGTAATCATGAAACTAACCTCTTATGAAAGTTCACAAAGGCAGTTTTCACGTAAAAACATTCACACAGTTCATGAATCATTATTTATGCAACAGCCCATGAGAGTTCATACATAAATAGTCCTATTACTACATTAAAGTCTATGTTCTCTTTGAGCAAGATGCAGATTATATGTGTAAATATATTTTTGTTAAGCTCATGTCTATTTCACGGTCGAGATGCAGCTTCCTTATAAAAATCTTGTTTTCCATATTATTTAAATGTTTTTGGAATGGATCAATATTTCTGAGGAAGTAATTTACTTAAATATATGTTCTTTAAAGCATGGAGAAATTGATTTTTAATTTGTGTTCCAAAGACTGAGTTTCCTAGCAACCAGGTTAAGATCGATTCTTTGACTACTTTTAATAGTTACTAGCCCATTTAGAAGCAAAGTAAGAGGCGTTCTTTTTAGCTGAATGAATGAAAACACATATATTGTCATTTAGAGTATATTCGCTAGAGCATGTGACAATTTGGACCTCTACCTAGCTAAATAATTTCTAACAAGCTAACAAGCTTGCTGAACATTTTCCTTGGGTTTAATTCTATTCTGGCATGGATGGGATGGGGCAAGTATGATGCAGAGAAGAGGTAATCAACCATATTGTTACATAACAATTTACTTAATGTGTTTTATGGGCCAGTGCTTACAGATGAAATAACAAGAGACAAAGGTAGAAAATGGCAGATCAAGGCTGAACGATACTATGCTGCCCTTATATGGAAAACCCAAAGGTTTCTTGTCTTGAAGAAATTTTCAACCTAATTAAAAAGAAAACACACCCCAAAGAATTAGTTGCTTGAGAAATTTGATGCTTACGTGTTAATAACATTAAAGTAACAATAGTTTGCATTTAATGAGCCCTTAGTGTCAGGGGTATGCTAAGGATCTGATAACATGAAGGAGATAGAAGTTGGACTTGGCTTAGAAATAGGTGGAAAGAGGTGAAAACAAGGTGGAGGGTACTTAGGAAGATGAAAGAATATGAACAAAGGCATGGGTGAGGGTTGGGGGGCTGGGGAACAGGGAACCTAGCAGGCTTTGGGTGACTCTTTAGTGACAGAGAGTACCTCTTAAAGGACAGATGAAGGCAGAGTATGGAGGGTCTCCCAAACCATGCTGAGACACAAAAAACTTGGCCCAAAGGGAAATGTAGACATTAAAGACAGGATAATCCCCCCCTTTAATTTTTAGGACAAAGGAAATAATGCATTTTCTGTTGAAATAATTACTGCCACATTCTCTCCAAAAGGCTTGCCTTTACGCTACCACTAATGTCAACAGGATCTTAAAATTTTCCATTTGCCATATTTTTCAAACATTGTACTATTTGCTAAATATTTCTTTTAAAATAATATTCTATATTTTTTGATTTGCACATTTTTGGCTTTTGGTTCAATGTGCATCTATTTGTATGTTTACTGGCCATTTGTTTATTTTTTTTATGATTTAGGTTTGTATTTCTTTTCCTGTCCTAAAGAGTAGTTTGTTTTTTTTTCCTTATTGATTTACAGAAGCTATTTACATATTATTTCTCTCTCTTTATCATATATTTACAAATTTTCTCAGAATATTATTTTCTTCCAACATGAATTAGGGTTATTTTTTCCATTTCTTATATACATAGCTAAAGCTACAAATCTTTTTTAAAAAGATGCCAGGCTTCAAATGTCTAGAAAGAATGCCAGTATTATAAAAATATTCAAATATTTTGTCTTAGAACTTAAAATTTTTAAATCATTTACATACTTAAATACATTTGGATAATTTGGTTTAGGTTTGAAGTAGACATTTTACTGATTTGAAATACCTAGTTATCATGTTAATTTTATTTTTATGGGTCTATTTTTTATCTCTATTTACTTTAATGAAATGACACCACAATATTTTAATTCTCATCATTTTATTTTTAAAAAGCCCTGATACATGAGAAAACGGACTCGAGCCAGGACACTATACCACTTAGCAGCACTGAGAAGGCTTACTCTCTGTTCCTCACCTTTAAAACAAGAATCTTTAAAACAAGAATAGTAATAAGGTGATAATGAGAATTTCACTAATTTCTATAAAGTAGTTAGTGCCTGGCATATAGAACTTATAAAAGTGTCAAGTAGTGTTATTTGTCCACAAATTTTCTTGCTTTTCTTATGCACCCTTTGGATGATTTTTCAGAATCAGTTCCTAAGAGAAGTTGTCAAGGGATTTTCCAAAGATGATTCCCTTCCTATGAGGAATTTGGATGCCAGCTGTTAAGATAATTCATGTTTCCACTTGGCACATAGTAAGCATTTAATCAGTGGCAGCCGTTATTATAACTATTATTTTTGGAGGGAACAACAATAATGCAAAGTTAATATAGTCTCCTGTGGCCATTGTCTTTGAAGATATTTTGTGGGAATTAGGAAAAGTTCTCCCACCTCTGTATTTCAGCCCCTTCCTCCCTGGCAAATCTTCAGTTCCTCAGAGAGCTCTGGGAGATAATGGTACTAGAATCTGCACTTGGGGGGATGACATAGACTTTAGCATAGAGATACTCAGTTCTTTAGCTAAGGCAGGAGTCATAGACTGAAATGCCTACAGGTGCCAGCTGGCAAAACACATCAATGACTGTTAAACTTTTGTTCACGAATCTCTTAAAAATTTCTGGAAGACCATGTACTGCTCATCAAATGTTTGGGTTGACAGCTAGAATTTTTAATCATTAATAATTAGCTTAATAGTTATTCTTAAAGGTAATTAGTGGTATACTGTAAATGGTGACATTTTAAAATAAATTTGCATCACTCCAGTGGAATTTAAACACACAGCAATTTGATGATACCATGAACAATTAAAAAAATACACAAATCAGTTTTTATTTGACACAGGTTTACTTTTCCTTGAACTCATATTTTAATTCTTCTTCCCCCACAAAATATTATTCAAATATAATATCTCATTTCAAGAATTTTATTCATCACACTGTCAGATTTCTCTGCAAGATAAATATAAATAAAAACAGTTTATTTCCTGTCACTGTAAGGTCACCGGTATTAAATTTCTGTTCTTGTGGAAGTAGATTAAATCAACCCAAGCACTCTTTTAAATTTTTTATGAATGATTATTAACATAAACTTAAATTTTATTAAAAATGCATAACTAGACATGCTAGATGGAATTTTATTTTTTCCAATTAGTTCATGGATGCGTGGATGAGTATTACTTAATACAAAAATGAGATAGGATTCAACACCAAGTCTGTTCCAATATTCAGTTGGAGAGAAAGACTGAGAAAACTGACATCTAAAAACGAGTAAATGGGAACAGGAAACTTATAGGAGCATCAGTATTTTAAATTATCTTAGATATTGTCACCCAGAAAGTTGTAACACCCTAAGGCGCACCACATTAAATTGCACTACATTAAGATTTGAAATGGGTGTGCATTTCTTCTGTGTGAAAGGTTGGGTTGTCCAGAAGTAGATACTGAGGCAGAATGTGGAGGTCAAGAAGATTTTTAGGCCTCAATGCTTGTGAAAGGAAGGCGGGAAGTGAGTCTGGACAAGTAGGTGAAGCCTGGTCAACTGAAGTGAAAATTGTTCATTAGAATTGTCTTGGTGACAGACCAAGATGGCAGGTTTTTATACACACCTTCCACATTCAGTCACAAGGCCTGGAGCTATTCTGGGAAGGGTGTGACCTCAGGCAGGGCAACCCTCTGTACCTGTAACTTGTTTTGAAGGTACTGACCATAGAGATTGTCAGCTGACCCCTCTCTCCACAGAGGGCAGTGTGTCCCTTTACTAGGGCTGCAATAACCAACTTGGTGACCTCACCGTTCTGGAGGCCACAAGTCCAAAATCAAGATGTCAATAGGTTGGCTCCTTCTAGAGATTCTGAGAGAGAATCTGTCCCATCCCTCTCTCCCAGCATCTGGATGCTACTGGCACTCCATGGAGCTCCTTAGCTTGCAGATCCATCACTAAGATCTCCATCTACATCTTGCATGACCCTCTCATGTTTTCTGTGTCTCTGGGGCTGTTTTCTACTTTCAGTCGCTTGTGAGGATACTTGTCATTGAATTTGAGTCTGTCATAATCCAGGATGATCTCAAGATCCTTACCTTAATTTTATCTACAAAGACCTTAATTCCATATAGTAAATTCTGGGGCTCCAGATGGACATGTGTTTTGGGTCACCATTTTACCCACTATTGACAGCAAGTCCTTTGTTGCAGGGGGAGCTGAATATATATTTATATCAGCTACATTATGTAAAGTGGAGAAAGGGTGATTGTGAAGGGGAGATGATAAAGAGGACAAAAGTAAGGCTCCGAAGGCAAGCAGGTTGCCAAGTAGATTAAGTTTAGAAATGAGAACATGTGGATGTTGAATGTCTGGAAATTGATACTCCTTGAAAGCCTTTGTGTCCCTCCAGGGTGACAAGTAACCCAATTTGAGGATTTAGTTCAAGTTGATTATTTTCTTGCAGGAATACAGGCTTCAGGTTTCTGGATGTGCAAATACTTAAGAAAATTGGAATTTCACACTTAAAGTATTATCTCCTTATTTTAGAATGTCAACTCATATATATATTAAAAAACTGTGGATGCCAATAATGATGTTTGGGAGCTGAATATGCCCACTGAATTACCCTGTGCTTTATGTTTCTATCTCTTCTGCCATCATAAGTGATTATCAGTGTGTCTTCTTTTGATGGCCACGGATTTACCATCTCATGCGTAGAGTTGTATTAGAGTTCTCAGAGAAAGAGACTCAATAGGATATATATGTATATTGTGACACTTATTTTAGGAGATTGGGTCCTACAATTATGGCAACTGGCAAGAAAAAAAGCTGGTGGACATGCTGGCAAACTTGAAACTCAGGCGAATACTGTAGTTTTGCTGCAGAATTTTTTCCCCTCTGGGAAACCTCAGCTTTTGCTTTAAAGAACTTCCAATGGGTTGCAGGACAGCTGCTCTATTATCAAGATCATCTCCTTAATATCAACTGATTGTAGATATTAAACATATCTGTGAAACAATCTTGACAGAAACACCTGGATAAGTGTTTAATTAACTAACTGGGCACTGTGGTCTATCCAACTTGACAAAGAGTCACCCACTGCAGGAGCCATACTCACCATGTTGAATAGAAGAAACTCAGATGGCCCAGGTTACCTGGCTCAGTACCACTTCATGGTACAGAGGAGGAAAGTGAGGCCCAGAGAAGGAAAATAACTTGTCGAAGGTCACACAGTTAGCTGGGGGAATGAAAACTCAAAGCCACGCCGGGGCCGCCAAGTACCCTACACTTTCTATTATTTTACTGCAATGCAATTCAATGTCTCAAGACAAAAATCATGGCATTGAAGAGCACAGGAAGTAAGGCCAAACCATTATTTTATTATAAGGTCTAGAGACACTAAGCATGAGAATTCTGATTCCTTAGCAAAAGGCGTTTTTCCTCACTCTGCAGTCTTTCACACATTTGTTACAACAAATAACATTTGTTATTCTCCCAGAAGCCCAGAGGAGTGGCTCCATTTTCTTGGCTGGTAACTAAGTGTAATAGTCAACTCTAATCAACTGATATAGAACATTATACCCACTGCTCTGGCTCATTCAGATATTATGTCACATCTCTGAATCACCTTTGAAAGGGACCAGAATTTGCGGACCCCCCCCCAAAAAAAAATTGCACTTCAGTATATGGATTATTTTGAGCTGCAGGCAATTAAGAAATGGCAGGCACCAGAGCAGCTATCTGCCCTTCTCCAGTGTACCTAAGAGCAGGGCATAAATTTTCCTTTGTGAAGATGCCCCCTCTCCTGTCTTATACCAGGAGGGGAGAACAGCCTTTAGCATTGGAGACCAAATGCCACTGCGTAGTCTGCATGAACAAACCTTACTAAATAACCCTTCTCAACCATCAGTTTCCCTCATGTATTTACCTTCCCACAATTCAAAACCCCTAGAAATCCAGACCCTTCTTTCATCGGTCTAGTCAATTCTAAACAACCTCTTGCCTTTTATTCAATTGGCTTGTAAGCTTCCAAATCTAAATGCTTCCATGATCATTCACTTTCTTTCTGCGAAGCCTTCATGCACATAACTTTAAAATTAAATATGTGTGACTTTTCTGCAATAAACTGTCCTTTTTTTAGTTTAATTCACAGGCCCTCAGTGACTGAATATGAGAGGATGAAGGAAAGCTGTTTTTCCTTGTCCATATCTTCTCCCATCATATACTGATCTGGCCCCAGATAAGAAAGAACAGCTCTTACAATTATATTTTTCTATTTTCCAAGCATGGTTGTAACTCAGCATAACATGCAGATTTACTATCCCAGCATGGTCAGAGACCATCAAAGGCATATCAGGGTGATGAAGGGAGGCCAGTGTGAGGTTCTCTAAGAGCCAAAGACCAGAATTGTTTCTGATTTCTGAGGTTTAGCTGTGAGAGGGAAGTGACGTCCAAATGTATTTCTGGGAGCTGTGCTGGTGAGCAAGTCCTTCCTTTTCTAGCATTTTCTGTGATGACATTCTGACTTTCATTTCACCAGGATTTGGATAATTCTAATATATTTTGCTTATTATGTTAAGAAGGTTTGAAATCAGAGGTTTTGTTTGAGAGTGGCAAAATAAAAAAAAGTGGGGTTCAGTGGAAGGAAAAAAATTCCTAAAACCATATAATCTCTACCTTGCTGCCCTCCCCCACCCCTATTTGTTTTATAAAGGGGAAGTGGAAGAACTAATATAATTTTACAGTAGCATGTAGTTCACTAGGCAGAGAATGGGCAGAGAAGTTTCTGGATGCCACATGTCTTCTGAAATAACAAGGAAGGGAAAAATAATTTAGCAATTTTTATTTATTTTCACGGGCAAAGTCACAATTCTCTTCCCACAGAATCGAGACCTAGAATCCTGATATCACATTTAACAATACCAAATTCTTTATTTTCTAGGATAAATAGCTTTGGGAAATGGCCAGTGGAATTTTCCACATCAGTTAGCCACAGTGGGGAGTTTACTTTGTTACACAATTGCAATGAAGTTTAGTAATGAGCATCACAATGGAAAATTAATAAAAGCTCAGTGTAGCCCGGCCCATTCAAGTAATTGTCAATTAAGGCTACAATCAATACCGAGGTAATAGCTCATGAACAAGGATAGTTGGGTACTTACTTCATTAACGTTGCAAATCGATGTCGACCATTTGGGAGTAAGTGCAGAGAAATGAGCTCATCTATTGGAGGTAATCATAGTTGGGGAATTTGCTGGCTAGAAGGAGATTCAGGGATCAGTCTGCAAAAAGACAACTATGAGAGAATGGTCCTATGGTTAAAGGTGTCCTGATTGCAAGAAGGCAAAAGCTTTTTGTTCCGACCTTGATACTGCATTTTTTTCCCCCTAAGCTTGAGGCACTCATCAGTTTATATTTATGACCCCTTTCTGTTCACCTCAAGTCCCTTATGGATATTTGTGGTCTGATGCTGTTGAAAAAATGTAAATATATTTGTTTCATAGTTCTTTGTAGCACCAAACAGTCCTCCCTCGCTAGGTCTGGTGACTCAACAGGTTTGAGTTTCAGGAGGCATTTACTCAAAAAATAATCTTTTTAGGATTAAAGACTTTCTACACTTACCCCATTCTTTAAACCCTTCTCCTCCTACCCATTTATAGCACCTAAAGCAAATATATACATAATATGAAGTCAGAATGCATTGCTAAGCCTGAAACAATTAAGTTACATGCCTAATGGGAAAAGCAAGATCACATAGAGAGCACCCCCAAAAGTCCACGATTGCTGACTTTCCAATCTACCTGAACATGGTAGAGTCCAGTACTGTAGTTGTGATAATGCATCCTACCACACCCTGCTGTCATCCAAAGAATTTATTTTCTTGACTTTACTGTGTGAGAATTTATGGATGTCTCTCTTGCCTCATACACTTCATGAAAATGTGCAGCTTGTGGCATTGATGTTTCTCTTCAGTCCTTCAGTTCTGATGTGAGCATGAGAGTTCCTGAGTTTAGAGTACTTCCAAATGGGGCTCATGGAAAAGCAGGTATGTGGGCAAAGTAGTAATAGCAAGTAGAACCACCTTTAGCCCTCTCTTTAAGAGTATCGCTTCAGCAGAAAGAAGAGAAGAAGGAAGAAGTGGGTAAATGAATTACTGCTGTACTCCGCTGCCAGTGCCAGGCACGGGACAAGGTGTTCGATGGACAACAATGGTGGGAAGAACGCTCACCGAGGAATCAGGAAACGGGGCATTTAGGAGCCACCCTGTGAGGTTTTGGGAAATCAGTTAATCTTCACTGAGTCTTTATTTTTCCATCTATGAGTGAAATCTGGATCCGACACAATGTACTTAGGAAAAGCTAAAACTCTTTTTTTCCCCACATTTGTTATTTTCTTTTATTTTTTGTAGTAATTTCTTTTGGCTATATTTTCTATTCCTTAAAATATATATATATATATATATATATATTGTGTTACCATTGGTTTAAATCACTTTTTGTATTTTAGAAATGTAGGCTCCCTCTTCAGGTGCTGTTGCCATAGCACATTCACCACTAAAGCACCCAGAGTCCACCACCATAGTCCAGAAACTTCTGCACTGTTGGTGGGAATGCAACTGGCTCAGCCTCCATGAAAAACAATATGGAGGTATCTCAAAAGACTACAAATGGGTCTGCCATAGGAGCTAGCAATTCCACTCCTAAGTGGAATATATGTGTACATTATGTGTACATATTCCAAAGAACACAAATACACAAATTCAAAGGTGAAGCTCTATTGTCTCAAGTACCTGACAGCTTCAGAGTGTAGCATAGATTATGTACACACACACAGATCTGGGTAGAAAATCTAGTGAATTTAAATCCTGCTTACAATCATCCAAAAATAACAGTATTTTTAAAAGAGATGTTACTTTTCTGTTTTTGGATTCGCCATGATTTTCTTTACCAAACCTAGTGTTTTCTTCCTGGAGCAGCTATGGGGGGACTGCACTTAGGCAAGAGCAGTGGAGACATTTGCCCTTGCTAATTCCAGGGAGCTGTAAATTGAGACACACACACGCAACCAAAGGAAACCATTTCCTTGCCTGTCACCTCGTATGTCAGGCATCAGTCAGGAGCATATTTTTATGGCCCAGGAAATGAGGGATGCTGATGGGGCCACGGGCGGGCCCAGGACAACCCCACCACTAACTGCACATTTTCTGAGCTTGTCTGCCAGGAGATGCTTTCTTCACAGGGTTGAAATATGAAGTGTTTATTATGGCACTTCATGAAGATTCTCCCCTCCACAAATCCCTTTTCTGGGAGGCCTTCCTCCCCCTCATTTTGTTCCAGAAGAGCAGAAAATTGCTTCACACATGAGGTGGAAGTTACTCTTTTTCAAAGGTGTATGAGATATATACATGTATTTGACACCACAAATACCATATCACCCCAGCCAGCTCCATCCTCTACTGCTCCCCACCTGATATCTCTGGCCCCTACTATCTATCTGTAGTCACCAGCCAGCTGCGACTCAGAATTGCTCCTCTGCCTTCTCTTGAGCATAGTCCCCTTCATAGAATTATGTCCATGTAGGCCTGGATGATGTTTCCCACAGGATGTTTCAAGAAATGGTCATTTAAAACTCACAACTGTATTGTAAGGATTTTGTTATATACTATCTCACAGACAATCTCTTTATGAAGACTCATAAAAACTTTTTGACTCAACATTAGAAAGGCTTAGGTTTTGCTGAGCTACTGCTGTTCTGTGACTCTTCTTAATTTTGTTTCTGTGAATCTAGCAACTGAATGTTGCTCTTTTCACTAATTGCTAGAAGACGTTGTAATTCATCTCTATATAGAACTACTCTTTAAGGATTGTTACTGCTAGCTTTAGCCCTAATTTTATCTTATTTCCCTACCTCCACAATCCTTTCCTCTATATAGAACTACTCTTTAAGGATTGTTACTGCTAGCTTTAGCCCTAATTTTATCTTATTTCCCTACCTCCACAATCCTTTCCTCTGATTTGTTTATTTATTTTTGTGTTTTAATAATATATGTGCCTCTGTACATAATTTCAAAAGCTTTTTTGGGATTAGATGGATTATAAATACCTAAAAGTGACCAACGTTTATTGAGCACCTACTTTATGCCTGGTGCTGAGGTTGGACCGGAGGTAAAATAACACAGGCCACAGCCTGGTTTGCTGTCATCCCCTGCAGATCTTGAAAACTAGAAGCTGCAACCAGGAAAACTGTATTTACATAGCGCCCCAGGGCCATGGGAACCAGAACCACAACGAGCAAGGACCACCTCTTCTACTTCTATGATTTATGGGTCATTGTTTCCTTCCCATACTTCCTATAATGTGCAGGAATTGATCTTCTGCACGCTGGCTGCTTGTGTCTGTCTTTCTTTTAGGATACTAAATCTCCAGGGCAGTTTGTACCCACAAGTGCCAGACAAGACAAGGGTCTCTCGAGTAATAGTCACTTATTAGATGGATGGATAAAGGAATGTAGCTTCCTGCTTAAATCTTCCAGTTTTTAGAGTACACTTACTATAAAACTCAGACTCCTTAAGGTAACCTGTCATGAACTACTTCATCCAGCAGCCACCTGCCCTTCACCTCTGTGACCTTTGCTCTACTATAAGCCTTCCTACCTTTATTAGGGCATTGAAGGTTTTACCCCAGGACATGGCAAGGCCAGATCCTTCACTTCATTCAGCCCTCAGCACAGATCTTCCCAAGTTTTTCTTTTAAAAAGTACAAATAGAACTACTCTATGATCCAGCAGTTCTACTTCTTAATTCAAAGAAAATAGACATGGACTTGAAAATATCTATGCATCCCTGTGTTTATTTCATCACTATTTATGATAACTGAGAAATGGAAACAACAAAAGTACCCACTGACAGATGAATGGATTAAAAAAAGTATGTGTTGAATTGAATATTGAATATTATTCATCCATAAAAAAAGAATGAAATCTTTGAGATTCTGCCATTTGTGATGACAGGGATGGAACCTGAGGACAATGTGTTAGTAAACTAAGTCAGAGAAAGACAAATAGTATACAATCTTATATGTGGAATCTTAAACAAAAAACACATAACAAACTAAAGCAAAAACAGAAAGCCAAGCTCATAGATACGGAAAACAGATTGGTGATTGCCAGAGGGATGTGAGACAGTGAAGAGAGATGAGTGAAGGAGGTCAAAAGGTAAAAACGTACAGTTATAAAATATCTAAGTCATGTAGGTGTTCTGTGTAGCCTGGACATGATCATTAATAATATTGTATTGCATATTTGAAAGTTGCTAAGAGAATAAATCTTAAAAGTTCTCATCACAAGAAAAAGAATTTTCTAACTATGTGTGGTGATGGTGGTTAACTAGATTTATTGTGATCGTTTCACAACATATGCAAGTATTGAATCATTATGTTGTACACCTGAAATGAAAATAATGTTATATGGTAATTATATCTCAAAAACAGTTACCACTCCAAATGAAAGTATCCCTACTGCCAGCCCCACCTCCATCACGAAGGATTGAATGGCCCTGCTTCTTTGATATCATGTCATTAATAGCGACTGCTGATTCCAGCATAGACTGCTGAAATAGCCTCTGATTGCACAAAGCCAAATTTACTGCTCAGTGCAGTAAGGGATATTGCTCTTCTGATGGAATCATTGAAGCTTCTTAGAAAGGAAAGGACAAGAGTGGAATATTGATACCATTTTGAAGGTCTGATTTAAGATGGGTCTTTCTAGGTGGAGCCCTGATTGCAAAGTTTGCAATATAATCGTTTAAAACTGAACGCAGAGAAATAAAGGGCTTTGAAGAGCATACAGACCAGTTGGATTGTTCTGAGAAGGGGAGTACTACCCTGATGAAGACTAGTGAAAAGTTTGTTGTTCCAGATCAATGGGATTTCAGGGAGTTCCTAAAACAAACGTAACATTATTTTCAACTTCTTCATCGCTTGGGGCTAGAGTTTTCTGGAATATTGCAGTTGTGTAAATGCTGAATATCAAGTAGTTGAATCATACTAACATGGACAGCAAGCTTTGTGATCATAATGATTTCATTTTTTATTTAACGTTAAGTGAAATTATCATTTATTAATTTATTATTTGTCTCCCCTCCACCACCACACACACAAATGTAATTTTACATAAATATAATTCCTCTAGCTTGTTCATCCTGTGTCTGTATTTCCTGCAATGGTGCCTGGCACCAAAATAATGTTGATTATTCATGAAATTTAAAGAAAAACCAGGTCTCTTCCTGTGTTCAGCACCAGAGACCGGCATGCTGAATTCTGCATTATGAACTCCTTGCTGCAGCCCAAACACCTTCTCTTCGGTCCAGAAGAACCTATATAATGGAAAGCTGAATTATGGATTTGGGCTAGGCTGCTCCCTGGGCTTATAGAGATTCTTTTACTTATTTTTTCACTTAATGAGCATTTCTATAATCCCTCTTGAGGGTCTGGCATGGTCTGGGTGTTTGCCATATGCATATCCTGGCTAATTGCTGTCTGCAAAAATGCAGGGGTCTGAGAAGATCTGTTTCTCCAGCTCCCCTAAATGCCTGAACTGGGAATAAGAGTGGGTATTTTTCAGTCATTAAAAGACCTACTAATTAAGGATATTTAAATGCATATGCAAACATAATAGTAAATATATAATTATAGGTGAATTAAACATAAAACACATATACATACATATGTGATAGAGAGAAGCATAATATGAAACTGAGTATTTAGCTGTTTGATATAATACAAATGTTACAAAGATATAACTGATAATAGATAGCATACATAGATGTTTATTTTATATAACGTGAGAAAGGGGGGAGAGAGATTAATAAGGAATAGATCAAAATGTTAACATATGTTAACAACTCTGAGTGGTACAATAGTGACTGGTTTTAATTTTCTTCACATTTTTCTGTGTTTTTGACAGTGAATATATTTCTTTAGCATGGTATTTGAAGATGTCAGTTTCCTGTTAGAGGGTGAGAGAGTGCCTCACCCTCTAACCTGCCCAGTTAGATTTGAATTTCAGATAAACAAAAAAAAATTTTTAGTGTATGTTTGTCCTCATTATAGAATACACTTAGGCTAAAAGTATTCACTGTTTATATGAAAGTCACATTCAACTGGGTGTCCTGTGTTTTTATTTGCTATATTTGGCAATCCTGGGGGAAGAACAGCTCATCAGAATCATCAGAATCAGTGGAACATTTTCAAATCTGTCCTCTATCCCCACCCCAACCAGATTCCGAGGTGTCTTCCTGTCTACTGCTACCTGCCAGCTTCCAAAGTTAGTTATCTCCTGTCGGATGGTGTCACTAATATGTGGACTATAAAGTAACTAAATGAATAGTCAGAAATGACAAGCTGGAAAACTAACGCTTGATCTCTGGCTACAGAACTGAGACACCAAGGGATGGCAAAGAACAAAGAGGGAAAGAAGCACAATGGTCTGTGGTGGTGGGATATGGGTGAGCTGGTGGTGGGTGCACTACGGCGATAATACCCAATAGGGATACCCCAATATTACCACAGTTAAAAAATAAATAAATAAATAATAAAAAAGAAATCTCCTGTTGAGGTGCTCCCAGAAACTGGGGGTCAGGACAGCATTGCAGTGGGAGCTGTGTGGCCTCCGGCATTGTGGTTTGACAAGATGCTGTAGGTGTTTCAGTCATGTCTCTCCTGCTCCTGACAACTGTCTGGAAGCTTCCAGATCCTCCTGACTAGGATGAATGTTTTCATCTTCAAAGAGATCCCAATGGACAGCTTTGCAGAGCAGAGTGAGCTGGCACATTAGGAAGCTCTCAAGGTAGCTCAAGGTCTCTGCCTTGAAAATCCTCCTCCTCTGATCTCTGGATCCCTCACAGAGGGACGGCGGCCCCCCAAACCAAGGGTGTCTACCAAAGCTACCCACTAAAAACCATGAATCCAACCAAACTATTACAGCCTCTGTGAGGTTCTCTCTTACAGCTCTGCCACCACAGCTATCGAAGAAAGCTTTTCTTGCCAAAGAACAAATGTGTCCAGGGGAACAGACCTCTGTCAGGAAGGAAGGATCTGGAACCCATGGCCAATGACCATCCACCAACTTGGCACCTCCAATGGCTGTGAGAAATTCACATCATTGCCTTTTTTTGGGAGACCATTGCAAAAGAGCTGAAATAACACTATGTGGCAACACCTCACAAAATAATACTGGAGATGCAAACAGCTAAATATTAGCCAGGATTTTGTAAACACAGACTTCAAAAAGGTGATAATTAACAAGGTGTAAAACAAAGAGCAATAGAGGAGAAATAGCAGGCTTTGAACAAAACCCCTGAACCCCCTAGGCCTCAGTTTCATCATCTGCAAAATGGATGGGTTGAACAAGATGATAGAAAAGTGCCTTCTAATTTTGATGTTCTAGATGCTCATTTGGGGAGTTAATTGAGGGTCAGTTTCTGAACCAGAGAAACAAAACGATGACTCAGATAAGTCCAATATCATTACCAAACCTTACAGTATTGAGGGAGAGGAGAGATTAATATACCTCTGTTGGTTACTTGATGCCAGCATTATACATGTTTGATCTCATTTCTTCACTTTGTAACAGCACTTGGCGGTTACTATTATTATCTTGTTTTCATATCAAGGAAATGGAGTCACAGAGAAGTCAAAACTCTTGAGGTCACACAGCAAGTAAGTGTAAACCCAGGATTTGAAGGAAGTCTGCCTTCTACTAAAAACAAGTCTGTCTTCTGTTTATGCCTTGCCCACCACTTCCCACGGCCACCTGTGAAGCTGAGCTGAAGTTGAAGTGTTCCTTACCTCTCTCTTTTTTTAAAGATTTATTTATTTATGCATTCAAGAACTGGGGTATAGGCCATAGGTGCGGGAGGGTGAGAGGATTCACCAGAGATGGGGGGAGGGGCAGAATAGGCAGATTGACTGAAATACATTGCTGAGGGAGCAGCGGGTGAGAGAGGAGAGGTCTGCTGCACTACGTGTGCCACCTCACTGGCCAGGGATCGAACTTGTGCTACAGTTGCTGCGGATTGCTTCATAGTGCTGTGCTTAACCCCTTGTGCCACTAGGGAGGCCCCTGTTCCTTCCTCTCACTCACACCAGGTGAATGACAGAGATGGGCGCCGAGGGAGATCCATTCAGAGACAGCTTCTTCCCTTTCCACTGCGATTAATCTGCAAACTCTGTAAAAAAGGAATTGTGTACAATGGACTTTCACTTAATAAGAACAGATGCTGGGGTGTAACTTCAAGGACTGCTATGCCCCAAAATACTCAACATACCTATTGCTTGATCCCTGGAATACCTTGAATGACACCCAGAACTTTTCCTTATGTACAGAAAACATGTTCTCTAAATACCTGACTCTCCTCCCCCCATCTCTCACTGGCAGAAGAAAATTAGTGTATTTCAGTCATTGATGAATTTAATCTTTTCTCATGAGCAGCTTTTATCTAGGCAAGTGGGGGGCCTTTTGCCTAAACAAAAGCACTGGAATAGAAAACTTAATTGTATGAGCAGCAAATGTTTATCTGTATGACACATTTAAATGACATCAGCCTGTAGAATTGTGGCTACCACAGGGTGAGGGAGCGGGGAGTCTAAGTGAGGAGGAAGCACAATTGACTGTGATGGAGGATTTTCAGCACCTGGGTGGTGGGTGGGGTGTGGTAACACCTGAAGTATGTGATCTTAGGCCGTAAATCATACAAGACGTTATAAACCAATGTAATCTCAGTAAAAAATAAAAGAGGCAAATTTGGTAATTACAAAATAATAAATGGAGTCAGTTGCTTCACTTGGACTGATGGATCATTTTGGAGTCGATTAGGTGGACTCTTTGGCTATATAAACGTGAAAACAGAGGCAGTCACCTCCTTGTACTTTTTGGATGGTATGTTAAGTTGAGTTTCCCAGGAACATACTCTTAAGATGGGAACTTGATTACGAAAGCATTTCCAGGGGAGATGGGTGAGCATGTGGAGGAAGCAGAACAAGAAAAGGAAGGAAACCAAGCAAGGATATGATGTAGCATCACCCTGACCCCCCAGAGGATTTGGAATATTAATTACAAATTGCAGTTTTCCAACCCAAGGCAAGGGAACTGAGTTTTCTAAGTCAACGAAGAGTCACTCTTCATGGGGGATGCTGGGTGCAAATTCCCAGATACTTCTAACTAAGCAAATGCAAGCTTGAGCTCCAGCTTCAGGATAGTCTTTTGAGGGTCACAGGTACCTTAACTATTCCACCTCTGTTGCCCTACTGAGCCCCTACAGAACTAATGTCTAGATAGCAAATGAGTAAATTGAGTGACTCTAGACCTAGAAACCTTTCCTTTTGAAGATAATATGAACTGAGATGCCCTTGAATGGGGCTTGTAAGTAGGGAAGTTCAAGTGAAAGGAAATTCACCATGCAGATAGGGGGATGTGGGTTTGTTGATTTACTTATTAAGTTAGATAACCTAGCATGGTGGTGTGACTTTGGGACCCTCACTGAAAGTGTGAGTGGGGCACTAATAACCTCAGCGACTCAAGGGTGGAGCACACATAGACCAACATGAAACTGAGGTTATAGATTCTTCCCCCCTGAAAAATCTGCTGCAGTCTAAATTGTGAGTGGTAGTGGGCAGGAATGCATAGGACTATAAAGCCACGTGTTTTCGATGGTGGCATAGTTTAACATAACCAATGCAGTGTTAGAAACGCTGAGGAATAAAAGGGGAACTTATTTAGTGGAATGATGAGATTCTACAGTGCCTTCCAGTAAAAAGTTTTGAAAACTCAACTAACTAGACTGTGTGCTAGGATTCTAGGACAAGACAGGGAGCTCCAAAGTAAGGATATACCACTTCCTGCTATTATGTACACAGGGGTTCGATGCCTTAATTTGTTTTAAAAGATTTATTTATTTATTTACAAGAACTGGGGTACAGGCCAGAGGCTCGGGGCGTGAGAGGATTCACCAGAGACGGAGTGGGGAAGAGAACTGGCAGACATACTGAAATACACTGCGGAGGGGAGCAGCAGGTGAGTCGGGAGAGGTCTGGCTGAGCCATGTGGGTATCTCCCTGGCCGGGGATCCAACTTGCACTACAGTGGCAGCGAATAGCTTCAAGGTTGCATCTTAACCCCTGCGTGACCAGGGAGACCCTCAGTGCCTTAATTTAAGTATCAAAAACAGCCCTGATGCACTTCTGTTTTCTGCTTAAACATGTAATAAGTATAGAAGTTCTTACTCCTGTCCTCATGACAACAACAAAAAAACCTGAACCAACTGAAAATCAACAACTTTTTTTTGATCCTTCAGAGAATTGGGGTCACAAGAGAAGCTGCTGCCTTGAACCTTGAACCAGACAGTAGATACAGAGAACCACAGGGTACGTTCAGCAGAAAATTTTCCCTGCAACTGGATTGCCGGGAATTATAATTGACAAATTGCTGGAGCATCAGAATGGACAAGTTTGAAAGTTAAAAACTAAACGGGATTGAGGCTTTCATGTATTTGTGAACTTTATGTTTAGAAACACTACTAGGACCTCACTACGAAGATTAAAGAAAAAAATAACAGGTTTCCAATAGGGGGAGGGGAAATGAAACTTTTGAAATTCTCCTAGTACTCTCTTTTCTTCTCAACAAGCCCACCCTCAAGGGATACTAATTTACAAGTTTTTAATCTATTGAGATTTTACCAATACTTAACCACTCTGAGGTAGGGAAATACCCAACCCAGCTCACTAACACACTAAAATCTAATTATAGGACTAAAAAACTTCCCCTCCCTTCCACCTTACTACCACATCAATTCAGTTCCTGTATAATAATAGAAGTTTATAGCAAAAAGAACTGTAGGCCTCTGGCCCTATTTATAAGTCTCTAGGAAAACCCAAAACAACAGAGACAGATAAAGATACTAAAGGAAATTTTAGTTTCTGACACAATACCTACAGCAAACAGTAAATACCACCTCACTTCTAAAACATAAAATTTTACACTAAAGATCTGTTCAGCTCAGTTCCTTTTACCCAATACATCATTTCTGACTTTCAGCAACAACAAAAAAAATTACAAGGCAAGCTAAAGAGCAAAAAAAAAAAAAAAAAAAAGGAAGGCTTGTAGTTTGAAAGAGATAAAGCAAGCATCAGAACTAGATGCAGATATGTTAGAGATTTTTGGAGTTAAAATGAATATATTTAATGTGCTAAGAACTTTATTGGAAGAAGGAGCCAACATGCAAGGACAAATGAACAATGTAAGTAGAGGCTGAAGCTCTAAAAATCCAAAGGAAACATTGTTTATATATATTAAAAAAAAACACTATAAAGCAATGCCATTGATGGGCTTATCTACAAACTGGACACAACCAAAGAAGAAATCAAGGAGCTTGAAGATATGTTAATAAAAACTGAAATGTAAAAAGATAAAAAAGGCAAAAATATGGAACAGAATAGAAAAATGATGGAAGTACATTTCAGAGAGCTTTAGACTTCTTTAAAGACATATTTGAAATAAAGGCTGGAAATTTTCTGAATCATGGCAAATGCCAAACCACAGATCCAGGAAACTCTTATAGAACAACAAACAGGATAATGTTTTTTTAAATCTACATTTAAGTGTATCATACGCAAACTGCAGAAAGTCAAAGAGAAAAATGAAAGAAGTCAGAGTAGAATAAACAGCTTACTAACAGAAGAATACAGAGAAGTATTAGATCAGAATTCTCTTCAGAAACCATACAAGCAGAGCTAGAAGGGATCATGCTCAGTAATAACCCAGAAGGAAAAGAAAAATATCAGATGATTTCACTTATAGGAGGGATATAGGGGAAACAAATAAGGGATCAGAGGAGAAAATAACAATAATGGTAAATAAATAAGCAAAATTAGGCAGCTATACCAGACATATTCTGCAGGGGAGGGAGAGGCAGAGGGAACAAAACAGGAGAGAGAAGAACTCAAGGGACTGAGGTGATGGTGCGTGGTTGAGTTGGTGGTGGGAATTTTATGGGGACTACACCTGAGAGGAGAAAGCATACATTGTACAAAAATAAACATGATGTAAAAAATACATATATATATATAAATAAAAAATAGCTTTCTCAGAATTAAAAAAAAAGAACAGTTGAGAAATATTCAAAGTGTTGAAAGAAAAGGAACTGTGAACCTAGAATTCTGTATTCAGTGAAATTATCTTTCAAAACTGAAAGAGAAATGAAGATGTTCTCAGATAAACAAACGCTGAGGGAATTGGTTGCCAGTAAACCTGCCTTGAAAGAACTTATTTCTTAAAATAAGTTCTTCAGAGAAAAGGAAAATTATGTGGTTGGGAAACTAGAGCTACATAAAGAAGAATAGAGGAGGAATAAATGATGGTAGAATAAAATCTTTAATTTTTCATTTTCAGTTATCAATTATTAATTCTTTTTTTTTTAAATGCCACTTTTTTTTTTAAAGAGTTTATTTATTTATACAAGATCCCGGGCATGGGCCAGATGCGTGGGACGGTGAGAGGATTCACCAGAGACAGAGTGGGGAATAGAACAGGCAGACTGACGAAATACACTGCTGAGGGGAGCAGCGGGTGAGAGATCTGCTTCTCCATGTGGGATTCTCGCCAGCAGGCGGGGATCACACCCCCTGCTGCAGAGGCTGTGGACAGCTTCACAGGGCGGCCGCCTGCGGACCACCAGGGAGACCCATCAATTATCTATTCTTTTTTTTTTTAATAATAAATTTTATTTTTATATTCCCCATACAATTGCAACCCCCCCATTTTGACCCCAATCCCTCCCCTCCCACCCCTCACCCCCCAACCCCCAAAAAGTGTCTCTGGTTCATAGTTTTTTGTTGATTTTGATTTTCACTTTCTTATAGTTATTCATTTTCTTGGTCCCTTATTTAAGTTTTCTAGACTGGATCAAGAAGATGTGGTACATATACACTATGGAATATTACTCAGCATTCAAAAAAGATAAACACATGCAATTTGCAGCAACATGGATGGCGCTGGAAGGGATCATGCTCAGCGAAATAAGCCAGAAAGAAAAAGAAAAATACCGGATGGTCTCAATTATCGATTCTTAATGGCTCTGAAGAAAACAGTTTAAAATAATAATAGCAACAATGCCTTGGTCATTATAGCTTATGGATACATGAAATAATTAGCAGCAATATTAAGAGGGACTGGAAGGAGGAACTGGGAATACAGAGTTTTAGGTATTTATACTACCCATGAAACAGTGCAGTGTTACTTGAAAATGAACTTGTCTTAATGATACTGTATTTTGCAAACTCTAGGGCAATCACTAAAATAGAATGCTTAGAAGAAATATGATTGATATGCTAAGACAGCAGAGAAAATGGAATCATAAAATGTTCAGTCAAGCCAAAAAGGCATTAAAAAAAAATGCAAGACAAAAAAACAAAACAAAAACAGAACATGGGCAACAAAGAGAAAGCAATTAAAAATATGGAAGATTTTAATCAAATTATATCATTATTCAATATAAATGTCTGCAGCCTAAATACACAGATTAAAAGACAGATTCACAGAAAATTTGACACGAAACAATACCAACTATGTGTTGTCAACAAGAAATGCATGGACACAATTAGTTTAAAAGTAAAGGACTAGTGAAAGCACATGTTAACACTAATCAAAAGAAATCTAGTTATATTTCAGATAAATCCACCTTCAGAACAAGGGACAGTATCAGGGATAAAGAGGGGCATTGAAAAATTATAAAGGGCCAATTCTCTAAATGACAACAACTGTAATGTGTGTGTGCCTGAAATGGAGTTCTGATGTTAACCACCCACAGTTAGTGCAGATGTCATAGATTAAGGACTCAATTTTACATAAAACTTCCTTCCAGATACCAGCTGCAAGTTCCAGGGTTTCCTTGCCACCCACATTTCTGATCAACTGGCTGCAAATTCAAGAGTTCCCGCTGTACTCCTAGATTTGATAATTTCATAGAATGGCATGCAGAACGCAGGAAAATGCTTTCCTTTATATTACAATTCCATTAATAAAAAAGACAAATCAGGCTTAACCAAATGAAGACACACAGGGTGAGGTCTGGGAGGGCCCCAAACATGAAGTTTCCTTGTAGCAGGACATATCACCTTCACATCACGTCAGTATCTGTCTACCAACCTGTGATGTTCACCTAAGGCTCTGGAGTTCATAGTTTTTATTGGTGCTCATTATGAAGGCATGAATGACTGAATAATTGATCATATTATTGAACTCAATCTCTAACTCCCACACTTCCTGAAACATTTCTATAAAGTTACAGTAATTAAGATAAAGTGATAATGATATGAGGATAGACAAATGAATTGATGGAACAGAATAGGAAGGCTATAAGTAGACCTACACATATACAATGATTTGATTTATGGAAAAGGTCCTTTTTTATTCAGTAGAGAAAAATTAGACTTTTCGATTAATAATAGTGGAATACCTATTTTTTTTTGCATATAAGAACTGGGGAGCAGGCCAGAGGTTGGGGGTGGGGTGAGAGGACTCACCAGAGGCAGAGTGGTGAACAGAACAGGCAGATCTACTGAAATACACTGCTCAGGAGAGCAGCAGGCGAGACAGGAGAGGTCTGCAGGGCCATATGTGAGTTAGTTCCCTAGCTGGGATCTAACTCAGGCCACAGTGGTGATAGCACTGAGACTTAAACCCTAGGCTACCAGGGTTTTAAGAAGCTAGTTATTATTCATATCATGTGTAAGAGTTAATGCAAAATGGACATAAACCTTAAGTTGAAATTTTTTAAAAGGAAAAACGTGTGATATGTGTCCATGTTAATGATCTTGGGATAGATGAAGATTTTACTTTAAAAGCACTTATAAAAAATTGATAAATTGAACTGGATTAAAATTAAAAACTTCTGATCATCAAAAGACTTCATCAAGAAAGCAAATAGACAAGGATTTAAATTCAGTATATATAAAGAATGCCTTCAAATAAGTTAAAACGTAAAAAATTCACAATTAAAAATTGGCAAAAGACCTCAGCAAGCAATTCACAAAATAGGATATCAAAATGACTAATGAGCATATGAAAAAGTACAGAACAGTATTATTCATTAGGGAAATGAAAATTAAAACCGTAAGAGTATGTACTGATTAGAATGACTCAAATTGTAAAAATTGGAAATAACAAGCGTTGTTAAGGAAATGGAGCAACTGAAACTCTTATACAGTGCTTATGGGTCTCTAAATTAGCTGAAAGACATGTGAAAGACAGTTTAGCAGTAACCACTAGAGATAAATATATACCTACTCTATGAGCTTAGAATTTAAACTCCTAGATATATACCCAAAAGAAAGCAGTAGTTATAGCCACAAACAGTCATGTACGAGACAGTTTGTAGTACCCTTTTTCATCATAGTGCAAACCTAGAAACCACCAAACATTCGTCAAAAGGAGCATGAATAAATCCAGTGTCCTATATTCACATGATAGAATATTTCAGCAATAAGGAAGGAACAACCTATGGTGCAAGAGACAACATAGACAGATATCAAAGAATTATGTGAATGAAAGAAGTAAAACACAAACTAGTACATATGTTTTGATTTCTTATATGAAGTTCAATAATTGGCAAAACTAATCAATGGCAATAAAAATCAAAATAGTAATTCCTTAGCACGGGAAAAATCTGGACTAAGCAAGGACTTCAGGGGAAATTTCAGTTGATGAAATGGTTCTGTATTTATATTTGGGTTGTGTTTCAAGTATATTGTAAAGATTGACAAGAAGAGAAAAAAATATTAAACCTGAGTACATTTGTACCTCAAGCTAGTGAATCCGTTTGTGCCGATCATAAAGTGTCAACCAATTAGTGAAGTTTATATAAAATATGAAACATCCTTGCTATAGAAAATTTTATAGAGGATTTGTAATGACATGGAGAAGTGTTTAGGATATTATATTAAAGGTCAAAAATATTGGGATACAAAATTACACTAAAGCTTTTTTCCTGGATCTTACAACAGAACAGTAATGGCAGTTATGTTTGGGTGGTGGGATTAAAGATCATAGCAGTTTTAAAAATATAGATATAAATTCTTTGCCACTTCTCATATCTAGAGTTGATTAGTATCTGTGCCCCTTCTTCCTGAACTGGTTAGAATCGGGGCTACTTCAGTCAAAGAATATGGTGCAAATAACACTATGTGACTTCTAATGTTGGTTCATAAAAAGGCTTATGTGTCTGCCGTGGTCTCTGAAATCCTCACATTTGGAGCTCAGAGTTGCCAGGTTAAGAAATTCAACTATCCTGAAACTGACTACTATGCTTAAGAAGTCCAAGCCAAGTGGCGAGGCCATGAGGCTCTCCAGTCAACCCCAGATGAGCCCAACAACTGAGACATCCCAGCCAAGGGGCCAAGCCTATGAGTGAAGAAACCTCTAGCTGGAGATGATTTCACCTCCCAGCCGTTCAGTCTTCCTACCTGAGGCCTTAGGCATCTCAGGGCAGAAGCAAGTCATCCCTCCAATGTTCTGTACCAATACAAAAATGAACATAATAAAATGGATGTTTAATGCCACTAATTTGGGAGCAGTTTATTATTAAAAAATAGACAACTCAAATAAAGATGTTTATTGTCTTCTTTGTACTAATTAGTAAACAAAAAAGTTTTAAAAAATGAAAGCACAGAGTGTTAGCTACTTTCTTCAGTAAATCTTTCATTTGATCAGGAAGGAAGAAAAATTGACTGTCTCAACCCAATGGCCTTCCCTATAAAGTATGTCTGATACTTCCTACTTGCCATCAGCTAAAAAAATATCTAAGAATAAAGATTCTCAGGTTTTTTTTTTAAAAAAGTTTGCCTTTATGGGAACATCATGATTCCCCTGTTCTCTCTTCATAACCAAGGATATGATGAATTTTCCAGCAGGAGGGCTGCTTTAGAAAGCCTATCAGTAGGAACTGACTGCATTGAACACTGATTACATATCACACTGCCCTGATAGGTCATAGCTCTTTCCAGTATAACCATAGTTAAACCGAGTATTTGAAATAGTATCATTTAATGAAAGCTTATAAACCCTGAGTTAAATCAAAACTACCTTGGTGGAATTTTTTTTGGTATTATGGGTTAACTTGTTAGACTAGTGGTAGCAAGTAAAATCAAAACTCTGTAGTGGTTCAAACTTAATGGACATATCAATAATTATTGCTTATTAACATAGAAGGAGGGTCAAACTGGAGGGTCATCTGGAGACCCATGCTGACAGCCTTCCGCGGTCTATAACATGTGATTTCCAAAGTTCCCCTGGCAATTTTCCCCATTTCAGCCATCAGAAGGGTTTAAAAAGCACACAGAAAAGGGTTTACAGTAAGTTTCCTGGACCAAATCTGGCAATGAAACAGTTCAGTCATACGGCCTGTCTTAGGGCAAGGGGAAATTAGAGAATAATCCGTGAGGCTGTGAAAGAAGAGCAAACAAAATTTGTAAACATTTAGCAGTCTCTGCCACAATTGTCTGCATGTTCATAGGCAGATAAACAAAATTGACTCTTCTTGAAAGAAGATCTGGAAGGGCCCTGGGTCATCATTCTGACCATTGATGCTCATTTTCTGAGAGCCAAACAGATGAAAAAGACGAACAGGACTCTGTTCCAACTCTAAACTGCTAACTTACTTGAAGTATTTATTACATCATATATTTTTTAAAAAATAAAATAAAAATAAAAGGTCTAATAACTAAATGGTATACAGCAAGGAACATTCATATATATCATTTTGTTTTATCCTGACAACATCCCATACCAGGGTAAGTTTTTGCTCCCTCTCTCCCACATTTTCAATGTGAAGAAAAAAGTCAGATATATTCTTGTGGGGTTTTTTTGCTCTTAAGAGAAAAACTTTCAAACTTTTATCAATAAATGTGATATTAGTTGTGCTTTGCTTTATGGATTTCCTTTATTACATTGAGGGAATTCCTTTCTACTTCTAGTAACCTACCTTTTGTGGGGGGAATCTCTACATTTCTAAATAGGGGAAAATGGTGATCAAGAGATATGATTCCTGTGATTTCAAAACCAGAAGGTCCAGGGAAAGGTGTTATGGTTTCTCTGCAATTCCAGACTTCAGTTAGAAAGGAGTTGGTTTCATGACACGGACATAGCGGCCTGGACTTTGAGATAGCCTATTATCATTTGTTGAGCTTCCGTTTTTACTAAGTGACTAAAAATTATCTAGTCACTTTAAAGAGTAAGATACCCAAAGTATTTAGCAGCAGGGATGCTTCTAAATTTCCTCATAAATCAGGCAATGGAAATATTGACGCATAGTAGGCATTCAGTAAACATTTGGAAGCGAGTGAGTGGACTGAATGAACAAATGTCAGATGACATTTAGGATTTTTAGAATGTTGACTGGGAAATCCTTGAAAGCTTCTCCACACTACTCCCTCACATTATTGATGAGAATGACATCAGAGTGACTCTGAGCTTCTCTGCCTGTGAGTTAGAGACTGGGCCGGATGCAGCTGCCATTGGTACCGGTACTGAAAGACTCTCCAGCATACCCTGTCCGAGCAAGAAAGCCCAAGTCCTTGCCTCTTCTAGGAGCCGGCCAGCTAATTAGGGATCAAAACAAGGGTGGAAAGAGCACAAGGGACTAAAGTGATGGTGCACGGGTGAATTGGTAGTGGAAATTCTATGAGGACTATACCTGATGTAAAACATATACAAATAAAGAAATTAATTTAAACAACAACAACAAATATCTGTGGCCCAAATATCTGTTCCACTGCCAGAAGTGCCATTATTAGGGTTTTTTTTTTAAATTATCTTTTAAATTTTTTACATCCTCCTCCCCCTACCCCCTCAGGTGTAGTCCCCATAGAATTTCCTTCACCAATGCACCCGTGCACCATCACCTCAGTCCCCTGTGCTCCTCCCTCCCTCCCTCTGATGCCTCTCCCTCCTCCTCCCTACAGGATGTCTCTGGTTTATAATTCTGTTTTTGCTTTGTTGTGTTTTTTATTGTTATTATTTTTTTACACTGATGTCTTATTTGGTTCCCCTATATTCCTGCTATAAGGGAAACCATCCAATATTTTTCTTTTTCCTTCTGGCTTATTTCACTGAGCATTATTATTATAGTTTTATTCATTTAAATCAGAGACTCCTGAAAGACTTCAGGAACAAATCAGTCCTAGACATGGAGGGAATCCAGGAGGGAATCGTGTCCTGTAGTTAGGAGGCCAGCTTGTTGCAGTCACAGATGCAGAGGCAGAGCTGAGCTGGAGTCCCAGAACTGTCACATGCTTGATGTGTGACTTTGGGTTAAATATATAACCTCTCTGAGATTCAATTTCTTTATTTGTGAAGTGGGGATAATCATAATACCTGCCTCACAGAATTACTGAGGTGATAAATGAGATCATACGTTTGAAGTACTTAGCAGAGTAGGAGAATGAAGACCTTGAATGATCTTTTTTAGACCTATTTCTCTGTTTCAGCCATTCAGGTTCACAAGTCAAGGAGTAGGGCCTGGTAGTGCCTTATCCCTCCTCCCCCACCCTCCCTGCTCACCAGTCTTGGTCTTCACAAGCCTACTTACCCTGAGGGGCCTTGGAGTATGCATCAGGGCTAGTGAAACCGGGAGGTGGACAGAACCAGAAGCAGAAGTGGGCCAACAGGATGGGCCAGAGCTCCTTTCAAAATGGTTGGGAGGGAAACAGAGTAGGTGGATGGTGATGTGGCTTCAGAACTGGATGGAGGAAAACAAGAATCCAGTAACACTGATGGTAAAAGTTCCACAAGGAACCGTCTGCCTTCTGAGTTCCTCTAACCAAGAAAAGTATTAGCTAAGAAGGCCCCCAACACATAGCAGGCTTTTTGGGTTTCTGTTTTTCTCCCTTAAGTCCTACATTACATGATCTTCTACAAATTTCAGGAGGAAAATAAGGTTAATGTTAATTTTGATTTATATCTTCATTTATTCATTGGCATTTGCTTGGTATCTGAGAGTTTTTTAAGGGGCTGACTCATGGCTAAGTCTGTTTTTTTTTCTTCTCTGAGACCACGCACTACCCATTTACTTACTGAACACAAGAGTCAGCACTAATCCCTCCTTCTCCAGTAGGCCGCAGCTCCTGACACCAACCCCTGCTTTGGACTTAAATGTGATGCCAGTTGCCTGCAACCGTTGTAGGAAATGCTCCATACCTAGTGATGGCAAATGACGTTCCTCTCATGCTAACACCCATTTACTAGAATTACAATGAAGAGATGGGTTAGGAAGGATTCTGAATCTGGAGTTGGTCTTAGTAGGGGAAATTTCTGCTTGATTCACAAGGTTAGTTTTAGGAATAGCAGTAAGGAATTACAAATATAAGTCATGGATGGCCATGCCTGCACTACAAGAAAAATGCTTATTGAATAAATAAATGAACAAAGTTTTTGTGGATTTTTTTGGTTCCATTTAGAAAAAGAGATTCACAAATTAAAAAGACTTATTAATACTTAGGTTCCGAGACAAGAGATGATATGACCATGGTGGACCCAATCAAGTCCTAGCAGAAGGAGGACTTTAGGGACTTTTCCCATAACAAGGATCACAGGTCCTTATTCTCCCCCATTTGGAAGAAAATTTCTCTTTTGTTTCATTTCTAAAAATTTTCAATGAAAATACTACCTGTTTCTCCTTAACTTATTGAATTAAAAAATTTATATTTCCTCTTTTGTATTATGGTAAAATAGCCACGATATAAAATTTATCATTTTAACCATTTTTATGTGTATAGAGCAGTGACACTAAACACATTGACAATGTTGTGGACTGTTACCATCAAATTTTTCCAGAGCTGGGCCTCCCCGGTGGCGCAGCGGTTGAGCACTGGGTTGCGAAGCTGCCCACAGCCTCTGCAGCGCCGGTTCCATCCCTGGCTGCTCCCCGGCCACCGGAGGAGGGTGTCCCGCATGGCGCACAGACCTCTCCTGCCGCCCGCTGCTCCCCTAAGCAGTGTACCTTGGTCCTTCTGCCTGCTCTGCTCCCCGCTCTGGCTCTGGTGAATTCTCTCACCTTCCCGCGCTTCTGACTGTACCCAGTGCTTGCATAAATAAATAAATAAATAAATAAATAAATAAATAAATAAATAAATAAATAAATAAATCTTTAAAAAAATTTTTTTTTTCCAGAGCTATTTCTCTTCCTAAGTTAAAACTCTGTACCCATTAAATAATAATTCCCTATTTCCACTACCACCCATACACCAGTAACTTTCATTCTTCTTGGTTTCTATGAATTTGACTACCCCAGGTACTCACATAAATGAAATCACATAGCATTTGTCCTTTTCTGACTGCCTTATTTCTCTTCAAGTTTATATGTATATATACATAAATACATGTATGTGTATGCACGCACACACACACAATGAAATACTATTCAGCTCTAAAAAGGAAGCTCTGACATATGCTACAACATAAATACACCATGTCTTGTTTATCCATTCATCTGTGAAGGCTATTTGGGTTGCTTCCACTTTTTGGCTACTTTGAATAATACTGTTATGAACATGGGTATAAAAATATCAAGTCCTTGTTTTCAGTTCTTTTGGGTATATACACAGAAAGGGAAATTACTGGATCATATCATGATTACTTTTATTTTTTTTAAAGATTTATTTATTTATGCATACAAAAACTGGGGTACAGGTGAGAGGTGTGAGGGGTGAAAGGATTCACCAGATACACAGGGGGAGCAGAACAGGGGATTGATTGAAACACACTGCTGAGGGGAGCAGCAGGCAAGACAGGAGAGGTCTCCTCCACCATGTGGGTAGCTCCCTGGCCATCCGGGGATCAAACTCGATCTCAGCTCCACAGTGCTGCGCTTAACCCCTTGTGCCACCAGGGAGGCCCCTATTTTTAATTTTTTGAGCTACTGCCATGTATTTTCCATAGCTGCTGCTCCATTTTGCAGTCCTACCAACAGTTTCTCATCAACACTGTTAATTTTGTTTTCCTCATTTTGTTTAAATAATAGCCATCCTGATGGGTCTTTTTGGGTTTGAAGGCTCATGCTACCTATTTCCAAAGGACTGTGGCAAAACGGATGGATTGAATCTCCTTGTAAAGGATTTTCATTTTTTGAACTATCTTACTATTCTTTAGGTAAAACACTAGATGGAGTACACCACATTTTTAAAAAATAAGCTTTAATTTTTTCACCAATAGTACTGTCTGAGCAGACAATTCTACCAGACACAAAGAACAGACACAAAGAACGACCTTGAAATAATTTCATGTGTCTCTCAATCCCCTATGAAGTCCTATGGGAAATGCTGCCTTTAGGGGACTTTTCCAAAGGCAGCTGGGCTAGTGTACACTGAGCTCCCTCCCTACCAGAGCAATGGGCCCTGATTTGACCATGACGTAAGTATTTATAGGGAAACTTATTATCAGATATATTGGAAGTTGGACAAATATATATAAAACATGGTCCCTGCCCTCAAGGGGAAGTCATCTAGGAAGGCTTCCTGAAGGTGATAGGATATGTCTGAGACCTTGAGGGCTGGGTAGGCCTGAGGCATTGGGATAGGAGGGTATATAGGGGATATTCCTGGGGACCTGAGAAACAAAAAGAATAAATAAATTGGAGCTGCTCACACCTTTATTATTGGATGCCTACAAATCAATAAGAAGACCTTGGAAATTGTCTTTTATTCAAGGGGAAGGTTTTGGGCAGACAGTGAGACCATCAAATTTTATTTAGAAGGATTGTTCTATCTAGTAGCAGTGTGTAGATCAGATGGAAAGTGTAGAGTGCAGAGAGGAGGACCTTTGTATTCAGTGATGGGAGATTAAACTTCAGACTAGGCTCTCACTAAGATTTTTCCCATAACTACAACTACTACTTCTTTTTTAAAAAATGATTTATTTATTTATGCATACAAGAGCTGGGGTGCAGGCCAGAGATGTGGGGGATAAGAGGATTCACCAGAGACAGAGTGGGGAGCAGAACAGGCGGATTGACTAAAATACACTGCTGAGGGGAGCAGCGGGCAAGACAGGAGAGGTCTGCTGCGCCATGTGGGTAGCTCCCTCTCAGGGGATTGAACTTGTGCTTCAGTGGCTGCAGATAGCTTTGTAGTGCTGTGTCTTAACCCCTTGTACCACCAAGGAGGCCCCACAACCCACTATTTCTATGTTTGCTTTCTGTCCTGCACCTGACACTGTTAAGCCTCTCGTGTTCTGATGGGCCTCATCAGGCCTGTCCTGTGATGAGCCATTGCTGCTCTGCTTGGTTCTCTCTTCACACTGGTTTTCTCCTCCCTCCCCAGTAAACAGGATCCATGCCCAGGTTGAAAGAAGAGGCAGACTAGTCCTTTTAAGTTAGAAGTTCCAGTAACAAAACTTTTGAACTGACCCACACATACTGACCACACTTTGGCCTTAGTAAGTTGGGAAAAATCAGAAATTACAATAACTCCAGTAAAAGAAGAAAATAAAAATCAACCATCATCCCCATTGTCTGGAGCATACATCAGGTTCTGCGGGTAACAAACTCTTTCCTTCATTTGAGGCTTAACATCACTGTTACTTTTACCTCAAGCTTCATCAGAAATTTGACTGGGGCATGTACTGCTATGTCATTGTCTTCTTCACCCACAGAGATGGAACTTCTCTCTTTCATTTGGAACATTGTTCATTGCTAGAGTAGAAAAAAAAGAAGATAGCAGAGTGGTGGAAAGTTTCATACTTACAATAAAATACTTGATCCAGAAGGGACATGTACTTCTGCTTACAACTCCGAGGCCAGAGTGCTTATATGGTCTCACACAACCACAATGGTCATAGGAAATGCAGTCCTACTGTGTGACTTGAAGGTGGAAGCCAGGGATATTTGATGAGGAGCACATAGACTGGATACCAGGACCAGTTAGAGCTATAGTTCTAACATTTCAGTGCTTATCCTCTAAACCTTTTTCTTTATACACATGTACCTAGAGTCATCCATACATTAAAAACTAGCATTTTGTATTGATTTTGTATTTTGTTTTTATAAAAATAGAGTCATCCCTGACCCTCTCAGAGATCCACTTCTGGAGATGTAAAGTAAGAGGTTGAGTCAAATTAAAGTGAAGAGTCACTCTTCTAAGCACTGGAAGATTTTTGTTTTATTTAAACATTTTGAAATTTTTTGGTACCATTCTTTTTTTTTTTTAAAGATTTATTTATTTATGTATACAAGCACTGGGTACAGTCAGAAGCGCAGAAGGGTGAGATAATTCACCAGAGACAGAGTGGGGAGCAGAACAGCAGACTTGACGAAATACACTGCTGAGGGGAGCAGCAGGCACTGCAGGAGAGGTCTGCGCTCCATGTGGGACCCTCGCTGGCGGCGGGGGATCAAACCGGCTCTGTAGAGGCTGAGGGCCCCTTCGCAGCCCAGTGATCAACCACTGCGCCACCAGTGGAGGCCCAGCACTGGAAGTTTTATTCAAAAGTTTAAATGTTGGACCTTCAGCCTCAAGAGAAGCCAATCCAGCTTTGTTGTGAGGATGCTCAAGACGTTGGATGCAGACAGACTTCAGCTCAGAACCAGTCCTTTCTGATGCCAATGTACTAGCACGGAGGTGCTCATGACCAAGGCTGCAAGGCACTTTCAACAATATGCAAATAGTACTCACCTGTAGTAACTTTGTAGTTCATTGAAAATTTCATATTCCAAAAATAAGTAGAGGTTCTGGTTCAAGATACAGACACAGAAAGATGCTGAGCTCACCTCCTCCCACAGACACACTGAATCTGCAGCTACACATAGAACAATTTCCTCCGAAAAAGACGCAAAAGCTAGCAGAATGACTGTGGCAGTTCAAGCAAATGAGAGAGAAACTGATCTCCTCCTAAGCCCCATCCCCAGTTCTATGACAATCAAGGTGGATTCAAAATCCAGAGTCTCTTTCTAAGAAGTGACGGGTTTGAACCCCACACAGGGCACCTCAACTTTTGACACGTGCACCTGAGAGTATCTATTGATAGCTTTGAAGACCAGCCAGAGATACATGCCGGAAAGATCCCAGGACTGCAGGGAACTAGAAACAGGCTTCCCTTCAGACCCACTGCAATAACACCCTGCAGAAGTAGCTGTTTGAAAAGCACCCAGTCTTTATGCAAAAGAGGCTCATTGGCTAATTTTAAAACACTGGGCTGAGGGTAATGGAGCCCCTCAGAGATGGCAGCCCTATCAAGCTCTCTCTCTGCCTTCCTAAAGCCACTCAGCCAAAAGCAAGGACTTTTCTGCCCAGATATAGCAACAGAAATACTTTATCTTCATTTATTTGTTTATTTATTTAGTCTGTCCTTTAATAAATGTGTACTGAACACCTATCACAGTTAAAACAAAAAAACATGGAATCACATTACATGTGGTAAACTCTTGCCCTCTATGATGGCTGTCTTTACTTATCACTGAACATGTCTAATGCCTGCATGGCATCCCACTGTGTGAATCCCACGGTGTATTTTACTTGTCTCCTAATGGAGATTTGGGTTCTTGTCCAAATTTTACTATGTTAAATAGTGCTGCCCTAGACACCCTCTGACATGTCTTTGTACTGTTGTATTATTACTTCCTTAGGAAACATTTCCACACATTACTGAGTTCAAAGATATGCCCTGTTTTATACTTTGATAGATATTGCAAAACTGCTCTGCAATAGTGCTGTGCCAACTTATGCTCTTTCCAGTGGCATTTAAGAGTCCTCAGAGCCTGGTTTCACCAGGAATGACTTAATTTCTCAGCAAAAGCTTTCATAATAACAATGATATTAATAACACTTACTAGACCAGACAGTATATGAAATATTTATTGAGCTTTATCTCATCTGATCCTTACAATGTATACAGGAGATACTATTATCACTGCTTTGCAGATGAGAAATCTGAAGCTGAGAGAGGTGAGGTAACTTATCCAAGTTAACCTGTCAGAAAACAGGGCTGGGGATTGACAAAGGCTTTCCTAAACCAAACTTGAGTCAGGCTTTTCTGAGGCATCTTTCTGACTAGGCTTCAACTTGGCTCTGTTTTGACACACGTGGCCACACCATGGTGAGTTTCCTGTGTCTACTCCTTCCTGGTTACATTTCACCTCCCCTGCTCTATGTATTCCAGGTATCAAAAGAAAAAAAAAACAAAACAACAAACCCTTTCAGATATGTATGGAGCTGGGACCTTTTAACTTTGCCTCCCCTATGTATGGGATCCTGAAACCTCTGTCTGAGCAACTTTATTAGCCCCTTCTTAGACTTACAGAGATTAAGTTATAGTTCATCCTGTAAAACACAGTATTGGAATTTGAAGCCAAATTCTTCAATTCCAAGGTTAATGTACTTTCCACTATATCAGAGCTACTTCCTCTTCAGACTAAGTGTGTCAGTTAATAATGGATTTGACTGCAAATAGCAGACCATCCCATTAGTAACTGCTTAAGCAAACGGGAAGCTTATCTTTCTCACATAAGGAAAAATCCAGATGTGGTTGAGCAGGGCTGGTGCAGTGAGTGGTCTGACAATGCCAGTAGAGACTTGAGCTCTGTGTTGACTTCACCTTCATGTATGATGCTGCTGATTTTGAAGGCATCTACTTACCCCTGGCCTCGCACCTTCATCCCCACATGAAGATAAGGGGAAGGAGCAAGAGGAAAAAAGGTCATGTCGACCAGGCCTGTCTTTTTACAAATGTTTTCATTTTTCACTCAGATTCTCTTTATATCTCTTTGCTTCAATGGTGTCACCAGACATCCCCTTGCTGTAGCGTGAAAGGGAGGTAAACCCAAGTCTGCTCCATCTCAAAGTCTGGACTGGAACTCTCTTTTATTCCCAACTTTCATGAAGTCGTCTAATTGCTTGCTGAGATTTCTAAGAAGCGTCCAGCAGTTCTTTGAGCATTGAGGCCATGTTTGACCATCTCTGGCATCGTGCATGGCGCTACACACAGAGCTGGCCTCAGTACAGATTGAGCGGACAAAGCTGTCTCCAGCGCTGTGAGAAAGGTGAGGCAGGGAAAGACCCAGTGACAATCACAGGACTGTTCCTGGGTCTGGAATCCACCTGGCTCCAGCTTCATGCTTAGGTCGCTGAGGCCTGCAGGGCCCAAAAGAAGGCAGGTTGGGCATGAGTCACCTTAGTCTGCCAGTTTAGTGGAAGGGAAGAAAAGGCATGAGCTGAACCCATGTCTGTTTTTGTCATCTCGCTCAATTTTATCTATAGAGAGGAAATGCTTACACAAATCATAATGACATTCTTTTTTAAGCCTGATTTCCTTTGATTTATTTTAACCCTCTTGATGCTGGAGCCAAGTTCCCTCATGGCTGTACATGGGAAGACCATGTGGGAAAATCTGTGAGACTGTAGAAGGGCTCTAGAAATACTGCCTCCTGGGGCTCTAGGCAGTGTTGAACAGGTCACCATTTGAGGTTTATTTCTTTGGATCAAGACCTTACTTGGTATCTTTTCCTTTCTTACTTTCCCTAAGATTTTTTTTTTAACTGCAGACATTTCTAGAAGATTTAAAAAAATGTCTATTATCACATTCATATTTTTTTTTAAGATTTATTTATTTATTTATTTATTTCTACAAGCACTGGGTACAGTCAGAAGCGCGGGAGGTGAGAGAATTCACCAGAGCCAGAGTGGGGAACAGAAGAGGCAGGCTGACAAAACACACTGCTGAGGGGAGCAGTGGGTGAAGCAGGAGAAGTCTGCGCACCATGTGGGACCCTCGCCCAGAGGCCAGGTATCGAACTGGCACTGCAGAGGCTGCGGGCAGCTTTGCAGCTCTGCGCTCAACCACTGCGCCACCAGGGAAGGCCCACATTCATATTTTTTAATAAATGAAAGTAGTTAATCTACATAAATAATCACTTTCAATATTAGAATAAAACATAAAATTTGATGTAAAAGACTGTATCATTCAGGTCTGTGACTGCCCAAAAATAGCCACACACAAAATACTTTTGATTGCTTTCAGAAAATGTGTTCATGACTTTGCAGTTATGCACATCTATTAATATCTATCTCTCTATCATCTATCTATCTATTGATCTATGACTCTATTGATCATCATCATCTACTTTCTGGCTTACATAAAATTGACACAAAAAAAGATGCTACCATATGCACACAGTTCCTGTATCTCTTTTATCTCTACTTCTGTACACACAAAGGTACTTATGTTATTTCATAGATAATAAGAATTCATCATATGGGGGTCTCAAATTTTATGTAACCCTTAATTTGTGGGTTTCTTCTACTTTTTTTTTTTTTTTGCTATTACAAACAAGGCTACAAGGATATTGCTTTGTTGACCAATATCTGTAGCTGTGTTTCTACTGATAAATTCCTAGCAGAGTAATTGCTAAGTTAAATGATATCTTAGCTGTCTTAGTCCGTTCAGGCTGCTATAACAATACCACAGAATGGGCGGTTTATAAGCAAATGTTCCAGAGGTCAGGAAATCCCAGATAAAGGCATTGGCAGATTCAGTGTCTGTCAGATTCACCCTTTCTGGTTCCCAGAGGCCATCATTTTCCTAGTCCTCTGTGTAATAGAGGGGTAAGGGAGCATTCTGGGCTCTCTTTTATAAGGGCACTGATCCCATTCATTGAGGCCTCTCCCCTAATGACCTAATCACCTCACCTCCGAAATGCCTGGCCAACTAATACCAGCACACTGAGTGTTAAGATTTAATATATGAATTTTGTGAGGACACTGATAGTCATTGTATACTGGTATCTTTAAAATTTGATGGATTTTACCAAGTTTCCTTCCAGAAATGAATCAGTTTCTGACCACTTGCCACAGTTCAGAGTCTTACAGTGCTTGCACCTGAGACTAGGGCCCTGTCACTTCAGTTTCTCATAGACTGACTTAAAAAAAAACAAGTCTTTTATTACTGTTTAATTTGCATGTCTTTACTTTTGAGTAATGTTAAGCATATTTTCATATTTACTACTTTTTTATTTTGCCTTTTGATAATTAACTAATAATATACATTGTGCATCATTTCTCTTTATTATTTGTATGATTTTTTAAATGAAATAAATTATTCCTTTCCTATCATGTAAGTTAAATATTTTCTGGTTGTTTGCCTCATCTCTTTGGTTATGGTATATTTTTATTTTAGAAAACCAACTTTATATAGTCAGACATATCAATTTTTTCTTTATGGCGTCTTGATTTTTGGTCCTCCTTGGAAAGGTCCTCCCACTTTGTGGTGTATAAACTCAGTCATTTATTTTTCCAGAAAGTTTTATACCTTGTCATTTACATTTAAATCTTTGATGAATTTGGAATTGATGTTTGAATAATAAGTGAGATAGTCAATCTTCATAATTTGTCTTACAAACAAATTTTACTATCACTTTAAGTTAAAATTTGCTACTTTAATTGGGGTTTAATTAAATTTACAAATTAACTTAGGAAGAATTGCTATCTTATCATCAAAGACTGTAGTTTGGCTTTATTAATCATCTTTGGGTCTGTCAATAGGTTACTAAAATGTTTTTACACCAGGCCCTACAAATTGCTTATTGCACTTATCCTTAAAATTTTTTTTGTTTGCTATTTTATATGAAAGATTTCTTTTACCACAATTTAAAAGCTTTAAGAAAATCTATTGGTTTTATATAATGTGCAACTCATCTCTGAATTCTATTAGCACTTTTTATTGTTTATCAGTTGGTTCTCTCAAATTTTCTAGACCTGTCATTCTCTTATAGAATGTAAATTATCCTTCAAATAGTAATATTTGTCAAATCATTTGTTTGACTAAGATTTGGCTCTTCCTGTTTGATGGGAGGCTGTGCTGCAGTAGTAATACACCAGTGTCTGCTTTCCACACTTTCTTAATCAGGTACTTCCCCTGAAAGTTGGGCTTCCCCTGCCCCAACCACTGACTGTCTTCTCTCTCAGTTCCTAGAACACCCCATGCTCTCTCTTGTTTGTGAGATTTCATGTATCTAATTTCTCCATTCATCACTTTCCAGATTTCTGCTTAAAAGACACTTCTTTTAAAAAAAACCTTCCCTGATACCTACTTGAAGTTACTATTCCCGTTATTCTATGTTCCTACAGTCTGTGATTGTTCCCTTTCATAATACTCGACACACTTAGAAATGCTGATGTTTTCTCACTAGACTCCAGCTCCAGGAGAGACAGGAGCTGCTTGGCCCCACAGTCTGAGCTCTGTTCTGTGCCTGGTGAACAGGAGGAGCATTTGTTGCCTGCAGCTTAACAGCCTGCTGCATGTTTGACACTTTTGGATGTCTTTGGTTTTGTTTTGAAACTCAGAAGAATTTTGTCTTTTAGTTTCGATATCATAAAACCCAAAAACGATGTTGCATTTTCATGATGTAGTAAATTAGCACAAAAGATGGTTGTGGTTTTTCCATGTTTTTGTGAACTGCTAGAGAATTAAATACCCCAATTGTTAACTAAAAAATAAATGGTGATTTAGCTTCCTGATGAAGTGATATTATAGATATAGAATTTTTTTCTTCAAAATATTTGCTGGGGTGGGAATGGGTGAATTGTGTAAAAAGGATCACTTGTATGATAGCTTATGGAAACTAGACTTAGTGGCAATTGTAACATAGGACATATAAGATATAAACATAATACATTAACCTGAAAGTTATCTAATATTTAAACCAATGTTACTTTAATAAAAATAATAATTTTCTTGGGGACCAGCATCAGCATATCCTACCTTGAGATGGTGGGGCAATGCATCATTTACACTTTTCTGTGGGTTCCTCCATGCCACCCACACATAGCAGGACACAGGGGCCAAGGTTCTACTAGAAGGCTGAGAATGTCTGGTTGGGTTTGGGGCTGACCCAGGAAATGGGCTTAGCACAAGCCTGCTTTTGACTGCATATGTGGTAATAGGGTGGCAATGCCTGATGAATAAAACTGTCAGCTTCCCAAAGATGAATTGGTCAAAGTTTGGATGATAGACCCAGAAAAGCTGAAATAAATGCTCATCCAAAGGCTGGGCAGAGAGAGCTCAGGCCAGCAGTTGCAGTCCTCACACTCAAGTCAAGAGTTGGCAGCAAAGGCGCAAATCCTGAGGGATGAATTCCTGCTGTTTCAGTTCAGATAGAGGCTGGGAAGTGGACACTCAAGCCAGATGTCCTATGTTCATGATTACAATGCTGACACTTATTGCTTGGGTTACTATGGGCAAGTTATTTATCCTTCCTAAGCCTCGGTTTCATTGACTGAAAGGAGATTTAATGGAAAGATGAAGTACTGCACCTGAAGAATTCAGTGCCTTGCTTGAAATGCAATAAAAGATCAAAAGACATTATTGTTATGAGGTCATTATAGCAGACTGTCAAAATACTTCATTTTTCATCCACCAGTGTTGATATCCCTATTTCTGAGCTGCTTATTAATTTATTTTTTTAAGATTCATTTATTTATGCATACAAGAGCTGGGGTATAGGCCAGAGGTGTGAGGGTAGGGGTGTATGTGTGAGAGGATTCACCAGAGACAGAGTGGGCAGATTGACTGAAATACACTGCTGAGGGGAGCAGCAGGAAAGTCAGGAGAGGTCTGCTATGCCATGTGTGTCAGCTCCCTGGCTGGCTGGGAATTGAACTAGTGCAGTGCTGCAGTGGTTGGGAATAGCTTTATAGTGCTGCGACTTAACCCCTGTGACACCAGGGAGGCCCTGCTTGCTAATTTAAAAAGATGCTGAGGGGAGGAATTGGGGTCAGAAAGGAGGGGTTGCAATTGTATGGGGAATATAAAAATAAAATTTATTATTTAAAAAAAATAAAAATAAAAAGATGTTGAATCTGGTGATGACCATTGCTCTTTTGGTCCTTTTGCTGAATTTCCCAAATTAAAGGAAGCTAAACTTACCTCCTAAATGTGCTTGGTTCACACACATGGATGGAGCTCTTTTCAGGAATCAGACGTTGTGTTAAACGTGAGAGAACATGGCAGGACCCCGGTGTTCAGTGATTAAAGATGTCAATAATATGTTTGTTTGTCGGTTTTTTTTTTATTTTTTAAAGATTTATTTATTTATTTATACAAGAACCGGGGTACAGGCCAGATTAGCGGGAAGGTAAGAGGATTCACCAGAGACAGAGCAGGGAACAGAACAGCCAGTCTGATGAAATACACTGCTGAGGGGAGCAATGGGTGAGACAGGAGAGGTCTGCCTCGCCATGTGGGACCCTCGTTGGCAAGCTGGGATCAAACCAGTGCTGCAAAGACTGCGGACAGCTTCACAGTGTGGCGCTCAACCACCTGTGCCACCAGGGGAGGCCCTGTCTGTTTGTTTTTTAAATTGTACAACTAAGCATCATGCTTACTGGGGCCTCCATGAAGGAGGAAAAATGAGGGACTGGGATGGTCTCCTAGAGCCACCATGTCTTGGTTTGAGTGATCGCTTTGCTCCCATGCTCTAGAGGACTGTTAGCAAGCTGTTTAACCTCTCTGAGCTGCAATTTCCACATCCATAAAGAAAAAATAATACCATAATCCCCAGAGGTTGTTATAAGAGAATATATATGGAAATGCACTTAGCATAGTACCTGTGTTACACACACACAAACACACACACATAAAGAGAGGATTTATAAGTGAATCCTCTTGGCTAGTGGAGATTAGTCCCATTACTTTACAGCCTCAGTTTCTCAGGAGATCCCTGTGCTGCTCTCCCACTGTGGGCAGGTGTGTTGTCGCTGAATGCACAGCAGCATCCCCCCCGACCCCCATACATGGATTAGAAGAGTACGGTGGAAATCATTCCCATCATGTTCTTGAAGTCTGCATCATTTTTTTAAAGATTTATTTATTTATGTACACAAGAGCTGGGGTGTAGGCTGGAGGAATGGGGAGTGTGAGGATTTACCAGAGACCCAAGTGGGGAGCAGAACAGGCAGACTGACTGACATACACTGCTGAGGGGAGCAGTAGGTGAGATGGGAGAGGTCTGCTGTGCCCTGTGGGTCACCTCCCTGTCCTGTGATTGAACTTGTGCTGCAGTGGCTGCCGATTACTTCATAGTGCTGAGATTTAACTCCTCCCACCACCAGGGAGGCCCAAAATTAGTATAATTTTGATCTGAGCCCTTCTAATAAGATTCCAGAAAGCAGGCCTTTCTCTGCATTAGGTAACAAGCAAAAGGGCCCAATGGGCATGAAGGTAGGTAGTAGGTGGGTAGGAAGGAAAAGGTAGGTAGGAGGAGTTTTGATAACATGGGCTAGAATGTTGGGAGGCATCTGTGTAAACATTGACTGGGCTGGAGAATAGCCACATAGTGATTAAGAGTGAAGACTTTGGAAGGAGTCTGGATCAAACTGTCACTTCTACTCATGTCCCTTGGAACCTCAGGTCATGCATTGAGCCTTTCTATGCCTGCATCCTTGTGAAATGGGGATAATAATAGCACATGTTAGAAGGATTTCATGAGCTGAAAGCATTTGAGGTTCTTAGTAAGGGCCTAATTCATGGTAGGGACTTGATCCATGCCACGTGAGTGCTGGCCTTGGAGTTGTGCAGTTCAGCATAGCGATCAGGGGAACTGAACAGTTTCACCACTTGAATGTTTTTATATCTTGACAACATTGAAAAGAGACCAGGTAAGTCTTTTTTATACCCCCGTTTACAGATGAGTTCACTGAGGCTCAGGGGTTGCAAATACAACTGCTTATATTCCACATACAGGGTTAAATGTCAATCAGTTAATTATTTTTAAAGATTTATTTATTTATGCATACAAGAGCTGGGGGCAGGCCAGAGATGTGGGGCGGGCGTGAGGGGATTCACCAGAGACAGAGTGGGGAGCAGAACAGGCGAATTGACTAAAATACACTGCTGAGGGGGACAGCAAGTGAGACAGGAGAGGTCTGCTGCGCCATGTGGGTAGGCTCCCTGGCCTGGGATGGAACTCTTGCTGCAGAGGTTGTGGATTGCTTCATAGTGCGGCATATTAACCCCTTGCACCACCAGGGAGGCCCCTGTCAATCAGTTAATTTTATAAAGCAGAAAGTTTCAAATATATGAAAATATGTCATAAAATATTTCTACATTCACTCTGAATTCAATAAACATTAACTATTTGCCATTATGCTCCAGATTTCACAAGAAATAAATCTTAGTAAAAGATGGTCTAAGATCCACCAGAACCCCATTGATTCTCCTTCCTCCTTCCTATAAATTACCTGGTGTTGATGTGTAGATGTTTATATCTTTGTATTTTCATTAAATATATCCACAAACAGTATTATCCTTCTATTTTGTTTTTATTTCTTTTTTTAAAAAAATTATTTATTTAGGCATACGAGAGCTGGGGCACAGGCCAGAGGTGTGTGGGGTGAGAGGATTCACCAGAGACAGAGTGGGGAACAGAACAGGCAGACTGACTGAAATACACTCCTGAGGGGAGCAGCGGGCGAGACAGGAGAGGTCTGCCTTGGCATGTGGGTTTCTCCCTGGCCGGCTGGGAATTGAACTTGTGCTGCAGAGTCTGCGGATTGCTTCATAGTGTGGTGCTTAACCCCTTGCGCCACCAGGGAGGCCCCTGTTTTTATTTCTAATCACGCTGTTAGAAGCCTTTGCAACATGTTTTATTCCACTCAACATCGACTTTTTCATATCCTCTTTATGTTCCATGTAGATATTAAAAATATTAATTTTAGCTACTGTATATTATTCCACTAATTTACTTATCCATTCTTCATTAGTGGGCTTTTATATTGCTTTGTGTCTGCGCATCTCTGTGTGTGATGAGAATCGATGCTGCTGACGAACGTATATCTAATTTTATTCCTCCTAACACAGGCATGACGGTTTAGAAGTTGTTTTGCTGAGCTTAGAGTAAGCACATCTACAATTTTACAGGATTTTGATATGTTGTTTTCCAAATTACTTTCTTAGTTTATTCTTAGGTATTTTTTGGTCTTATTGCTATTTTTTAAATCTTTTTTTCAAATGTTGGTGGTAAATAATAATATTATGTGTTGTATTTTAACCTTACATCCAGTAAATATGCTAAGTTCACTCATTCATTATAATAATTTATGGGTAATTTCTCTTAGATTTTTCTGGACAAATAATCATATTGTTTCTGAAGAATATCAATTTTTATTTCTTTCTTTTCAATCTTTACAGAAAATTATTTATATTTCCTTTCCCTGCCATATTACACTGCAAAAGCGCTATTGTTAAATAAACTGCCATGTCAAATAAAAGCAGTGACGTGATGGTAAATATATTTGTGTTCCCAATATGGAGTGCTAAAAACAAGTAAAACAAATCTCTGACGATAGCAATCAGAACAGAGATTGCCTCTGGGTCAGAACAAGTCAGCTGACTGGAAAGTGTCATGAGGAAATATTCTGTCAAAGGTGGTGTGTGCTCTTGTTCTTGGTCTTAGTCCTATGACTAAACATGTTTGTCAAAATTAATAGAACGGCACACTTACAATTTGTACATTCTATAATCATTTGCCCATTTTCTTTCTGATGCTTTATGTAGCAGAAAGATTAGCTCTTTGTGATATGAATTGCAATATTTATTTCCAAAGTAAAAATTTATGTTTTTTCACAGAGAAACTTAATTTTCATGTATATGAATAATATTTTAGAGCATCTGAATTTTGCTTTTTGGCTCAAATTTGATTAATTTGTCTGCCTCTAAATGCTGGATCATAGAATGACTTTCCCCACACCAGGGTTATAAACAATCCTTCCATGTTTTCTTCTTTGAAATTTATCTGTGTATTTTTTAAGGCTTGGAGCCAACTTAATTTTTTTCCAGATGTCTTTCACATGTTATTGCTTCAAAATAATTTCTAAAGTTTTAACATCCTTACATTTCTAGGATAAACTCTTCTTGGTTATAATGTAATATTGTTTTTTTTTGTTTTTTTTAAAGATTTATTTATTTGTTTGTTTGTTTATTATTTATTTATTTATTTATTTATACAAGCACTGGGTACAGTCAGAAGCGCGGGAGGGTGAGAGAATTCACCAGAGCCAGAGCGGGGAGCAGAGCAGGCAGAAGGACCGAAGGACACTGCTGAGGGGAGCAGCGGGCAGCAGGAGAGGTCTGCGCGCCATGTGGGACCCTCCTCCGGTGGCCGGGGAGCAGCCGGGGATCAAACCAGCGCAGCAGAGGCTGCGGGCAGCCTCACAACCCAGCGTTCAACCGCTGCGCCGCCGGGGAGACCCCTGTAATATTGTTTTTAATACATTTCAAATATATATGTCATTTTACTATACTTTGTATGCACATGTATGTGTATGCATACCTATATACATAAACAGAAATGTTCATGATATTCTGCGCATTGCTTAGGATTTCCGTGCATCTGGATCACAAAAAAGATTGGTATTTATTTTTTTCTTTCACTTTTCTTTTGGAGTTTTGATAACGAGGTAAAAATAAGCTCATAGAAACAACTGGGTAGTTTTTCTTCTTTTTAATTTGCTGACACAATTCTTTTTTTAAATAAGAAGGGCTTTACTTTTTTTTTTTTTAAGACTTATTTATTTATATACAAGCACTGGGTACAGTCAGAAGCGCGGGAGGGTGAGAGAATTCACCAGAGCCAGAGCGGGGAACAGAACAGGCAGACTGACAAAATACACTGCTGAGGGGAGCAGTGGGCGTGGCAGGAGAGGTCTGTTGCACCAAGTGGGACCCTCGCAGGTGGTCGGGGATCAAACCGGCGCTGCAGAGGCTGCAGGCAGCTTCACAGCACAGCGCTCAATTGCTGCACCACCAGGGGAGGCGATGCTGACATAATTCTTAAAACCATCTAGGCCTGGTGCTTTTTTTGTGGGGAATGATTGGATTTTTTTTTTATTATTTTTTTAATTTTATATATATATATTTTTTATATTTCTTTTTGAAAAAAATTTTGTAAACTTTTTCACCTAAGAAAATGACACTTTCATATAGCTCTTCCAATTTATAGACTTGAAGTTAAAGCTATTGTCATAATTTAAAGTCTCTACTGCATTCATTTTTCTTTCCTAATACTAATTCTTTGCATCTTCTCTCCTTTTTTGCCTCATTAATTTACAAACAACCTGAAGGCATTTTGATGCCTTTGGTGCGTTTGGCTGTTGTTGCCTTGAATTTCAAGGTCAGAATGGGTGATAATTAAGGAAAGAGATGCACCCAATAAGAATTTTCTGGTACTACAGAGCTGCTATTGACCATTTTCATTGACCATTAGAAGTTCAAATATGCCTTGTTTTCATCAACTATTAAGTAGGAATAAGCATAGTATCCACATTATAGGATGTAATAAGGATTAAGTGAATTAATTTAAAAAGCATTTGGCACAGACAGAGCTGTTAATCTACTTCATTAGTCATTACTATGTATAAAGGAAAAATAAAGCAACAGATTCAGGTTTGAGGTTCAAGGACCGGGACACTGAAAATACCTTTGTTGTGGATTACTCCACATTTGGTCTCTGGCTCCAACTATCCTACCAGGTCATATCCCTTATGTAATACTCCCCAGTCTTCAGAGCAAAATACTGAATTATCTAGAGTGACGCAGCATTATTCAAGCTTGGCCACACTAACATTGTATAGACAGATGAAGTTACATTCAAATCTCCGCAGATTTAAAGGCGTGACTGGTTTACCAGATGCCGTAATTGCAAACTTTTTTCTTAGTGTTCTTTCAGTGCTTTGTTTATTCATTTAGTAAGTATTTACATGGCTATAATGTGTAAATCCTGAGTGAAAAATGGTGTGAAAGCTATAGTCCCTGCTAATTTACTAACTGAAGTCTTTTTTTTAAAGATTTATTTATGCATGTAAGAACTGGGGTACAGGTGTGTGTGGGGATGGGTGAGAGGATTCGCCAGAGACAGAGTGGGGAACAGAACAGGCAGATCAACTGAAATTCACTGCTGAGGGGAGCAGTGGGTGAGTCAGGAGAGGTCTGCTGTGCCACCGGGTATCTCCCTGGGTGGGGATCAAACTCCTGCTGCAGTGGCTGTGGATAGCTTCATAAGTTGCGTTTTAACCCCTTGTACCACCGGGGAGGCCCCTAAGTGAAGTCTTGCCGAGATACAATGCTGCCTGCTTTCGTGTTAATGTTGAAGGGTAAGGGCCGATATTGACTTGTGTCTGTCATTGGGTCAATCCATATGTGCACATTGGCCAACAGGTCCTTCTAGAGCCAGGCTGTCCCGTGGCACACCTACTAATCACACGTGGCTATTTCAAACTAAATGAATAAAAATTTAATTAAAGACTCAGTGTCTCTGTCACACTAGACACATTTCAAGCACTCAGTAGCCACATTGACTAGTAGTTAGAGTATTGGAAAACTGAACTATTAATATATAACTTTTCATCATCCCAGGAAGTTCCACTGGACAGCTCCATTAAAGAGGGAATTTCAGTAATTTAATACTTGCTTTATATGGATGCCTCAGGGAACAGATCACCTTGTCCTCACTGGGCTGGCTGAATACCTATGATTATGGCTAGCATGGTGAAAATAGTTTGTTCTTTAAGCTGGTTAAACAAATGTTTTGGAATGTTATTTATCCCAGGTATTAGCCTGGAGATTGCAAAATTTAGGAATTCAGAATTAATGAAATGAAAATTGATGTGTTTTACTATACTCTCTAGGTCAATCTTGAAGGCTTTTCTTTCTTGCTCATTGTTCCTGGCCAGAGGTCACCCCTAACCCCACTTCCAACTTCTTTCACTTATGTACTTGTTGATGTAAAGGATCATCCATTTCCTGGTCACTATCAGCCCTGAAACAGTTGTCAATTTTGGCTACTTTCCTAGAATAATCATTGGGCATTTTCATTGCTTTGGCATTATGAGTGACATCTTTAGCAAAAACACCCTCCTTCCCAATAGTACTTGCCAGCGAGGCCTGGTAAAAATAGATAACTTATCGTGTTGCTTCCTGTTGTGTATGATTCAAGTTTCAGATCTATAAATGCTGAATGTGTCACAGATGGAAGAACATTCTTTTGATGTACTGATGGCAATTCACATGATATGGTGAAATACACATGAATCAGGGGGAGAGCAAGGAGACTGTGGGGGTAGGGGTTCCTCCCTTGTTTGCTGGGTGCTGGATTAACAAAGGGATGACAGTCAACTAGAAGGTGAAGCCTCCCAACATGTAGCTGCAACTTCTGCTGGCTTGAGAAAGGTGGGCAGTGTCTTTCAGGGAATCAACCATGATAAGAAAAAGAGTCTTGTGTTTTTCATCAATGTATGTGTGGTGTGGTCTTTCTTCCAGAGTTGATATGACAGGCTTGCTAGTTGCTTACTCTCTCCTGTCTATTCAGAGTCCATCCTGACTAGATGGTGTGGTCATAAGCCAAGATACTCACCAGCTTTCTGGCCAAGCCCACCCCAATTCCCCACCCCACCTCTGGGACCCATTAAAAAGGGAGCAGATAAGGTACTATTTCACGAATGCCTCATTTCAACTAGTAATAAGCCAAGGGGAAGTCTGGAAGCAGAGGGTGAAGAGGCCAAAGATGAGAAATCTTTGTTCCTTGTGACTAAAAGTCAGAATATGCTATTTTCTTAGCTTTTCAACCCTTCCTGATTATGCATCAATCGTCCCATTTAATGAAAGTCTCATTATCAAATCTGTTGATCCTTACTTTTAAGTACTTCTAAGACTTCTCCACTCTCCCAATGTACCACTCCAGTTGAAATGACCATCTTGATATTACATTGCTCAGTCTACCTTCAGAGAGCAGCCCATCTGCCTTCACACAGGAAGCTAGCTACGGTGAAAAAGGTCAAATTTGAACATTTCCTTGTTTAAATCTCTTGTTGCTTAGGATACAAATCAAAATGCTCAACCTGGCCTATTACCTGGCTGGCCCCTGCTACACTCTCTGAGGTGCCCTCAACCTCTTTCCCTGGATCTTGTAATGCTGTTTCTGGTGTACAGGTTTTTGTTCAATTTCTCTAACAAGCCAAAATCACTCGGTTCCTGACTTGGGGCCTTGCCACATTTGGTATCCTGTGTTTGGAATATTCTCTCCCAGTTCTTCGCTCAACTGGTCATACCCATCTTTCATTTATCAATCACAAATTCCTCTTCATTTATCACTCTAGCCATCATCTCCTCTTCCTAGGAACTAGGTCAGGTTGAGGTTTTGTATTTATATGGGTAATTATTTGATTAACTCTCTTCCATATAAGATAGATAAGCTCCAGAGATAATATTTACCTTTGACTCACTATTCCCAGTTCCTAACACTATGTCTGGCAATTGAAGCATGAGTAAATTTTTGTTGACTGAATAAATAAACAGTGACTTCTGTTACCTGTCAGGAGAGGAGTGTGGTATATAAGGATGTGCACAGATTAAGAGCCCTGGGTTCAAATCCTGGCTCTGTCAATTGGTTAGGCGTTATCTTTGGCGAGTTGATATATCTTGCTAAGCTTAATTTTCTCACCAGTACAATGGACATAACCATGTTCATTTGAGGTGGTGAAGATCAAAGATATTGTATGCCAATCAGTCACCAGAGGTTCTCAATGAACTATACACTCATCATCACACATCATTAATTACTGCCATTATCAGTTTGGAGACAACAGGGTGGAGACTGCCCTAGTAAGACCGCAAGGTTGTTCAGGAAGAAGTGACAGATTACTCACACCCAAAAGGAAACAGATAGTAACATTTTTTATTAAATATTACAGTGGATCAAAAAGTACAAAATATCTCTTGCCTGCTATGTGATTGGGAAACTATTGGCACGTAATACAGTATCAAAAGCAGTAATAAGTACAATTTGGAAAACATACAAAATTGAGTGTTTATAGTTGGCTCAGCATTCTTCTGGTAGTGTTTAAACTAATGCAAAGGTTACTCAATAACCTCTCCATTGGGAAACTATATAATATCACTGGGCCATGTTGCTATATACAAATAATCACCTTACAGAGCATAAAGGTTACATAGCTGGAATCACCAAAAGTATACAATATTTACAACACAGGAAAGTTTAAAAAAGTATAAACAGCCAAGAGATTATGCTGCTATTCTTCAGACATATTTCAACCATGGGGAGACAGGCAGAGTATCAAATACATCAACAGCCAACACTGGAATTTAAGTGCTCAAGATAATCATTGCAATGGTGTGGGTCTCACCAGGGCAAACTTGTTCCCATTTCTCTTTAAAATTGGGACAAGAGTAAAACTGGACCAGATGGGACTTGGCTGACCACCACCAAATGTGACTTTGTGGGACAACAGTGAAGAGAAATAAATGGTTCTCTTTGAAGGCACACTACATAAAATAGTTTTGTGGGATCACCTCGAAACTTCCATCAGACACACCAACACAGTGAAATACAGTACTTGAGAATTCATGCACCAGGTCAGAAAGTTGTAAAGTCAACATTGAGTTTTAACAAACCCTTCTGTATATGCCCTGATAAACAAGTGAACTTAAGAGCTTCTAGCTAGTTAATAAATAAGTCAGTCCTGTGGCAAATAGTACAAGTTCGAATCACTTACTAGGAGAATACTTAATTCAGTTGGGCTGTTTTTTTAATATTGAGTTGCCAAAAGTTAAACCAGAAGTTACATGGAGAGGTTTTTCAAAAATATTATTTAGAATCTCCAGTAAATCACGGACTTAGTGCATTTTGAATTGCAACATTTCTTGGAAGCCACACTCAGTAAATAGATTTATGACTCCATTGCCAATTAGATTCCACAGTTTCCTTTACAAAACTACCAATAACAATGGTTTGATTGCACAAAGAAAGGCTTGTGCAATTCCATTCAATAATAAGGCCCCTTGAACTCAAACAATGCAAACAAAGCCTTATTTAAGACTTTTTAAAATGTAGTTCTCAGCCAATGAAGAATTCAATGGTCTTTTTGAAAGATTTCCAAGATCTCTGTTCGGAGTTTTTAAAACAAATAACACGCAGCTTCTGTTGGGAATGTATACCCCCATTTCTCCTTATTTGTCCTGATGTTTTGCTGAGGGTATGAGCTTCCTCAGACAGAAACAGTAAGTCTCCTCTCAGAAGAAAGAGAGGAGAAAAACAAAAGCTGGACTATGTTAACATTGCTTGAAAATGGTGTGATCGAATTCCAACATGATGAAACCAGACTGAAATTATTGCGGTGGGGAAAACAAATGCCCTGATTCCAAATGGATAGGTGAGGTGAGCTCCTCCAGAGACAGATGACCCCCATTTTCTCTGAGAAAGGAACTCATAGAAACCATGTACGATCTAGCCCATGTCTGCTGCTGACCACTGGAGTTTCCTTTGTCTTCCATGACCTCTGATTCTGTGACCATTCAGTCTAGTGCAACTTTCTAAAAAGTGTCCTGGCCAGCATTTTGCCAGCTGGAATTGAGATTTTTTTCCCCCCTCTATCTTGTGCAATAGCAGGATAATCTGCATTCACACATTTATAATCTAAATTCTACTAGTCTATCTATGGTTCTATTAAATATATATATATATTATTCCACAGGAAGGTAAATAATTAATTGAAGCAAATGGAACTCTTAACACTAGATCTCTACATTCTTTTGTTTCCACCTTTGGATATTAAGTATGTTACATTGAATATTTGGCTTCGTATCATGGAGACATTTCAATACAAATGCATGGCATGCATGGCTTTAAGAGTCGCAGTTTCATTGTTACCAGTTTTGATTATTTTGCAGTCGAGTTACCTATTTAGAAGTTGAAAATTGTTATCAATTTTCATAGAATTAAATATTTCAGAGGTAAGAGACTTGGTTAACTATGGTTCTAATATCTACTGGTAGTGTTGGGGAGGGGAGATTGACAAGGAGTTCATCAAAGCAGTCTTAGCAGGGATGGGACTTGGAAAGAAAATCCACTTCTCTGTATTGATTGACCTTTACCATACTTAGCAAATGCATCCACTTTGATGTTATACCTTGGCAGCAAATGGAATAAAGTGGCAAGAATGACAATAAACATTCTCCACACCTTTTGACTGCTTGCACAGCTTGACCATTTCTTTCCCACATTAAAAAAATTATAAAGTGGACTGTATTGCCAGGTGGTTAAAAACACAACACAAACCACCCTAGGTGCTTGCACATACACAGAATGCATACCCCACAAGTCCCAAAAGGATGAATTTCTTTTGAAATTGGTAATTCGGTAAGCCAATTGTCCCCAAAGATGTTGCCTGGGAGGGTCTTCTTGGGAACAGCAAGAAGCCAAGTTGATGAAGGCAATGTGTCTACTTACGACTCAAAAGACCAAGGCCCAGGGAAAGTATCTGGTGTCCAGGCCTCCAGCTGCTCATTGGCTTCTGGATAGTTGAGCTCCATCTCTGTCCCAACCCGATTTCCCAGACTGTTAGGAAGGATCAGTGCCAACACCAATGTAAATCATTTTGGCTCCTGTTCTAATTTCTGAAATTCCTAAAATATCTGTGCAGCCCACAAATATTCCTCTAGACTCAGTTGTTATTCAGCAGCTTGCTGCCAATGAGATTTTTGTTTTTATGATTTCTCTGGTATGTAGGACAGTTTCACAGCCTAGATAAGGTGAATACAATGCTTGATATTTTCACATAACCCAATATTTCAAAGCAAAGCATCTGGCTGGGTAAGCAGTGTGTAAGCTCTTTTAACTATGCCATTTGTGAGGAACAAAATCCTTAAGTTGTGAATCTGCAAAGGAAAGTTCTTTGCACAATTGTGTGCTCAACTGGTTTCTTTTTCATTTGTTCCACTAGAATCGGTTGCTTCAATTTGTAAACAATAACTTTTCCACCCAAAGCTGCTCAAAATGATAAGATGTGGAAAAATTACAAACACACATGGACAACTAGGACAGTCGGTCACTCTTTGAAACAAAACAAAATAAAACAAAACAAAACAAAAACAGAAGACCTGCAAACAAAAGCGGTCCTGTTTAATTAAAAAAAAAAAAAAAAGGACACAGAGGAACTGGGAGAAAATGGTACTTACTACCTGTATATAAATTAGATGAGCAAACAGTGATACGGGTAGTTTTAAGAAGCAAATATATACAGTCATTTTAACAGTGTTTACTTCTCTGGATTATTTAATAGTGTCAAAATGAAAGATCTATTGAAGTTTCACTATACATTGCATTGATTGAACCTTGGAGAGTTTTATGAAAAGAAGGGGCATCCCTTGGCATGTCTGCCAGTCTTCCTTGTTCCTTCTTTGAAATGCCTGCCCCCCCCCTTTTTTTTTTGCTCAGATTGTTTTCTGACCTTCAGAACTCAGATAGGGTCCTCTAAGTTCTTCCTGGATACACACAGATCCCTTCACAAGACCCCCAGTGCAAAATGAATGGTCTGGGTGCCAGGGCATGTGTTGGAAGGGCAAGACTGACCCACCAAGACTGCAGCCGTCCCAGAAAATCAGGTATGCACACCCTCCTCTCGGCCTCTTTGGCCAGGTCTAATCTTACCCCCAGATTAGAAGAAATACTGACTTCTAATTCTATAAGCCTGATCACTCCAGCGTAAGGAGTGAAGCTTTGCTTGCCACACCGTTTGGGATGCTGGGCAGAGCTGGGCTTACAGTTTTGTACTGGGGTGTACGGACGACAGCTGGGAAGATGGAAAGGCAGCTTGAGGATTTATAGCAGCTAAAGGATAAATGCTGTTGTGCAAAAGGTCCCCGTATGAACTTCCTACAGGTGTGGCCGTAGCCAAGTGTCTGTACAGCTGTTGAGAATTTGTTGGTGACGTAAAAATCCCTCTTTGCATCACGAGCGAGTGGAAAGCCAGGGGCTGCATGAGTGGAGAAAGCACAGTCTGGTTTTTCAAGTACTGCAGAGAATGGGAATACCCCGCTGGGAGCCTGGAGTTGAGGCCCGAGTTACACAGGCTCCCGGAATACAAACCTGGGAAGATGGGGGAAGAGAGGGGGAGCTTGTGACCTTCTGACGTGCCCCCGGAATGTCCACCATGTGGTGCCTTGCCTCCTTCACCTTCCTGCTCACAGCCCTTCTCTTTCCCAGAGGCTTCCTTGGAAGGGTCCAGGGGAGACACTGCCCGGGCCTTTTTCCCGGCAATCACAAGGTCCAAATCCTCCAGGCTGCGCTTTATGGGACGCGCCGCCCCAATGTTTTGAGGGCTCATTTTCCGGTGCAGGATAGGGTGGACCATGCCTTCCATCTTCCTGAAACTCTCCAGTCTCACATGGTGAGGTTTGCCTGATCGGGAAAGGGATTCAGGGTATTTTTTAGCGGCCGACATGGTCATGGGCGATACCCGACAGGCTTTGGGGTGACAGTCTCGACTCTGGCTGCCAACCTGGAACTGGGCAATGCCTTTGCTCTCCTGGGGCCCCGGGGTCGAGTGGGCCAGGCCCAGGACCTTGCCGGTGGGTTTGTGCGGGTTCTTGGGGAGGCTCAAATCTGTTGGCTGATCATCCGTGGGGGCTTCAGCTGCAGACGACTTTTTGTCTTGCAGGTGAAGAGACGTGAGATAATTTACATGGAGCTTCTCTTGGTGTTTGTGAGAAGGAAAGGAATTGTTTTCTGATTCCCTGTACATGTCCCTGCAAGGGTACTTGGATGTCTGTTCATTGTGAAGATGGTGCTCGGTGTGTCTATAGAGGCTGTGGAGATGAGGGGATGAGTAGAAATCGGCCAGGAAGCTAGGCATGTGGGAGTGGGGTAGGGCCCTTTTCTCTAGCAGCTTCTCCTTGCCCTCCTGAATTTCTTGCTTCAGGACATAGGAGTCAGCAAGGGAGCTCAGGTGATGCTTGGAGAAGCTGCAGCGGTGGGGATCCGATCGACTCAGTTTGTCATGTTTAAAGATGTCACTGATGGTCTTCCTCTCCTCCGAGGGTTTGCTTCGGAAACTCTGGACATGCTGAATCACAGATGGCCGGTTGATTGCCGTATGGTCAGTGCTCTGGCCGTGGTGGGCCTGGGACAAACCGGAACACAAGTCATCCCTCGCAATCAACTTCTTTTTGCTGATCAAGGGGGGTGGGGAGCCATAGGGGTAGCTGCTGGAGAGGCTGGCCCCACTCACTTGGGACAGAAGTTTTTTCTTGGCCAGTGGGGACATGATGCCCGGGTTGCCCCTTGAGTAGAGCAGGGGAGTGTAGTTAAGTCCATGGTTCTCATTCATAGGCCCAGTCAGGTCTTTGTCTTTGAACATGTCAAATGACTGCACCACAAGGACCTTCGGGGTCTGCTTCAGTGCATTGTGGATGTCATCACTGCCCAGCTGGTCCACCTTCACAGTGCAGTTGGCAATGTAGTCTGCCACCGCAGGCAGTTTGTCATCCTCCATGTCACTCTGGTTTGCCAGTGGCGGCTGCGTGGTGGAGAAGCTGGAGAAGGATACTTCTTGGAGTTCATTTTCAGGACTTTCTGTAAAACAGCAAGGGTTGGGTTCTTGTTTTGAGTCCACAAGAGCACTCGAAGAGGTGAGTGACTGTTTGCTGGGGATCAAGGCTGGATCCCTTTCCGGGGCTGATGGGGCACTGGGGAGTGGAGCAGCAGGTCCCTTCTCTCCTGGCTCCTCTGTCACCTTGTCACCAGTGGCACCTGGATCTTTTTCGTTGTCCTTTTCTGGGTCCACTCTGGACGCCAGGGGCCTTGCTGCAAATTCCTGGTATCCCTCCATTTTTTTCTTGTCTACTGCTGGGAGAGGCTCAGTGATGCTTTTCTGGTTTAAAGTCTCTTGTTCCTTCTCTTGCTCTGATGAAACCTGATAAAATATTTCAAAAAGCCAGTCAGAAGGAAGCCAAATCCATTGACACATTTTCCTATGAAATAAAATATTACACACAGCAGTTTTTCTCGAAAACAGGCTTGTCAATCAAGCTCAGCGAGTTTCTGTAAAGCTTTATTACTCCCCAATCATGGCTCTAAACAAAGAAATCCAAATTACAGAAACATTAGATAAAATATGCATATTCACTTTGGTCCCTTATGAGACACCTATCAAAATAGCTAAGTGTTATGTACTGGTGGTATACAATCATATCACTCCTTGATTCTAACGTATAGTTTAATTCTGAGGTTGTCTTCTTGTCAAATCAGTCAATTATCCAAATGGGTTTAAAATTACATGTTGTGCTTTATGACACTTTGGAGAAAGATTTTTTTTTTGAGCATCTCTCTTGCAAAAATCCAAGCAACTCCATGTCAACAACAAAAACAAACTTAGTATAACTTCTTGTGTCTTTCTTTTAGGAGAGAGCAAATCCTGTCCCTAAAGTACCTAAGATGATGTCTAAAATTAGGGATGCTTAAGTATTAGTAACTTCTACTCATGCAGATAAAACTAAAGCATCAAAAATTATGCAGCTGCAATGTCAGTTTATCTACCTGAGGGACAGAAAGATGCTTAGTCCTTCCGGCTGCAAGACGTTACATTTCTATTAAAGCTAAAAATGAAGTTGTCAACATTCAGGCAGTGGGTGTCGCCACAAATACAGCTTTTCTGTTCATTGAAATAAGTTGTAACCAATGAGATGGATGCTGTTTATGTGTCCCTATTGACAGAAGAAGTTGTGGGCATAATTCAACCCATTCATTCCATTATGTAGCTGTGCAAACTTTGACCTCCGAAGGTCATTTTAACTTTTCATCTGTGATCCAGCTCACTGACAAGCCCTTTTAAAACAGCTGTCATTCTGCCCTGACAAGTTTCAGTGGAGAACAGTCATAGGACAGTTGTATTGAGCTGGCCTCCCCTACCCCGCCATCTCATCCCTTAAATGTTGTTCTTTGTTAAGAAGTATCAACCATATTAGCATTTTGGGTAAGACTGAAGATGTGGGTGTAAGGATGCACAGGGACAGAAAATTTAAGGAATCATACCATTTGGTAAATATTTCTCCTTAAATCCACTTAAAAGACATTCCCGCTTTTTAGGAATGTGTTATACCTAAGACCCTTTGCTTACTATCTTTCTTTTTTGTACTAGTTGTTGAGTAGCTGCTTTTTTCCAGTACAAGTATCATTACTTGTTTGACATTAACAATCATCATTGGTCTCTTGAGCTTATTATACATTGCATGCAAATACAGAATGTATAAGGCATAGGAAAAACAGCAAATCGTATCTCAATGTTAGTTTCTGCTGGAGCCACATTTGAAGTGGAGTCATAGAGCTAACAGTCCTACTGAAGTTTTTGTGACCTAGGCTTTTCATTCAAAGGAGTCCTGTGCTTTGGGTTGTAAAACAGGTTTAGGAAGTCTTTGAAATCTAGACAGAATAAAGGATGATTTTCTAGGACAGCATTTTATGATCTGTCCTAGTAATTAAATGGTGCCTTCCCCCCAAGTAATTTGCAGTCCAGTTACCTGGAGACATTGGGTTTGACTAGAAGGGTTAGTAACGCCAATGAGTTTATGCTTCGTATTGAAAACATCAAAAATAAAAAACACTGGCAACAATAAAAATTCAACCCCCAAACTCCAAACACATAATCAATGGGAAGAAATAAATCAGGTAAATTACATGTGTCCTTGTTGGAAGAGGGGAACAATTCTCAACCTTTGAAACAGTGTGTGATTTGGGGACATTTACATAATATAAGTTCACATAACCTTTGGTATTCATGACACAGATCCATGAAGGGAATAAATGTTGGGGCCTACTGGAAACAGGGAGCCTTAAGCTTAGCCTTTAAGGATTTATAGGCTACAGGGGTCAGACTACTCTTGGCAGTGGTCATCTCCCAAGTTGACAGACTCAGTGTGGGGGCCAACCTTCCTCCCACAACTCACGAACCAACCCATTTCAAACTTCTTTCCCTAAATGGAACCATTCAAGGTCACCCGGCATCTTGGTCCTCAGTTTGACTCCTGGTGCTTTGGCAATTTTGTATGTATGGTATCTACTAGAACTCAGTGATCCAAAACCTTATAATAAATTACCAGGTTAAGAGGATAAAGGAGTAATGAATTGTAACTTGGAATCTCCTTGCTTTTGGCCATTTTTGTTGCAAGCTTATAGATGTTCATAAATCTCAGCACCAACTTTTATTTTGTCTTTTTAATTACTAAAGCTTAAAATAACTACGAAATTTGAAAATCCCTTTTTTGTATTGAAACTATCTTCTTATACAGGAAATCAGTTAGGTAAGTTAATATCTAGTTAGTAGGTTGGTGTGTGTGCTGTATGTCATAAGCCAGTGTTTAATTAGGGAGTCTCTTATGTGTTCATTATAAACCTGATTTTTCAGGGGGTGTTTAATATCAGCACCAAAATTCCCTCTGGGGTTGAATCCTAGAACATGCTGTCTCCAAATGTAGTTGCTTAGTTTCTTTCTTTCTTTCTTTTTTCTTTTTTTTTTTTTTTTATGGGCAGCAGGGTTTTTTATTATTCATGTTGAAACATAGCCCAGATCGGCCTCCATGACTGGCTGCCTGCTGACTGTAATGGCTTCTACCAAAGAGCTGCAGGGGGCTGCGGGTAGCTGAGACTTGTTTTAAAAGGTTCAGAAACTACCTGTTAACATGAGAGATAATAATGGTTTCAGAGGAATCATTTCAAAATTTCCCTATAAATAATATGTACTTAAGATGTTTCTAAATTGGTCTTAACCCAAGGCTGCATAGAGGTCAGTTATTCAAGACAAACAATCTGTCAAGTTTTCAGGACAGTTTTGCAGACACACAGCACATCAATTTCAACATCCTGCCTTTCTCGATTCCACAAACCATGTTTGAAAGTCACACCAGCTCCCGGGATAGCCTGGCTATGAAATGGCCAGGAAGTCAAATCTTTTACATTGGAGTCTGTTGGCTTTTAAGCACTGAAGCTCTGGCTCCTATTATCAGAGTCAGCATTTGCTATCAGATCACTACAGGATATCTGCATCTTTCTAGAACCTTTCTTGGTCTATTCCATTTAATACCATGCACTGACTTTCAGATCCTGAGCAAATGGAAGGGTCTTCTATTGGGGGGAACCATGAAGTTTAGATGATTTGATTTCCTCAGTCTAGAGGCAGCTGTGGATGAGGGCTCAGAAGACCCCAAGGCAGGACAAGTCTCACAAAGCTATTTATGTGGAGGAGAGCAACTCACCTCTGATGCATCCTGGGGCTTTGGGGCATTCTCTTTTTCTTTCTTGCTCTTAGGGATTTCATGTTTGATGCGTTTGGTTCCTGATACTTTTGTTTTATTCTCATTTTCCTGTGAACTGTTCTCCTGTTTCCGAGGTTTGATTGGAGGCAGGGGCTTATCTTCCTCTCCTTTAATAAACCTTTCATATGGTAGGATTAATCTAAAAGGATATCAGAAGAGATGATCAATCAAAGAAGGTAATTCCAGTAGCATCAATGCTGGGGTGGGGGGTGGGGGTCGGTTTACTTTCTTTTTCTAAATGAAAGCAATTTATTGAATGAGTTCATCTCCAATGACATCAATGCATTTCTAGAAACTCACTCCACAGTTTAGTGATCTACTTTCCTAGTCAGAACCAGGTACTGGGAATTAACATACTTCTTTGCAAGACCTCCTTCGGGTTATGTGAATCTAGATACCAAGGTTACCAATGGAAGCATCTAAGGTTATATCATCACTGCCCAAGGAACCTGGTAAGATGTCAGTTTCAACACAGCAACAATAATGATGGCTGCTATTCACTTATCATTCCGCCAATGACATTTACTGGGCATCTACTCTGTGCCAAGAGAGTGTTTTAAGCATTGAGATACAGTAGTGAACAAAACAGTCAAAGTCCCTGACCTCATGAGGGACTTACATACTAGTAGATCTTAGACCCACTATAGAGATTATTTCATGTAATCTCCACGACATCTTTAAGGAACAGTGGTATTGTTAGTGCTGTCATTACCATTGTTCATATTATTCCCTTCATAACAGATGAGGCAGCTGAGGCCCCAAAAGTTAAATAATTTGCCTGAGAGCCACACCAGTTGTTATTGTTGGAATTTAAACCTAGTTCTGCCTGTCTTCAAATTTATATTTTCATGTATATCAAAATATAGACCAGACACTTAAGACAAAGAGAATAGCAGGGAGAAAGCACAGTGTGGCTGAGAAACAGCTATCTTATCCAGGAGCTCTGATGGGGGGAAGGGGGAAGTAACCCCTGCATGAGGTGCTCTGTCTTGGGGTGCCAAGTAAAAGAGGGCTGAGGGCCCCAAAGAGGAGAGGCAGGCAGACCACTCAAACCACAAAAATCAGAGGGCTAAAAAATTCAAGTATTTTAATTATATAACTTTTTAAACAAAGTACATAAAATTGCTCTAAAAAGAGAAACATCAAACAGCTCTAGTTTTAATCTGTTTTCCCTTTGCGATGTAGCTCTTGATCTGAAAGGGAAAAATAGCTGATGTAATTAAAAGGGATGGATTGCATTACAATCTCAGTTTCAACTTCAGTGATTAAAGTTTTTATAATGCATTTGGTATGATTAATGACTCACTGTGGGATTAATACAAGACTCAGCCTTAAAAATATGAACTTTAATACAGCAAACATAATTTGTTTTAAATAAGACAAGTTGACTCAATGAAGAAAATGTACTTGGCTTATAAACAACATAAATCTGTTCAAATATTGGGCACCCTAATTATTTTTAAACTAAGGCTCCCAGGCAAAAACTTCTTGGTTTGGGTATTTGTTAGCTATCCTAAAATTGGTTTCTAACTATGCAATTTGGATCTCAATGACTTAAACATACACAACTGTTCAGGTTTGCTGCCACAGACACAGCGACATTTGTGATCGTCATATTTCACTCTTTAAGAAAATACCAAGTAAATTATGGGAAAAGAAAATCCCAATTTATAGCGTAATAGAAACAAAATTCATTTACTGAGCATGCTCGGACAAGGTATGTGCAAGGAGGCGTGAATAATAGTTTTGAGCCCTACACCTGGCAGCGGGCCAGCCGTGAAGATCAACACCGCCCATGGGGAATAGTTATCTTCAGATCCCATTACAAACTGAGTTTAAACATGTTACAGCTGCTAAAACTGGAAACTGTTCTCTCTATGTAGACTTACTAAAATAATACATGGCTGCCAGATACCTGCTTCCCACTGTAATATTACAGTTAATGTTTATATAATAAAAAGCATAACTAAGAAAAAGACGAGAGAAAAAAGCAATCTTGTTCATACTTGCATTTATTCTGTATCATCTGTAAACCCCAACATCCCCCCCAATTCCTTTTATCTGTGTGGCTCTGCCAGGGACTTTATCCCCTTCAACATGGGCAGGCTGGGGATTTTTGTCTAGGGGCAAAATGCATTGAATGTATTAAATTGGAAGAAATGCTTTAAATTGACTTTAATGTGAACATATTTTTATTGTTGGAACAGATAGGTTTGTTTTACTTTTGTTTGGTTGCCATGGGAACTCAAAGAGCATTACAGTCTGGGTATTGCAATGGTTACCTTTGTTGGTACCACCTTCCCCCCAATTCTATTCTCTAATAGAGGACACCATGAGGGACCTCTTTGCTGAGGAAGATGAGAGCATTACTTTTGAGTGTGGGAAGGGAGGGTGAGAAGAAGCAGAGACTAGAGAGGGGAGACATCTAAGGTGGGCCTTAAAGGACCCTTCACCTCAAGTTCTGGGCCAACTCAATTCTCTAGGTGGGTGTTAAGGAGACTAATTTCCTAATATAACTTTGCAAGTTCATGAGGCAGGACAACATTTTCATTTCATTTCTTTTCTTTTCTTTTCTTTCTTTCTTTCTCTCTTTCTCTCTTTCTCTCTTTCTCTCTCTCTCTCTCTCTCTCTCTCTCTCTCTCTCTCTCTCTCTCTCTTCTCTCTTTCTCTCTTTCTCTCTTTCTCTCTTTCTTTCTTTCTTTCTTTCTTTCTTTCTCCCCCGGCCCGCCCTTCCCTTCACTCAACTAAGCAGCTGGCTGGCCAACAGCAGTAAAAAATACATTTCTCTTTGCTGGTCAAAGGCCTAAAGCCAGAAGCAGGAAATCTGGAATTAAATGTTTCTTGTATCTGGAAAGAGGCATGACTAAGGTAAAACTGAATCCAAACACAAGCCCTGCTTGTTCAAAGCTTTCAGAGGAAGAGTGAGTAAGTGAGTGAGTGAGTGAGTGTGTGTGTGTGTGTGTGTGTGTGTAAAGGTCAACTGAGTGTTTTTTTTTTTTTCTTCTAAATCACTGAAAGATAATTATAGTGGCTCAGGGAAAAAAGGCTCCCAAAATAAAACAAGAAAGGCACCAGCTAAAAGGAAACAAGTAGAAATATGACCAGCTAAGCCCTGAAGAACAGGCCTGGTCTCCACAGCACACAAACAATTGCTGTTCATATGGTGATTTCCGTTCGGTGTGATTTTCACTGAATGTTTTTTCAGTTATCCTGACATGGTACAACACAATTACCCCACAGGATATGATCTTATCATTTGATTATTAGAAGTTTTTACAGTACAAGAGGATGAAAGCTATTATAAGTTTCTGAACATTTCACCATTTAATGTGCATATGATATCATTAAAAACAGGTTAGCCAATATAAGTTCAACATTGCCCAATGCAGGAAGCAGAGTAGGTTTGTAGGGCATAAAGAATTCAGTATAATGCAACGTGCCTGTGCCTTGCAGATGATTATTCCTCAAATATTTGTACAATAGAGATTTAATCAGTTTCTAAACTGTACAGATAAAAGCAAAAATGCACCCTAACCCAAGATCTTATTACACAGAAGAAATATTTTCAGTGGGTTGCAACTCTAAGAATGCGGGTTGGGTTTTAGGTGGTTGGAAGTAATAAGGAAGAGAAGCAATACATTCATTAGAAAATCTAGAGATTCCCCCACCCCTTTTACATCTAGTCTGGGGATTGAAAGCTCAGCAGATAAATGGGTCTTTATTATTATCCAGATTTCACATTTCAGATTAGCAGAATGCTTATTTATGATGCCATTAATGGATCTGAAATAGGTAAGCCATCATGTATTAAAAAATAACATCTTTCCATAGGCATAAGATTTGTAACAGCATGAGATTTTATTTTTCCCTAGGAATAATACAAGAATAACATTTTCCACCCCAAAGCAGAAACAGTAGGGGAGCCTTTTGCTATCACGAAGATTCTTATTAAATTCAGTCACTGTGAAAAAAGCAAGGTTCTTTTTTCTCCTCCTTCTTCTTCTTTTTGTACAAATAAAGATGACTTAAAATCAACCCAAGTTAAAATTAACAAATCAATGGCATTATAACCTTGATTTATTAGTGTCTAAGCCACTAAATTATCATCATACAAGAAATTGCTGGTTGGAAAAGATTTTTGGCTTTGTTAAATATCAAGTTAAATAATGGTGCTCAGTATATACTAGGATTTTAGATCTGCCTCATCTGATATTATGAACAGTTCAATACATTTCTCTACAGCAGAAGTCAGGGGTCAGCAAATCTATTACTATAATGTAAGTAATCTGGCAACCTGCCAACTCTTTCTCCCTTTTATTATTTTTTTTTAAATACCAAGGAAGATGATATTATATTTACAAATTCTAAAATCCTCCAGGGCCTTGCCTCTCCTTCCTAATAAAAAGTGGCAGCCTCATATTTGAGAAATATATATAGTCCTCATCATTAGCATTTTATACAAAAGAAGAAATGACCCTTCATCTTTATTAGGCAATATTCCCCTCCCCTCCCCATAGGCAGTGGAAAAATAATGTCAAATCTCATCTGAACAAGTAACCACTAATGTCTCCTGTATTGATTAATGCTTGCATGGAACGACTGAACTTTTGGGCCAAAACATTTAGCAAACAGTGCTTAAGAGGAGAAATGAGAATCCATCTATTTTTAGAGCTCTGAAAAATGATATTATAATTATGTCTGGAATTGATTCAATCTGGAGAGTGGGGGAAAGAAGTGGAAATCTTTAGGGTTGCATTTGAACCTCAAATTCACCCTAGTTCGTTCATAGGCATTTTTAGGGTATTAAACCAGTGAAAAATTCCAACCTCTAAGATTTGCTAGTGCCCTCAGAACAGAATATTGTAGGAGCAGAGGGAAATAAAGTTGGTGTGTGTGTCCGGGCAAAAATACTACTACAGTTCTTACACTATTAGGGTTTTTTGTGGCAGTAGAAAAGAAATGACATATTGGTTCCACTGGGGCTTCAGACCTGATCTGATCCCAAATGGAGTCATTACACCCTCCGAGTTGATTCCAGGATTGATAAATTCTACGGCTTGGCCAGCCATTTCCCTTCTCAGCCAGAAATTGAAAATAAAACTTCACTGTGAAGTGTGTAAAGCAATCTTTCACCAAATGTGGAGCCAGTGGAAGGTAAATTTTTCTTTTTTGAAGATAAAGCACATAAACTTTTTAAGGTTCCAAGAAGTACAGAACGTTTCTAATCTCATATACCATTGACTTCTCAGGATGCCACATCATCACTACTAAAATGGCAGAGGAACATTGAGCCTTGAAACCAAAGTCAAATACACAAATGTGCTATATCAATATGCAGAGAAGCAGGGATGTTCTTCCATGGGCACAATACTCATTGAGTCTTTCAAAAGCCAAGCTCCATCCAGGAAGATGTGGGGCTCTATATAATGATCTCCTCCATTTTGTGGTGTGAGTTTCAGTAGAGCAGGAAAAAATAGCATGCTGAGTATAAGGAGGTTGAGAAGAGGCCTCCAGGGTCTTCCAGCAGACCAAGATGGGAACCAAATGCTTTGAGCACCAAACCAGGTTGGAGCCATAGAGACTTGCAAGCCATAGAGAGGATGCCAATGGCAGGACCCATCTGAGCCAAGAAAACTGCAGGAGATTATAACATTGAGTCTGTGTACAAGTCTTAGCATGCCCATGAGCTACTGAAGGCAAACTGTACAGAGTTCTTTAAAAAGGAAGTAGGTAAAAATATTTGTATTCTATGCTGAGGTACCTAGAAGGTATGTGTTCCATTATTGTAAGCAACAAAACATTACCACTTGTCTTCAGAAAAGCTCTGCTTTGGAAGAAATATCTCCTCACCAGGGGCTTATTTCCTACCAAGGAGCAGTAGAGGATGGACCTGCTAGGTCCTGAGGAAAGCATCTATGCTCTCCATTTGACCCTGACATAGTGGGAGAGTTGTTTCTTAGGCCCACTGATAACTAACGCCTTCCACGGTGCTCCTGAAGTGCCTGACCCTAAGCAAGGAGAAGACAAAAGGTACTTGGTGTCGGGATCCTACAAAATGGTGGACTGACTCCCAGAAAGTTGTGTTAGTGTGAGAGCGACAGCTCAAGGGTGACAGGTCCCCTGAACTAGAGTTACTTAGAATGAGGAAGCCTGGATTATAGGGGAGGTAGGAGGATGGGGAGAGAAACCTCTAGTTGCTCTTACATATTAATTAAGCATTATATTAATGTAGCCACCATGCATTAAGTTTCTATTAATACCAGATACTTGGTATGCTTTCACTTCAGCCTTTATAGAAATACCAACAGGTATATAATTTTATTCCCACTGAGGTTTCACAGTGAAATGATTAAATAGCTAGTCAAAGGTATGCAGCTATTAAGAGTCAAAATCTAAGTTCAAACACAGACGTGCCTACCTTTGCTAGTCCAAGTTGCCTTCCACTGAGCAAGGTAGCTATGACTCCAACACAGTCTAAGGGAAGCTACTGAAATGACCTAAGAGAATTCCCAGTCTGAAAAAACCATCCAAGAAATCAGAACGATGAGTGCACTCCTTTTTTTTCACAGACAACAGTCCTGGGAATACAGCTGTGGTCATTCCACAAGGGGTTAACTCCCCACAACAGAAACACACCAGGAGAATCATACCTCAATTCTCCAAAAGGAGGTAACACTAGTTGGATTGGGTCCACCTTGGTGCTGGGTAATGAGAGAAACCCAAACACCATACTTCCATGTGAAGTCCAGTTTATAGCACTTAATCCGAGTCTGTGTTTCTCAGAGTCTCCCATGTAGGCTGAAAATTCCCCCAGGGTTTTGCTTCTGGGATGCCCTCTTGCTACTTCTGCATGTTTACATTGATGTTAGCCCTGTGACTTTCAAACCAAGACCACACTGAACAAAGTTTGAAGAAATTTAAGACTGACTTTATGGCCCAGGGTTAGACATACTCATAACAGAGCATTGGCCATAAGCGGCACCCAGCCCTCCATGTTGCCAGCCAGTAGCGATAGCAGCCAACATTCTCCCTGAAAAAACACTGACTAACTCAGAATCAAGTTGCATGGATCTGTTTCGAGCGCAGATGAATGTTATTTGAGGAATAATAGACAAACATAACACCAGTGTTCTCAATAAGCTATGCATCCCCCAAATAAAGCTGGCAGTGTCCATATGTAAAAACAAGCAAACATCTATTTCCTTTAAAGCCCAGGCATGTTAGATTCCACAGGTCCCAGAGCTTCTGAAATGTTCAACAGTTCTCCCAAACATTTATTATTTTGATCAAACTTTCTAATAACTTGTATAAAGCTGAAATGTTCCAAGAGATTTTCAGTGGAAGAGTTAAGGATATATTTTAATGGTAAACAATTACATTCTTCTGTCATCTGATAGTTTTTTTCTTTCTTTTTTGGAAACATGCTTTCTGAATTTTCAATAGTTCCTTTGTGAAGGCATCTGTTACTCACATAATTGAAAAGATGTTTGTGCAGTGGTATGCTTGAGAGTACAGTTATTTAATCTTAATGATAAAGCCCCGAGGACAGAAAATCATAAGTAGAAACCTCTTGTTATTTATCAAAAAGAAAAGGGGCTAAGACACCTAATCTATTCTCAAATTTAAATTCATACTTGATGAAAACTATCAATAAAACATGGGACCTGCAAAGTTTCTTAAATACTATAGCTAGGTTCAAAGGAGAGGGGGGAGGTAGGGTGAAAACAAAAATGAGACAATAAAGGAACTTGACAAAGAAAAACTGCTGTTTGGCAAGCTTTTTTTTTTTTTTTTTTTTTTTGGGTCAAACAAAGAACTTGCTGTAGTTTACAGCATAACATACACACTTGATTAGTTTGTGCCTGAGGGTGTTTTTACACTCAACAGTGTAAACTCCAACTTCTATTAATTACAACTTGCATTTAGAGGCAAATTTAAGAATTTTTAAATAGAGATTTTTCAAAGACTGTTGTTTATTTTTTTTTAAACAGAAACCAGTTTTTCTACTCCAGGGCCTGGCTGGGGTTTTGTTTTCCTTTCTAGAAGTTTCTTGAAATATCCAGGCATTGGAAAGTTATCAGAGCATTTGAGGCATGCTGAGTGAGAAGGAGGGAGACTCTTGCTTATGGAATTACCTTACTGTCTTTTAGGGAAAAATTCTTTACAGATGATGAGAAGCTAATCCAGGGTTTGGAGCTTAAACCCACCCAACTCAGGTCCTTCCTAAAGATAAGCATCATGGGATGAGCATGGAAAAGCAACAGCGATGCCTCCGCCTGCCTAAATACCAGCGCCCTGGAGATTTAATCCACATTATGTTTGGATATATTGAATTCATTCAATCCCTAATTCCTGTGTACCTGATATGTTCAAAATATTGTGTTGGGTGTAATGGGGAATCTCTTCACTGTTCTTGAATTCTACAATTGAATTATTTTATTGTAGATAAACTTATGATTATCTATTATAAGTCTAAGCTAATTTCTTTAAGGTCCATTCCTAGATGCCTTTGCTTATTCCAGTTGGAAATTCGTTCTTTCTTTCTTTTAATCCCTGCTGAACTTGTTATTTGTATGTGTTGCTCACCTAGTGTTTATAGCCTTAACTCGCTTTCTGTATGAATAATAGACTATGAGTCCGCTCATATGATAAGTTAGATAAGCCAAGGATTGCAGCACCCCCCAATTCTCATGAGTTGACAGTGATGTCTACAGGGTGCCATGCAAAGAAAAATGATGAGGCTGAGCCTAGGCTCACAAGCAGCAGCATCGTATTCTCTTAGCAATTTCTTGCACGGATGTGACAGCAGGAGCACCTCCTCATTGTTTGCCAACCCACTTCTAAACTCTGTGGTTCAGACATTTTCATAATCCCTGAGAATACTCTGTACATGCTAGATGTTAAGAAACATCATTTGGCTCTTTAAGGCAGCAGCAAAGGAAAAAGGCAGTCAATCACATGGCGAACCTATGAGGAACAAGGAAAAGAAATTGGGCGCGACAAGAAGGCTACCTACCAATGCCCAATATAATCTTAGTCTACACTGAGAGACTAGGCCCACAAATACTGTGTGTTCCATCTGGAATAGCTTTGGGTATCCTAAGTGACACAATTGGAGGCATCTACATGAGAGCAAGCCCAGATGGTGAAAATCCATAAATTCTGCTCTGAGTGTTGGTTGAATGGAATAGGAAGACTTTGAATTGATGAGAAACTTTTTTTATTTTAGATTTATTTATTTATTTATACAAGCACTGGGTACAGTCAGAAGCACGGGAGGGTGAGAGAATTCACCAGAGACAGAGCGGAGAGCAGAGCAGACAGACTGACGAAGTACACTGTTGAGGGGAGCAGTGGGCGGCAGGAGAGGTCTGCGCACCATGTGGGACCCTCGCCGGTGGCCGGGGATCGAACCAACACTGCAAAGACTGTGGGCAGCTTTGCAGCCCAGAACTCAACTGCTGTGCCACCAGGGGATGCCTTGATGAGAAACTTTGCTAAGTGTATAGAATTATGCTGCCATAGAGAAAAAGGAGCACAGGCAAGGAGCCAACCCCAGAAGGTAAGGTAGGATCCATGCAAAGATACAGAAGGTAGTTTTTTGTTTTGTTTTGTTTTGTTTTTTGGTATATGAAGAGTATTTAGATAAACTCCACCTTGAGTAGTGGCACTATTCCCTTGACCTCCCACACAGGGTGTTTAAGCAGAGACTGCCTAGACCAGTACCAAAGACAGTTCAATGCTCACAGAACCTGGCAGGCTGTAGGTTACATTTTGCACATATGCAAGATTATAGCTCAGCTTATGAGACATATTTTCAGAAATACTGAACCAATATTTGTAAGAGAGCTGATCTCACATAAATATCCAGAAAACCCTATAAGGGCTGAAAGCACTCTGACTGCATCTGCCTAAAGTAACAGCATTGGTTGATCCAACTGGACCTCCCTGGCCCTGGGCTGTGTGTGTGTCTCCCCACTTTCCCATCTGACTACCAGTACTCATCTATACTACCTGCCCCTATAAATGTCTGAGTTTGGTGTGGAGCTTCTCCAATGATGAAGGGTAAGAGGCTAGTTTTTTAAATTTCCCACCTGTTGTTTACAGGGTGTAAAATACCCTAGTAATAAATTATACAGGAAATGAAAAATTTAAAAAGGCATCAAAATACAAGTTCCATTTTTTATTATACTCAGCAGCCATAAAAAACTGCTTGTTCAGCATATCAATGCTTATCACAACTGTTGTGCTTAGCTCATCACAGGCCAGCAGCAAACAGTTCACAGATGGGTCAGAAAACCTCATCTAATAGCAATGGTCGGGAGGATTCGTTGCAGAACTCTCAATTCTAACAGGCTGAGATCCTGCCTGTGACATTCTGAATTATGTATTGACTTCAAGGATATCAAAAGGAGCAAGAATAAACCAAATCTTGTCCTGGGCATGAACAGAACTGTAGCTCTCCTCACTTTTCTACAATATTAGTTGAATTCCTCAGAACCTGATATATTTTTGGCATTTACCTTAAAGCACATACTTAATCTTACTCAAAACATGAACTTCCCACACCCTACCTTCCACTGCAGAAAAAAAAAAGAGACTGAAGTTCCAGCTGACTGTCACTAGGGTTCTGCCCAAATGCATCTGGCTTAGGTACACTGCATTCCAAGTTGTGGCAAAGAAGGAGCCTCAGTCATGTGGCATGACACAAGGAATGATTATGGGAAAAGCAAAAGGCTAGAATTTGCAATTGGGCATCAAGTATACGAGAAGATAAAGGGTAATTGCTCATTTCCCCGCAAACAAATCCATTTGTTTATGATTTTGATTTTCTAAATTCTCAAAAAAGCACATCATAAAGTACTTTTGCCTTAATGCTTCTTTTAAAATCCCTAATAACAAATTCATGTGCTCCACAGAAACAGACCAGTTAATTTATTCAGGAAAATTAAAACCAGTAATCTGGTATTCTGTGTAAAGATTTTTTTTTTCCCTCCTGCATGTACTTAAAAAACATTTTTTTTTAGAAGAAAACAAATCTGCATGTAAAGACAAAGCCTTTAAAGTGAATCGCCATTCCAGAAAATCAAGCTAAGAGAATTCTATGAAAGTAACTATTTTGTTTCTTTACTGATAAAAGGTACCTTTTATCACCTTTGATCAAGCACCTTAAACAGAGCTGGACAAGAAAGAAAATGTCTCATTTAGAAGGGTCTTATCCAGGAGGAGATGGGCATTTTTATTTTGGCATTCTAATCTACTCTAACTTTATCTATAAATCCTGAGCCAGAAATATCTAGAATAACCACACTTCATAAGCTTTGTTGAGGCTGAGACATCTATATGGCAATAGTCTCATGATGGGGAAACATTAATGCTTTTTATATTGGTGATCATCTGTAACATGAGCAATTAAGTACAGTACTAATGGACTATGGCCAGGAGCCTGGTACTAATATTAAACACTGACAGAGATGAATAGGTTTAGAAGCAGAACCAGGCTGACAAAGACATTTTTATGAAGTGCTTGGACCTATTTGATTTAAACCAATCAGAGGCAAGTTTGGGCGAGTCAGGCCTTCAGCGACAATGATGCATTCACAGGCATTGTACCATTTCTGCTATGCCTTAAATAAAAACACCCATTGATTCTTTTCCACAACCCGCACTTTCATTATTACACTCATTAATAAACCAAAAGTGCCCAACTAATATACAAGTAACATTTACTAAGGAACCAGCGACTTTTTCTTGTTGGAAAATGAAAACATTTACTGGAAACATGAACCACACTGCATGAAAAATAAATCAGTGTATAATGCAGAGTAGATCATTCATTTCTTCTTCTTCATCTTCTAGGAAAGCAAAGCTGGTGGGAGGGAAATAGGCAAAGAACCAAGTTTCACTAGAGTGAAAAGGATTAGTGACCAGATGAATGGGCAGCAGAGAAGGACCCCCAGTCATCCTGATCTGCTTTGGAAAGCTTTAACAATTTCCAAGGATATGTCCGGATTAGAGGCTTGCCCATAACACCCTGATCCTTCTCAACAACAGGAACTTTCATGAAAACGTGGCCCTTGATCAACCTAGTAATCTCTGAATTGGGTTAGCAGAACTTGCACCTAGCCAGAATGAATGAAATCTGCCAGAATCACTAAAAACAACTTTAGCCAAGAGCTTCACAACTTCTTTAACCAAAGGAGAAATAGTTCAAGTTCCTGGACGTTTCAGGTTGTCCCAAGCCCTTCTCTGTTGGATACATCAAGAAGTAGTAAGATCTCTAAAGTTGTAGATCCCAAGCTCTTCTCCCACCACCGCACATATAATCTGATTTAAAAAATCGATCATCTGCAAACATTGGCATGTTTAATGACCTGGCCACAAAAACATAGAAAGACCTTCATGGCAAAAGGAAATGCCAAGGAAGAGTTAGTACCTTGCTAATGACCCTGGAACATTTGTGCACTCATGTGGGTTTCAGGCTTTGGGCAAGGATTTCCATCTTAGGAGTCCCACTGGCAGTAAATGACTGTCTCTCAACTCCAAATTTACCCTCTGAGCTCTTCACAGTGATGCTGGGATTGGGACTCTGCACATTACATGTCTCTTTTGTTAGTTATCCTCCTATTGAGGTTCTGTAAATGGGACCCCAGCACGCTGTGAGAGGGGAGAAGGGACCTCCTTTTTGCATTTTACTTGCTGTTCATTTCAATGCAGCTCGACACTCACCTAGCAGCTGCAGTTGCTTCTAGCCTTTAGCTTCTCTCAACAGTCCTCTGAGGTCTAACGCCAGCCAGAGAGCACAGCCTTCTCTAGTCTGAGCCCAGCTCCACAGTGCTCCTCCTCCAAGCTCCTGAAGGATTGTGCTAGTTGAGTGCCTCTCCCTGGAAAGGATCTGAACTCTAGCCCAACTCTTTGAAGCCTACTCTCCAAACTTTATTCCAACCCCTTCTCTCTATTCCCTCAACCCTAGGGAAACTCCGATTATTACCTCCATATGAACAGTATTTCATACCAGCACTTATTTAGCAATTTCCTCTAATCCATTCTCTTTGTTGAATGCATAGTGTGGTTTTTATTTTCCTTACTGGAACCTGACTGCCCAGACAATTCCTAGATTTGGAAGAGTAAATGCGACAGCTTTTCAAAAAATTTTAATACAGTGAGACATACTCAATCTTTATGTATATCCAGTCTGCTCCCCAGAATGAGTAGAAAAGAAATTTTAAAAAATCTTTAATGATGTTTCTTAGTTGCTGAAGTTTGAGACAGCTCTACTAGAAATTTCCAATTTGACTGGCTGAAAGCCTTTGGGATTTTGCTACTCTAGGAGGAGGTAAATCATGAAACAAAGTCCATAATCTTCAAGAAAATATATATTGGCAGTTCATTTAAGACAAAGGTTATTTTATCCTGACCACTGTTTGAATAAATTCCAAACACACACACACACACACACACACATCTTTTAGATTCAATCCTTTTTCCATCCCAAACCTGGCCTATTTGTGTTTTGATGATGCAATGATTTGTAATACATTCGATTAATTTTCACTCATTAACAAGGTGAGCTACCTAGCAGCTGAGATACAATCAATTTTTTCATAAAGTAAAAATTTTCAAATTTAAATGCTATCTGGTCCTTTAAGTTTGATGGTTCACATTTTGGGGACATTTACATACTGAGTGAGGGAGATTCACAATCAGAATACAAGCTATTTGACCACAGAGACGGTGTTTCTAATGAAAATGTTCTGATTAAGGCTTTGATTGTATGTCAAAAACAAGCTGACTCTGGCATCCTTAGGTGCTATTTACAGAACATAACCTGAGGTCCCACTGCTACTCTTTACTGGAACACCAGTGTGTACCTGTGTACCTGTTACATGCAGTGAGAATGTGGATTTCTGTATTAAACTCTGAGAAAAATAACACATTTAAAAATCTCTCACACTATATTGAAAACACTATGAAGAGTAATAATTTGAACTCTTGTTACCAATTTTTATAAATCCTCTGGATTATAACACAGTCAAGTAAGACAATCATTTGGGAATACTTTGTGGGAATTTTTAATGAGGTACTAAACCCAGCTCAGTTTACCATGCTTATACCTACAAAAACATTCGAAATTTTTTTGAATGGCTGTACTAAAAGAGGCTCTGTATTTAAGTGCAATACAGATAAAAGGATAATTGAACTCAAAGGAAATACAACTCAGAGTTGATGTCATTATCTGAAGACTCATCTGTTTGATTCCAAGGTGGGTATTAAGCATCTGGTTGAAGTTGGAACAGTAACTGAGTATGTAAAGAGCAAGCAATAAATTCAGCTGTTGTATTTCACCTCTCAATCTGGTAAGTTAACCACCTGGTTTGTTCAGCTCACTGTGCTTTGACTTCATTCCACCCACGATCATTGTACACACACACACACACACACACACACACACTTTCTCTCTCTCTCTTGCTTCATTCTCACAAGCTCTGAATTTAAAACCAAGGAGAAGAGTCAGTCAACACTTCATCAAGGAAATGCCAGTGATAAGGAAGTTGCTACAACTTAAAGTACAGGCTTGAATCTCAGAACAAGAATAATGCATGAATTTGCCAGCAGTGTGGGTAAACTAGTCCAAACTAGGTAAACTAGTCCAAAACTTCCTGCAAATACAAGTTTCATAGTAGCGAAACTGGACATTCTTTCTTGTTTGCATTATTACCACTTTCTGAAGAAAGATGAAATTGTTAGAAAACTAAACCACACAGAACTTGGCAAGATTTCTTGGGTCAAAAGCATTGCCATAAAAGAAAAATACCAACATGAGAAAAACAGCAGATCTTATCTGGGGCCAATTTTCTTATTAAAGAAATGCGTACTTTGCAAAGATAATACAGTTACATGGCAACTTCACAGTCACATTGCAGACCTGTGTTTTCCTAAAGTTGAAGCTTCTCATAGTAAATGAACCTACAGAAAACAGATTGGGTAATTTATGCTCATGGGGGAGAAAAGGCATGTTAGGCAGGTGGTCATGGGATAAACCAAACTGAAAGAACATCTAATTTTAGATCCAGCCACCAAAGAAAGCCATGTTCCTTAAAAATCACAAGGCAGTACGCAGAGCAAAATGCTAGAGGGGTACTTTCTGTTTCCTCTTGTACATCCTTGATGGAAGCGTCTTCCAATGAACACACTTTGAATTATGCAAGGACTTTCCAAGAAAGGGCATCTTACCTTTCATAATGTCGACGGGTGCAAGTGGCAGCGCTCGTGCTCCCAGGATTACCGCCTAATTCATCATAAATATGTTTCCATTGACGGCGGGCTGTTATCTGAAAAAATGGCAATGGGAAATTCAATCTTGCATCATAGGAGACGCACAGTGCCAGGCTTTAATACATATGCAACAGCCAGGAGAGTACAGGCTGTTCTGGAAACCCAGAAACAGAGAAGGCCAAATAGTATATGGGGAAACTGACGGTATTAAAGCGAGAGCTCACTTTCAGTGCTTTGTTTCACCATCAAAATGGGGTTTTGTTTGGGGCTGTATATTTTGTCATCCTCAGTGCATTTCAACTGACACATCTCCCTTGACAGTCATGTAGTTATTTGCCCCCGAGGTCTCAAACTCTGTTCTTTTATATCATGTGATAAAGCATCAAAATAAAATAAAGTTTAAGCTAAAGCATATCTTAGTTCATCTGTTTAAATGAATGAGAACAAGCACTGGTTGCTTGAGGGGTGTGGGAATGGGTGGCCAAGGACCTAGGTAGAGAGACTCTTTACCAAAGAGGATTTTGTCCCATCTGATTTTTGAACTATGTGATATTTTGTCTACTTCTAACACTAAATAAAATTATGCTACAAATTCATTAAAATGATTAAGTTGGTTATGGAATTTACAGTCATCTCAGGCTATATTTATGCCAGCTCCTCTAACCACCACACAAAACCGAAACCTGAAAGTGTGCCTGTCACAAGCTCATTATTTTTATTCACTTAGGTCAGGAAAATGGGCTGTTGATCAAATCCTATGAAAACTAACATATTTCAAAGTTCAAATGTGATTTGTGTATGTTATTGAGTTGGGTGAATAAAAACAAACAGCTGTATGGCACACTATGGCTTTGTTTTCATTTTTTTCCTTTAATTTTATTTTTGTACATAAATTCAGATACTACAATACTACAAAATAACAGATGCATGATCTGGCAAATGATTAATTTGGGAAACCACGTCATTTACTACATCCTAGCAAGTCTAGTGTTTCCTTGAAACTAGGAAGACAGCACAAGTTATAAGGTCCCAGTGAACATTCTATACAGAGTTACAGGAAAACTTTGTTACTGGAATGTGCTGGGGGCAGGGCATGCTGAAGGTGCCAGTGGCATTTAATACAATCAAAGTAGGGTTTTTGTTTTTTGTTTTTTGTTTTTTTTTTTTGAAAAAATACCCACTGAGTTGCCAGCAGAGTTCACTTAAGGGCTAAAGGCAGCGATCTGGGGGGAGGAGGGAAACACTTCAATTTGCAACCAGGGATTCTTAATTATGTTCAAAGGTAGAAAAGAGGGTGTTTAAAATTATGATAGCTTATGATGGCTTTTCCATTTCAAATAGAAGGAACCCGCTCATTTCCATCAACCCTTCTCAACAGGTCCAAGTAGGACCTCAAGACAATGTGAGTTTTGCACTGCTCATTTTTTCCAGGAAGCATTCTTGAGCCAATTTGCTTCAATAGTTCTCATTAGAATCACATCTTACATCAACGAGCAGGAATAACTGAAAATAAAATCCTCCTTTATTTGTAGCTTAGTTTTATATTATAACAAATGGCTTCACACCTCTTTCAAAACACTGAAAATACATATTTTGGTAATTATTTTATATTTAATTACAATCTTTCTTCAACCTTTTAAGAAACACAATTTCAGGCTGATCTATTTGGGATGTCTGTATCAAGGAAGAAGAAATAGAATCCCCTCCCAAGTGTCTATGCTATTCCTGATAGCCCTTAGAGACCCCGTGAAACACACCTCCATATTCTCCTCACTCAGGAGGGGTTTTTGCCCTGGGGAGCACAGCAGAAAACAGTATATTATGTCCCTGCAATCACTTCAGAAGAAACTATCACTCATCATTCTTTTTATCTCTTTGTGTACTGTATTTCATATTTTACACTTTTAACATCCATGATATTATTTAATGCCCTATCAGACTATGAGGCAGATGATAGGACTCTCATTCACAGATGAGGAAGCAAGAATCAGAGAGGCTGCCTGTCTTGCTCAAGAACACACAGCAGCAGAAGGACAATGCCAGGAATCCTACCCATGTCTTAGGGCCCCAAGAGCAAACTTTTCCCCATCATATCAAAGCAGCCCTCATATCATAATGACCTGATGAGTAACCCACTCATGCAGCAGGGGGGATAACACAGAACCTGAGGGTTTTTGCAATTGAACAAATCAAGCAGATAACATATTTGGAAAGCACAGTATCCACTACAAATTCTTGAATTTGAGCTTTGGATCTCTTGTGAGTTGGGAAAATAGCATAGCAAAAAAGTCAGCAAGAATCTATGAGGTGGGGGCCTCCCCGGTGGCGCAGCGGTAGAGTGCTGGGTTGCGAAGCTGCCCGCGGCCTCTGCGGCGCCGGTTCAATCCCCGGCTGCTCCTCGGCCACCGGAGGAGGGTCCCACATGGTGCGCAGACCTCTCCTGCCGCCCGCTGCTCCCCTCAGCAGTGTGCTTCGGTCCTTCTGCCTGCTCTGCTCCCCGCTCTGGTGAATTCTCTCACCCTCCCACGCCTCTGACTGTACCCAGTGCATGTATAAACAAAACAAAAAAACAAACAAGCAAACAAATAAAGAAAAACATGCCTCTATTAAAAAAAAAAAAAATCTTTAAAAAAAAAAAAGAATCTATGAGGTGGGTGGGATGACTAGTGTGAGAGTTTGCTTTCTTAAATATTAAGTAAAACTATGATTCCATCCATCCTGACCACTGTGTATCTAATTAGAATAGAAGTTCTTTAAAATGTTCACCACTGAGTCATGGATAAGTCCCAATCATATGGGACTTCATTCACATATCCATACATTCACTAAACATTTATTGACCATCTTCTGTTTGTTAGATACTGTGCTAGCAGCTGAGATGCAACAATGAAAAACCCAACACCCATGATAGCTGTATCCTGGTAGGAGCCACCAAAACTAAACAAATCACCAACTATATAAACATAGGAATACAGATTGTAAAAATGTAATGGCTAGGAGGCTACTGGTGATAGGAATGTTTTAGATGTGGAAACAGACCATGGTTCCTCCCACAACCTAGCATCTAGACTACAGAAGACCCTTTCCAACACTTGCCTATCACAGAAATGACAAAACTTCTTTAAGAATAAATATTGAATTATCAAAAAGGGAGGTTGGGGAATCCTTCCTTGCACTAGGATTGAAACTGGCAACAGGAAGCCAGCATCCAGCACCTCTCATCCTTAATAAACCATGTGCAGCTGGCTAGGGGTCTGTGTTAGCCCCCTTCAAGCAGGTTCTGGGGTTTAAATTCAGTTTTTATCAGTGAGGGTTCATCTGGAGCAAAGACAGGGATGGGCCTTCAAGGAAGTGGTCTCTCTGTTTACTGAGCTTCCACTGGCTGGCCTGGATGAATCAGTCCATTTTGAGATATTTTCTTTCCACAGGAAAGTCATAAAATGTGCTCTTTCCAACTGCTAAATGCTTTTAAGTACATAGTTCTCCTGGGTACACATCTCTATTTTTTGTGCCCAGATGTGTTTTTAATTCAAACACTGACATGAGCTCTAAAGTAGGAAATGTCTAAACTTCCCAATTGTCTAAATAGAGAGACCCCCCCAGTGGGTCTCAGAGGCCAGTAAGGAGCGAGGAAAGACCATGAGAACTCATCCTGGCCCAGCTACTGGGCATTGTGCTCGCAGTGGTATAAATGTGCTTTCTGTTGTAATATGCTCTCTTCATGCCTGATGATGCAGTTCCTTAGGGTTTTTATTCCATTGTTCAATGTCCTCTCTGAGTTTGCATTAGCTTTAAAGCCCCATTTGGGGCAGAAGCACTATCTGCCTCCTGCTATCTAGCTCCCCCTCATCAAGCTAGAAAGTCAGCTCCAGCCTGGGGTTACTTTGATTACCTCCCATGACAACATCAGGTCTCCCGGTCATGTTCATGTTTCAACCTGACCTCATATTATTTGAGGTTTTTAGGAGTATAAAGAAATTCTGGCTCTTTGTTTGCTAAGGAAAATGGCCAAATTCATCTAAGTCATTATTTCTCTTGGATTATCTTCTCCTATCATCTCCTTTAAGGTCTTCCTTTAAGTGACAGGGACTCATGACATCAACCTGTCTCCCCTGCCAGGTACAGAGGCAGGAGGTGTGCGGGGGGGGGGGGGAGGGCGGGGGGGGGAGGAGAATGAAGGGTTGAATGTAGGGAGAGGAAAAGAAAGAGATGTCATTGATTTCAAGGGCTCATAATTTAGCAGGAAACATAACCTCATAAAATTAGCCTTAAAACAATATGAAAAACTGAGCAGGCCACACCCAAGAAAAACACACCAATCTAACTGTGTGTGAAACTTCATCTCCTTTTAAAGACACTTGACAGTTACTTCCCCAGTGTGGTAAGTCCCAAGAAACTCTGAGAAAATCCTTCTACTCCTATTACATTCATAAAGTTTTTATTGCTTATGAATATAGTGGTTTCCAAACTGCTCATTAAGGATGCAGGTGGTGTTGTAAACGTGGCCTAAAACTAACTCTTCATGATGCCAATGCTGGCCAAGAAAATGGGTCCAGGGACTGGGAAAAAAATCTGTCCCTTCCATGATTTCACTTGATGAAACTATCCTGTCATTTAAAACAAAAAAAAAAAAAAACAAGCAAACAAACAAAAAAACTGGAAAATTATTTTAACCCAAGACACAAGCTTGGGGCCTTGATTTCTCTCCCTTTGAAGTTGCGGGGATGAAGTGATCTTAGTATTTTTACAGTCTGGTCTGGAAACAGCAATCAGGACTCTTGTAGGTCCTCTGTGCTTCCATGGTTTAAGGATGTGTAGGAAATAGGAAGTCAAAGGAGCGTCTGCCTGGGTTGCTCTGAGAAACAGCCTCTTTCTCAGGACACCTTGAGGGTGGACTGAATTCAAGGAAGATGACTTTTTTTCCTGGTAGTACTCCAGGAACTGGAGCCTTTTAAAACTATATGACATCATCTTTGGCTTTGAGAATTCTGAATTAAACAAGAGCTTTGTCCAGAGAACTAGGGTTAGATTCAGAGGATGTCTTGAAAGGATGTCAGAGTCAGAATCTTATGTCAAAATCTAATCCTTCCCGAAAGAAGACAAGTGAGTCGTTCCATCCGAGAAATATGGTCCTGTCGCACCCATGGGGAGAAGGGAGGCAAGCTCACGTTCTGACATTCTTGGAAGGCACCACTTGCGTGGTCCTCTGCTCTAAGATAAGATTTATTCAAGACCCATTTCCCCACTACCTTCTCTTCAAAAGTTACCTCTGACTCACCCATCAAATGTTAGCCAAATGTAAATCACTTTAACAAACCACCGCAACATGCTGCATCCTAGTAAATCTCCAAGCTACTCTTGGAGCTTTAATTGCTTCACCAGACTCTCAAGTGAAGACCTCTGCAGCTCATCAGCAGAGCTTTGTCCAGTTCTGCCTCTTCAACTGCAGGTGACCCATACCCTACAACGTTTGGAAGGCGAAGTTGGAAATCTGACTGTAAAAGAAGAGTCCTCACTGCCAACCAATCAAAATGCCAGGACACTATTTTTAAGAAATCAAATCCATTCAATAATTTATGATGTCTAAATCTAAGGACCTACGATGCAGATTTCCAACAAAGGCAGATGAAGCAAGAGAATTGAATATAGCCATTAGTCAAATGCTATGAAAGCTTAAAATAAAACTTCGGCTCTCTCCTCTCTCTCTCTCTCTCTCTCTCCCTCTCTCTTTTTTCTTAAATTCAATTTGAGTCTTGTGAAGGACTGAAATGAAATAATCCATAATCTGCAATTCAAACCAGAAGGTTTGGAATAGTTTATAACCACAAACAAAAACAAGCCAATTAAGATGGCCTCTTTTTATAACCAGAAGGAATTCCAGAGAGATGTCTTTATCCAATCACATGTTAACAACAGAACTACTCCATCTACAAATTTTGAACTTGCAATTTTTTAATATTGCTGAAGATTTACATCATCCAGTTTCTTTGGTCCCGTCTGTTAAGTTCATACATTCTTTCTCAGGAATCCCATAAAGTCTCAGCTAATGATTAATATCTCTGTCATGGTTCATGTTAGGTACAAAGAACTGAATGAAAGTCTACTAACGAAGGTAGGTTATTAGATCCTTCTTCCAAAACATCACCCAAAAGATGGCAAAAGCAGGGTCCATAAGAATCTGCTAGGAATGTGAGGCACACAAAATGATCATTTATGAATGTCTTTCCTGCCAGAGATACCACAGAAGTTGAAATAATTGTGCAAAAAATTCTCAGCAATTCAGAATCTGAAGAATGCCATGAAGCTCCTATGCAACTCATTTAATCTCCTTGTGCCTCAATGTCCTCATTTGCAAAATGAGGGTATGGACTGGAGCAGGAAAAGGATCTTTTTGTACAAAGGTCAATATGTGAAAAAATGTTAGGGTGTTACACTTTGCTTCATTCCAAATGAAAATAGTTTATGGAGTAGCAACTTGGATTACCACTTTACCAAATGGAAAAACACTCTTTGGAAACTATGTTGCTTTAAGCCAAGGAAATGTTGATATTCTATCATGTTTAGTAACAGTGTGAAGACAATGTTCTAACCTTTGATACCAGATTTAGGGAGGAGCTATGGGCCAGAAGAGTCAATAGGATAAGTGTTAATAATCATTGCTATTGTCAACTCAGAATTAACAACACCTGGACAGCTTTTAAAAAGAATTCTTTGATTTTCAGGTCCAGATCCCACCCAAGAGTTAAATCTCAGTATAGAGGTGTAGACACCTACTCATACTTCAAAGTTCCCCACTGAAAATTTGAGCCCCTGTTCTAGAATAACCTTTGGGAATTACTGTCTAGAAGATTCTAGGATCCTTTTGAGCTCCAGATGACAAATCTACACTTGTTCTGATATCAGGTAATCTCACAGATAAATGTCCTTGATTATACTGTGATGACCATTTAAGTCCTCAGACTTTGGATAGTATTCATGTATCTCCTGGGCTGTCTGAATCCTCATTAAACATCTCACAGTTTTATCAGTTAAAATATGCTGAGAAAAAAAATGTATTCTGTACTTAGGTGGTCAAAAACTTAAATGCAGAGTGGGAGTGGCAAACTTACATGTCAGTAAGACCAAAGGTTAGTATGAAGATTTTAAAAAAAGGAAAGGAAGAAGAAAGAAAGTAAAGAGGGTGTGAGGACAAGAGGGAGGGAAGGAAATAGTCTACTAACTGGCTGCATTCAGTTTAGGGCCCCAGATATATAGATTTTCTAGTAAAGCAAGTATGTAGATTCACTGTCTGAAACAAGATGAAAAAAATTTGGAGTATTCTGAAGAATAATAGGGACCCAAAGAATGATAAGGGAGTGGATGGGTGGATGGAAAAGAAAGGAAAGAGAAAAAGGGTCATCCCAGGGGTTGTCAGTCCTCTTTGTGGCTTGGCCAAAGAGTCATAAAGCTAATAACCAGATGGAATGCAGGAACCAACATGGCTCTCTATGGTCCCCATCCCACCCTCTCTTTACTTCACTGTACCACCCACACTGTAAAGGCAGGAAAAGCAGCAAAGCATAAATTTAGTTCATTATCAATCTTCAAACAAAGCTCCCTCCTCTGTCCCCTGCTGAATAGCTCCAGGGCCTGGCAGCCAAGAGCCTTCCTCATTTGGCTCCATCCTTGTCTCCTGACTCCCTTTCCTGGTCACTTGTCCCAGTCACATAGTCACTCCACTTTAAGTTATTCAAACTCCTATTATGCTGAACTTTATTCTCTCTTCCCATTTTATTTCCCAGTTTGACATTTAATTCCTGGAAAGCCATGGTAGTACATGTCTAAATTCTATCCATTCTCCAAAATTCTGCTTAAATGGCATCAAAGTCATAAGCCTTCCTCCCTCCCTTCATTTTTTTTTTAAAGATTTATTTTTATTTATTTATACAAGCACTGGGTACAGTCAGAAGCGCGGGAGGGTGAGAGAATTCACCAGAGCCAGAGCGGGGAGCAGAGCAGGCAGAAGGACCGAGGTACACTGCTGAGGGGAGCAGCGGGCAGCAGGAGAGGTCTGCGTGCCATGTGGGACCCTCCTCCGGTGGCCAGGGAGCAGCCGGGGATCAAACCGGCGCCGCAGAGGCTGCGGGCAGCTTCGCAACCCAGTGCTCAACCGCCGCACCACCGGGGAGGCCCCCTCCCTTCATTTTTAAGTGAGAGAGGACTTTATCTGAGTAGAGCACTGATCTTTTGTCATCTAGTACTGTAATTATTATTACCAACTCTCCTGGTTGGTAAGCCATGGGACTCACTAGTGGGCTTAGATATTTTTGCATTTTCCAGAGTGTCCAACACTGTGCCGGGTAGACATAAGACACCCAGTAAAGGACCTCCCTGGTGGCTCAGGGTGTTAAGCATCAACACTATGAAGGTATCCATAGCTGCTGCAGCATGAGTTTGATTCTCAACCAGGGAGCTGACCCACATAGCACAGCAGATCTCTCCTGTCTTGCCCTCTGCTCCCCTCAGCAGTGTATTTCAGTCAATCTGCCTGTTCTGTTCCCCACTCTGTCTCTGGTGAATCCTCTCACCTCTGCCCCCACATCTCTGGCCCATACCCCAGCTCTTGTATGCATAAATACATCTTTAAAAAAAAACACACCCAGTAAATATGTGGTCAGGTGATTTGCTGATTATATTGTGTGGTCATTCATTCATTCATTCATTCATGCAACAAAAGAATAAATACTACTTGTTCTGAGAGTATAACTAATACCCTGAAACTTATCAGAAGTTTCTTTTGTACTTTCTACACCAACTGGCTACTGCATAAGGAAAAAAATCCTTGTGAAGATACAGAAGATACAAAAGCAGGAAAAACTGATTCTGCAAAATTTGCTGGCACTCTCCTATCAGTGAATAACAAAAAGTTCCTGGGTTTAAAAAGACATTTCATAATATTGGGCAATATCACATTACTTATCTTCAGTAACAGTTCATAAAAATATGTATTCCTATTCTTAACATTAAAAGTTCTACTTAAAAGTCGAGGCTATGGGGTTAACTCCTAAATTTATGATACTAACCCTAAATAAATCATCTTCTTTTTCACATGGATGAAAGCTATAATTAGCTCAAGAGTTTGCAAAACCATGAGTCACAGTGGCAAGCAGTTGATCTCCTTGTCCTATCAACAGACCCAAACAAGTAAAAAATACCTTTTATATTTTTACATAGAGTATTTGTAAAACAAATATTCTAAGCAAATTTATGGCTTTGAAATGCACTTTAATATGAAAATCTGGGTATGATTTTTCCTAATAAACATAAATGTATGGGCCCAAACATTTTACATACATATATTCACATCAAAGATCTTTTTTAGTCAGAACTCATAGCAGATATCTCTACAGTAACACAAGACTACCCTAATTTTATAATGCTTGCCATCTTTTCCCATCCCAAGCCCCTGACATCTAACCATTATATTAGTTTGTGGAACAATATGCTTGCTGTATCTGGCAAGAAACATGACTTACTATGTTTAGATTAAAATTAATTTCATTTTCTTGACTCTGTCTCTCACTGTCATTTTACTACAATATAGACACATCCCAGGTTACTTTGTAAGAGAAAAAAAAATTGTTTTATTCAATTGCAGAAGAAACTGCACAATTTAATCTGATGACTATGTGGAGGAGAAAATAGTTCCAATGACGACATCTTCCAATGTCGATTGATTTTATTGCAGATGTCACCTCTGTGGGCTCTATTAATTCAGTTCTTTCTTCTTAATTCAAGATTGTAATCTCAGATTGTTGCTCTAACATTTTATTGGTTCAAAATACATGCTGTAAAAATCCGTGGCCATCAAATTTTCCTGTTAGCTAAAAATAACCTATTCCTGTCAGTTAGAATTAGCTGATAAAGAGTGTCAGAGCCTGTTCTGAGTAAGTTTGATAACTTCCTGTTTATGCGGCACTGACCCTTGTCTAATAAAGCTTCTTTGCCCCAGAATGCAAGGAGATTCTGCTGCATTCTATTCCTTAATGGCCAATACTGATTACTTTTGAAAGCCTTTAATACATTTCCCATATTAGACATGAACAGATGTCAGGTATGTTGCCAAGGGAAATTTCTTTTATGCAATCTTGGCTTGTTGTACAATAATAGCCCTTTCTCAACATGGGAAAAAATTACAGACCCAACTAATTTCCCTGACAGGGGAGAGTTACATATGTTTTCCACTTGTAGTTTTTACGACAAGTTTACAATTTTGCCAAACCTGGAACTAATTGGAACTGTTTCCAAAAGCGGCCCAATAAACCCCCAAAAGTGTAGAGCCATTGGAAAAGGCAGCCAGGGATAGTTTGCTTTTACGTTTTCTCCATTTTGGTCAAAGAGGAGGGGAAAGTTAAGATTGCAAAATTATTTCATTTAAGTTGCTTAAACACTTACTGTTTCATATCCTCCCAGTTTTTGAGCAGCTTGAAACATAGTCCAAAGGTTAACTGTTAGAGGGACAATAAGTATTTAGATAAGCATTGCATTAACATATTTCCAAGAAATGTCAATTAAAACATTTTGTTCTGTTTCGTTCTGATTTTTTCAATGAGAAAGAGAAAAAAGAAATACTGACGTACCCCAGAGAGCAACAGTCTCAGGAAACAATTTGCCAAAGAGCATTCAACAACAGGCTGTATTATTACCACTTAAAATATTTCTTAAGAAACACTCACAAATAGGGAAATCATTCTACTTTTAGGATGAAGGACAACAAAGTTCTAGTCCTGTTGCCATCAGCAACCCAAGAGAAGCCAATTTGCAGCATCCTTGGGGAAAATATGGGATTTCAAAATCGGGGTTGGTTGCGTTCAACCCTTAGAAAGAAGCCATTGATTAAATGGTGCTACACAATGCTTGCCTCAGATAAGGACTCTCCATAATCAATAAATAACAGCCCCTTTAATGTGTGATTACCTTATCAATAGAATGTCTGATGGCAGTGCTATATGAAATATTAAAAGTCTTGTACCTTATTTCACTAACACACAATGACTTGCAATGAGTAGAAAAATAAATATTCACACTTGAGGCAGCTGTGATACAACAGATCAAAGGGAAGGAAGATCGTCATTCACAGAGGAATCGAGTCATGAGTCCATTTAGTGCCCTCACTTGCCTGTGTGATGTTGAAATATATGGATATTTTTAAAACAGATTTCCCTTTGCAGGGTTTGCATATGTTTATGTTGTTAAACAGCTAAGAAAAATTGCTAGTCACCCTGTTCCATTGTACTAAAATATCATGGAATGGGATGGTTATGGATTTGGTTCTTTGACAAGTGAGGGAAATTGAATTTCAAGTAATCCTTGGTAAGGAAAATGAAATATATATATATATATTTTTTTTTAAAAAAGGCTCCTTGACACAACATGTTCGAAAAGCCTCATTGAACCCTGCACTATTTCAAAGCTATCTTGGCCTTGATTTAATCTGAACCAATGCATAATGCAACAAAGCTGTTCATAGTACATTAATTTTACTTCTATTTCAAGCAACCAGTTTTCAGACAAACATTGTAATCATTCGTAGTTATATAAGTTTATAATGGCTGCGAGTGTTCTCTTGCAATCAGTGCCAATTGCTATTAGGTATGTAAATTGTTATGTAAAACATACAGGTTTGACATTCTTCATCAAAATGACACATGGTTTTAATCTAGGAAGATACATTTGGAGAAATACTATTTCAAGCAAGGGCTCACTGCTTTGTGTGCCATGAAATCCAGAAGCAAAATATATATTCAGTTGTGAAATCAGGGCAGGATCTGGGTTTCTTCTCTTATGTGGAATTCTGCTCAGCTATGAGTTCCCTGTTCTACTTATAAATATGATGACACTTGAATGTACTTGTCAAAGTGATTCAAAATGGGGACCTCAGTTCAGATCTGTGCGCTTGCTTCCTCTGAAGTCAGGGTTTTGTTATCTCTAAACAAATTTGGGGCTTAGGCTGTATGTTTTCTCTTTGTGGTTGTTTTGTCCACCTTTTCATGTCCTCCTTTTAAAAGCTGTCTTTTCACAGGCAACATCTGTGCCTGATAAAGCTACGTCATATTATTATCTCAGAGGCAAGGCGTTGCAGACACTCAAGATTGACAAAACAGAAAATGAGAAACTTTCAACATGTCTATTTCCAGTCATAATCAGTGGATTCAAGCCTAAAAATATCTCACTGCAACTGTCCCAGAAGGGAACAATGTAGCGGAAAGAGGCAGGGAAAAAATTCCTGGCTTGGATGATTCGTAGATTTAGTATAAACAGAGCATCATCCCCAGATTAGGATTTCAACATACTCCTGAGTCAAAATTGTTTTCCAATTCAAAGAATCTGAGCAGTTTTGATATTTCAGAAATGAAAACAAGTATACTTACTCTGTTTAAAACCTAAATAGGGTATTCGTTCTATCGGTGTTTTCCTTTCTTTCATGTATTTATAAAGTGACACCAGGAAGGCCTGCTCATCCGCTCTACACTCGTCACCAATGGCAACCTTTGGTTTTTCTTCATTTGAGACTTTTTTACAGTTATTATGGTTATTCTTCGGCTTGGTCAATGCTGACCTGGCCTCACATTTCACCTGGAAAAAGGAAAAATGGCCACATTAAATCAAGCCCAGCCCAGGATTGCTTACAAAGACATAGCAAGTGACACTCTGAACTGAGTAGGAAGGCTGAACCTGTAAATTACCCTTGCCCTGAAATAGCTTTTTAGAGGCATCACTGAATGTGAATAGTCTTGAACTCGGGTGTGTGTGTGTGTGTGTTACATTTCCATAAAAAGCCAGATAGTAAATATTGTGCTTTGGGGGCCATCAAGTCTCTATTGCAGTACTCAACTCTAGTAGCAAGCACAATGTGTGAACCCATGGGTGTGTCCATGTCCAATAAAACTGTATATTAACAGGGGCCACAGGCTATGGTTTGCCCAACTGTGCCAGACTTTTTTAGATGCCTTACCAGGAAGTTGATGTGAAACCAAAATGGGTTTCCCTGTGGTGGGACCATTCTTCTACCTCTTTGCATACTTTATTTTTCCTAAGGGACTAAAGCCGTTAATATCACTGAAGAAACCTGCCTTCTTAATTCATTGCCCCTATTTTGCAGTTTGTATCAGAATGAAAGAAAGGTTTATTTTTTCAGAGTAAACTTATGGTGCTGTTCCTTCTTTCAGCAACCTGGAAAAACATGTCGATGCCAGCAAGCTCCCTGCTGTACCTGAGAGGACCAGATACCTCCTCAGCAGGAAACGGAGGATCTCATTCTTTAACTAGAGAGTCTTGCTTTTCACTCAATTCTGAGAATATAATAGATGCTAACTTGCCACAAAGGAAAAAGTAGAGGTCAGTGAAAAACCCAAGAAGAGTAAGTGAAAAGCTTCACAATTAAAAAATAAATGGCGTTAAGTGTGCATGTGGACCTCGGTGTAGAGCGGCTAACCTCACACTCCCCCTCACTGCCATGTTCTCCAACAGGCCTTTGATGGTTGTTAAATATAATGCTAAGTTGCTGAGCTATTTTAATTGTAAAAGGGGGAAGTACAAAGGGTCAAACTTGGAGTTCAAGTGCGCCCGTGGGGAATGTGTACATTCCAATATTCTTTACATCTCCATATCCAACATCGAAGAGAGGAGGGCAGTGCTAGGCAAATGTTATGAATCAAAACTTCCCACATATTTGACGTTTTCCATTTCAGATTTCTGACCCCTTTTTCTTTCCCTTCAGATTCTTCTTCCCAAACACTAACAACATAATAAGCTCTACTTATTTATTACAGGGAAGTGTATCCTCAGTAAGGGTTTTCTTTATTGGTTTTTCTCTCAAGTGAACATGCTATTTAATATCTTTAGACTGGTCCTAGAAAAATAAAATTTCCCATACAACTCATTCAGCTGGACCTTTGATAAGATTTTAATTTTTAAAAGGCTGTGGAAGTGGATTAAGACCCTTTCCAATGTAGAAATTTTACTTAGAACATTTTTAAACGTTGGTAGTTTGTAACATTATATTAAGGCAAACATCTTATGAAACTTCATTATGTCATTTTCCACTGCAAAATTTTATAGTTGAGTCTAAAGTTCTGATGAAGTCTATAATTTAATGGCTTTTTGAAATCACAAAATCATTCCAGTTTCAATTGGCATTGCTTATCCCTAAGCCCTCAGGGTTTTTTATTTTTTGAGTGCATATTATATAGCCAGGCTCTTTCTAAGCATTTTTTTAGGTATTATCTTCCTTCATGCTCACAACCCTAATGAGAAAACTGAGAACAGAGAGGGTGAGTAACAAACACAAAATCACATGATCGTGCACAAGTTTGTAAGTAGTGAGTGGAGTCTGACCCAGGTAGTTTCACTCTAGGGATTATGGTTTTAAACACTATACCTCAGTGACACTCTTACAAAAATTTTAAATTATAACAGTTGTGAAGACACACTTCCAATTAAAAGAACTTATCTTATTACTAGGCATTACAAAATTTACAGCTTAGAGATGTGATTTATCACAGGAGAAGGGAAAGATAGAACCAGGTAGTTGCCAAAGTATAAAAGGGCTTCCTCATTCCTTCTATTACATGTTGAACAAAGGGAAGGAATCAAATATCAATTGAGTACCTCAACTGAGCCAGATCCAACGCTGTGAGATTCATAAAGTCTATTTAATGTCATAGGAATCATGGAAAGGAGGAACTGAATCATATTTTAGAGTTGAGGAAACTGAAGCTGAGCAAAGTTATGTATTTTGTCATTTGACTAGTGAGGGAAGAACTCTGGGTTTAGAGCTTAGGTCAGCCTCACCCCCAACTCTTGTACAATCAGCAGTAGATGTAAGGTTTGCATGCAAAACCACCGGCTGTCTTAGATTCGCAGTGGAAATGGGCCAATTATCTATATTCTTGGGTCAGAAGTATCACTGTAAAGGGTGTATGAGGTTTACCTAGATAGCTGCCTAATTTTCTGCCTCACCTGTGCAGAAACATCCAGAAACAGAAGATAGAACAAAGAGGGTACACAAACCAGGTCCAAAGTCACTTGACTGCCTTCTTTGCAGCAAAGGGTCCAGATAAACACAAACTGCTCCTGGGGGCCAGCTGCTTTGTAAGCAAACAATGGTTTCCTTGCTTGGACTCATTCCACACATTTCTTCAATTCACATAAATGAGCCCTTTAGGGTATTATTTTGGTCTTGGGTAGAACCAGGCCAAAATCTTTTTTCCATTTTTTTTTTCACATTTACTCAAAACAACCTCAGCCTTTTAACCTGTGAAATATCAAATAGGAGCTAGTCTGTGTGTTGACCTTAAGAAAGTCCAAACTTTTGATGGTGACAGTTAGCTACTAGGTCTGTTTTCCCAACCTGAACACCTCACACATGTTGAGTTCACTAAGAGTTTTGGGTTTTACAAAGTGACTGAACAAGTGCTAATTAAAGAATCGACATTTAACATTTTCATTGAACCATCACCTATTTGACATTAACCAAATCCTTTTCCTGGATTGAGTTATAACTAATCCAGACTCAACTGGGGCATCAAGATGTGCTGAACCAGCAGGAAAGAAGTGGGAGTCTAATTTGAAATGATCACTAACTTGCTAAGAGACCCTCATTTTCTCCCTCAGGATATGGGAAGAGTTAGTTCTGGGGGGTAGCTATGAGGACCAAATGTGATGAAAATATAATATTTGTGAAATATTGGAAGTCTATCTTGTGACTTAAATGAATTAATTTATTGCACAATATGGTTTCCCATTGTATGCTCCTTGAAGAACATAAACCATCCCTTATACACTTCTGCCTCTGGAAAGTGCTTACAGGAAGTGAAAAGTCATCTGCCTTCTATCAAGGTACCTTCATTAAGGTACTAAGCAAAGAAGATTTCTCTAGTGTAGATCACCAAGAAATGGGTTTGGGCCCCATTTCTGTTGCTGTAAAATAACTCAAGAGAAATTGAAGGATTTGGGTTGAATGCATTCATGATATTTCTAGAAAAATGGACACATCCATGACATCATCAAAGATCTGGAAGCCTCTTCCCCATCATGTGACTGCTGTCTTTGGAAAGCCGTGAAATTCTCTGTCCCTTGGAAAACAGAACCTTGCAAAGCTAGTTTCTTCTTCATATTGAGACAGTGTGACATTAATGGTGACAGGCAAATGACTCAATTTGTTTTAACAATTATGCACACAACATACCCTATGGGTGCTCACTCTAAGAACTTTGTTCTGTGGAGCTACGGGAAGCTGGTACTTGTCCACAGTTAGAAATGGTCTGATTGAGGCAGTATTTTGAAAAATAAAATCATAAAAGTCTTGGTCATAAAGTCAAACTACCACCTAAAATGTTCCAAGTTCAGCAAATGATCAGATGGTCATAAGTCTGTAATCTCAACTACAGGGTCTCCTAGAAAAAAAAAATCACTTTAAGACACCAATGCCTATTTAATCATTGTCCTGGCCTCAATGTGGCCAGGGGCCATTGGTAATTCTGTAGCAATTTTCCATCTCTCTGCTGGTGCCAACACACAAGTCCACCATAGTTTCCCTCTAGCAGTGTCTCTCTTCTAGATGAAGTGGCTTTGCCAGACATTCTAGAAGCAGCCAAGACAGGACTGTAATCTGAGACTCTGAGAAGAGCTGGACTTTCAGACAAGTCCCCAGGAGCCAACTGCTGCGTGACATTCATCCATTCACCACTGAAATCAAAATGGAGGGATGACTGAATGGCACACGGATAGGGTAAGTGGAAAAGGTCACTTAGAAAACCCAGGCTTGGCTACTAGTCCTCTTAAGAGGGATACATCAGTGAACATCCAATACAGGGGATCAGACTCCCTTTCTCTTCAGTTTTGTGGGTCCTACTGTGAGTCATGACCTGTCTTTGATGAAAAGAGACATTGGAGGCGCTGTTCTTAGAGATTGTGTCTGAGTTCTGTAAGCCTCCCAGAGGCATACTTTGGTAGCGACTCCAAATGACAGGAGAAGGAGCTTCATCCTGCTGGGCTCAGGTACAGAATATGCTGGGGTAAACACATGATGTCACCTCAGAGGTATGGGGCAGGACGCCAACACAAGACTTTGGCAGCAGAAGCTCTGCTGAATGTTATGATCCTAAAACCTCACTGCTTGATTCTGCAGTATCTTGCAAATCACATCACAGGGAATAAACTCTTCCTGCTGACATCCTTTCAAGACCATGAAAGCTGAGGCCCTTGAAGGTAGTTCTAGGACTTACATGTCCAGATTATCAGAAAAAATGTCATTCTTGGTATCCACAAGGGCTCACTCATAGAAGGTTAAATTAGCAGAACAAAAATAACTGTAGAGAAAGATGGATTTGTTTTTAGCCAGAAAATGCACATTTCTAGTGGCTCATTTCTTTTTAACCCTTTGCCATCTTGGAAACATGAAGAAATATTAATCAAAATGTCTTCAGATGAAACAACCATCCCTGGAGATGAAATGTATAGAAATGCGAATGTCTAGGATTTACTTCATTACACTGGGAGGCGGAGTGAAATACATGGCAGTAAAAGAGGAGATTGTCAACACAGAACTGATTCATGTTTTTCTGCATTAGAATCTTCTAAATTCTTTTAGAATAACCAAAACTTCCATTTTGGGAAATTTAGTCATTGGATCTGGAAGTGAGGTGTCAACTGAAATCTTGAATTCAGGTTCTAAAGAAGCTATTGCTGTCATTGACACCGATACAACACCTAGATGCAAACACTCAGTAAACAGTACCATGGAAATCTGACCCCAGGTCACAAAAGCCAAAAAGATAAGTCTAAAAATATGAAGTGACACTTCACCCTTCCTGGTGCTGAATACCTCAGGCAGCCACTTTCAAGATTCCAGAGAATGTGAAGGCACAACAGGTCCAGGCCCTGAATAAAGCCTAGAATTTTTACTTCCATTCTGCATTCATAGAAAACATAATTAAAAGCTTATAATTGTATAGATGGGTATATGCATGTACACAACTAAATATTTTGCTGCGGTCTTTAATTTTACTTTAATGCAAATTACAGGTGACTTTGAAATAAACGTAACTAAAAAGATTGACTCTAGTCATTTCTAATTGCATTCTCTGTTAATCTCTGAAACATATTTAGAGAACATATTCAGAAAGAGGATGGTTCAGCTGATCTATTTTTGACACAAGCAGAGTAAACTATGTCATTGTGTCACCTACTATGAAATCTCAGCCTCAGTGACGTGGGCGCTTAATCATCTGTCCTTTACGCAACAGGCCAAACTGGGAGGTGGGAAGTCTTTCTGTTGTCTAATCAAAATGCCTACAGTTCCCCCCAGCTACAAGGGGCGGGGAGGGGAGGTGGCGGGAACATACACAGTAGAGAGCTGTGAATACCAAAGCCAGATTCTGAATTGAAAACGACCAGCAAGACAGAAGATCAGAGAGATAAAGAGAAAAAGGAGAACTAAAAAAAAAAAAAAAAAAAAAAAAACAAACAAACAAACAAAAAAACAGCAAAATGAATAGCATGGAAGGAATGACCATACCTTGGCAATGACTTTGCCATCGGAATTGCTGTTTGAATCTTTAACACCACTGAATGAATCTCTTCTCTGTGGGCATGGTTTCTTTTTGCGTGGTCTGCCTTTAAGATTTGGCGCTGAAAACAAATGGAGAAGAACAATTGAGATATATTTTCATTTTCATGGGTTTCCTTATTAAAAACCGAAAATCTTCCTATAGTCATCCCCTCCTATTGTTCAGAAAAATGTACACATCTGTGACAGACACCCTCATGTATGCTTCTCTCTCTGACAAGCATCTTGGTAAACCATACATTTCTATGTATGTTTCCCCAAGTGATCTATTATACTTTAACATGTCTCAATAACATAATTAAAATGAAGCTCTTAGTTTTAAAAGATGATGTTAAAGAAAACACAAGTCCCCATTGTTAGAAAAGAAAGAAACAGGTTGTACTAAAAGATAACCCTGAACCAGGCTCCAAAGATCAGTCTTTGTTTTTTGTTTTCAGTCTTGTTTTCAGAAACCTAAGTGATAAGCCAGCCCATCACAGAATTACAGCAATGTAACATTTGAAAACATCTCTCCTTATAAGTGAAGACCTGAGCGTTATCTCAAATTGTAATTAAATAAAGATAGCTATAAAGAGAGACATTCATGATAACGACCTGAAAAATATTATTATTACTTGTATTTACTAATAATGCCACCAGCATGTTTCAAATCTCAACAAACCTGGCAAATACATTGAAGTCAGCCTATTCTCTTATATTTTTTTATGAAGATCTGGAGGGTTATTTAAAATAACTTCTGAAGATCATCCTGAGGTTAGCCTGATTCTGTGGAGATTATACGGTTGAAAAGCATAGACAAGATGCAAATCAAAGTTGTATTTCATCCTTGATGTTAAGCTTGATTGTCTATAACATTCATAAAGAAAGGGGAGGGGGATAAAGCTGCTCTTTACTGAGTGCAACGAGTGTCCGGCATCAGCTTTCACATTTAACTTCATCAATCACCAAGAGTTAAACACAATTTAAACAAACCAACTAACTAACTAGCCCTTCCTTGAACAATTCCAAAGGAATGAATTATACCTCAAGCAGTTTCTTTCAGTTCTTTCAAGGTACCCACACTTTCATTACTTTAAAGTATGATTATGACAATGCCTAATCTAAACAACTCAAATCCTCTTAACTATTAATCTTACTTAAGTCACTCCGTTAACCAGTGGTTTACAGACATTTTACATTATACTCATCTGACAAACACAATTAATCCCACTAACTTGATTTCCTACTGAGGATATCATTTTTGCTGTTGGTAAAACTCAGAAAAGCAGAACTGCCTTTACAATCACGCAACAGTTTAGAAAGTGGTTTGGGGGCTCAACCGCCCCCCTCCCAAATCCACTTTCCTCGCATTTCCCAAAACATTTGTCTGAAAGTTCATCGTAGGAAGCCAGCCTGGAATTCTCAAAGGCAAACAAGCTCACAAACAAGAATCTAGCGAAGAGAAAGTAGCGATTACCCATTCCAGTCGACAAACATCTGCCTGATGATGTCTGCGCTCATGAAAGCTACAGCATGTGACTGCTTCCCGGCCACGTCCCTGGAAGTCTGACTTGACTTGGTGTGTATGTCAGCTTCCCTCTGAATGCAAACCGTGAGGCTCAGCGCTCTGCTTACAACTCCCCTCCCCCGGCAGCTCCATTACTCATGTAAACACACAGCAGTGACTAGCACGGAGTGTGTGGGATGAGCTCTGAAGACTTAGCTGGAGTTGCCAGACTGGCAGGGAGGGCTCTGTTCTCTCCACCTCCCTGCACGGGGCTGGTGATTTCATCCAGCCTCTTTTGTAGATCCTGACCTCCTGTTCCCATGTCAGAGCCCTAATGCCACCTTCCCTGCGTGGCACCCACCTCAGCCTGGAGCCAGGGCGTGGACTATTTTGGTCTGGAGACTGTGTAGCACAGAAGTGTTTCCACAACTGACCCAAGTGCTAAGTCTGTAATGACCGGGAGGGACGAATGTACTTTCAAGTTCCTAATCAAAATAATAGCCAAGCAGCAAGCTTGACAGAAACAAAGAGAACTGGGGGCTGGTCTGAGGCATTTCACTAAAAGAAACAAAAACAATATCACATCTGTTCTGAGACTTGTTACTATGATCATATTGGTAAAAAGCATTTAAACCTACAAGGCATTTATTTCCAGAAAAGCTTTCAAATCCCTGAAGGCCTTTCAGATCTAGAGAACTTGCACTGAACAGGCTGTTTTAAATAAAGGCAAAGGTTCCGGGAACTGACAATAAGTCATCTCCAAATTGGGTCTATTTTCTTCATTCTTTGAGCTGTTTTCAAAACCCAGAGAAGCACATGTCCTTCCCCTCTGGATTCTGAGAATTACAAATTTAGAACAGACTAGCACCTAATATTCTGGTCACACAAACTTAAACACTGAACGAAATTTGATCAAGAGAAAAAAAAACATTGGTTCCTTCTAAGGCAAGTACATTGATATTTCAGGTCTGGTTACTAAGCCCCACCGATCACTCGAGTCTTTGATCTTCCCTCCAAACTCCTCTTCTGAGCCTCTCACTGTGTTCTTTGTGCTTTTAGCTGTGTCCTGTGGCTTATTCTAAACTGGAGCATCCTTATAGGCAGGTCCATCCCTGATTCTTCCCAGTCAGCCCCAGTGCCCACCCAGCAGGGAACATTGCATAAATGAATTTGTTGAACGGACATGTCATTAGTGGAAATAAAGATGTTCACTTATAGCTCCTTCATGTCTTCAGGAACTGACCACGCGCATACCTGTCACCTGAGCACCTATAAAACTGTTTTCACCTTTGCTCCTTTTATTGAGCTCTGGAAACACCACTGACTCTAGTTTGCATTGGGAATTGAGATGGGAATCCTGTAGGCCCTGATTACTGTGAAGCCATTGTGTCTGATATCTCAGTGCGCCCATAATCTTATCCCAGATGTAATACACAAATACATGAAGAGCAGCTGTTTAAAGTCCCCAGGGGAATGGAATGTGCAGGGCTGGGTGGGACCCCCAGAGTACAATCTGAGAACTTTGGATCCACCAGACCCCAGCAGGTAAAGTTTTGGAATTGAGGGACTGACATTTGGAGAGAGTAGAAGTTCTGGTACCCAGATTACATTTTTTTTTTTCCCTTACAGGGTCAATAAAACTAATAATTTGTTAAGTGGATGAGTAAAAACAAATTTTTATGGTGTGGTCAGTGGTGGAGGAAGCTAGTTCTGATTTGGAATTTTTTTACCTAGAAAACAGCCCCAGGTCCTCCCAGCTGCCCTGGACAGCTAAGGACTTGTACCAAACCCTAAGACTCCAGAATTAGACCTGCTCCAGGATTTGCATAACACCAGTCTCTATCAACAAAGCCATTCTGGGAAGCCATACTTACTGATAGCTTAACTTACTGATAGCATAACTGGCTCTATTTATTACTATTAAAAAAAAAAAAGGTAGTGTGAAGCAATGAAGGCACAGTTATTCTTACACGTGTATATAAGTCATTGCCCAGCCCTGGCCCAGTCCATCATAGAGTTTAGTAAATGTTCTCCACATGAATATGTTCAATATTATACATGAATAAGAATAATAGCTGATACATAATGGAGTACTTCCTCTGTGCCAGTGTCTGTTCTGAATGCTTTGCATATAAAACATCATTTAAAGTTCAAACAAGTCATCAGGAAGGCACAATGATTGTCCCCATTTTACAGACCAGAAAACTGAGGCAGAAGAGAAATTACATCTCTTAGCTCATTGCAATTGGTCACTGGAAGCAGAAGGATTCTAACCCAGGCAACTGGACTTTATCCAGGGCCCCTGCTTTAACTTTTCTGTAAGACACACACACATGCTCACTCTGTCTCATAATGAGGTATTTATATTATTAGCTTAGGCTGCAGGCACAGGGAGATTTCCCCAAATGAAAACACTCTCAAATACCACATAGCATGAGGGTGCAGCAGCCCATCCCAGGCACCAAACATCATCCTACAGACTTGACAGCAAGTGGGGTCCCTGACTCAGCAGTCGGTGAGAAGACTTCCACTAAAGCTACAGAGTCCCTATAAAAACTTGGGGTATCATACCCTTGTAGTGAGCCACTGACTCTTCTGCCTAATCAGGGAAATATCTCTGTGGTTTTTTTTTTTTTTTTTAAATCTCTTTCCTCTCTAACTACCCATCTGTTCCTCTTACTCAGTGCCATGAAATTAACAAGTATTCACCTTTGTGAAGTCACTGCTATTTCTATAGGTGTTAATCCCAGGGGGATGAGCTACCCCTAGTGCTCCAGGCTACTTAGACATCTGACCCATATGTTTGCTTTGTTTTTCCCTTTTTAAAAAACTCCTTCAAGTTAATAAATTATAGTTATAGTTTTTTATTTAAAGGCAATAGAACAAAACAAGTTTGAATTATTTTCCCTTTAAGAGCCTAGCTCATTTATATATTTATATATTTACTTCATTCATTTATATGTTTGCTTCACTATAGGTTCTGACAAGTATGTGTCATGGCAGTGCAGGTGTGGGAAACTTTCCTCTCAACCCCATTTCTTGCAATAATAATAATAAAACAAAGGAAATGTAACCAGTTACTGGCAAAGTAAATTGCTTTTGGCTTATATGCTACTGTTTTTTTCTACTGTGTTCTTCCTGTCATGTCTCTCTTTCTCTCTCTCTCTCTCTCTAACTCTCTCTCTCTCAATAACATTTATGCTCTTGGAAATACCACAAAGATAAACTGCTATAAAAGCTGGATTGACTCATCAGTTAGCAACTCTTTCTTCTCAATTTGCAGAGAAGATTTTGTTGCCAATACAGCTACATATTCTCTCCAGAAATTCTTTCTGAACTTCCACTCAGAGATAGGATTTGCTTGAGGGGGGTGGGGGGGCTAGAGTTAGGGAGATGAGAAGGCAGCCATCATTTTCCTGAGTTTGACCCCCAGGGTCAATGACCAGAGGAGTAACAGCACATTAACTCACTTGATTTGCTAACTCTGTGTGTGTATGTGTGTGTGTTTGAAGCACTAAACACAAGCCAGAAAAGTAAACTCCACTGATTGAATTATTAGGGACTGACAAACATTGTTCTATGTATAGGGTGGTATTACCGATAATACTTTGCATTTCTGTAATGCCATTCCTCTGAGGTTCTCAATTCTCTGGTACATTTTCTTTACAGACAATCATCTTAAAATACCCTGGCAAGTTTGAACATGGAGCACTGCTCTTTCTGGGGGGCGGGGGGGGGGGGGAAGGCCTACCTTAATTTAGTTATCATTTACTGTGTTCTATTTTCAATGTTTCCCTTTTGACTATTTAGAAACTTCCTCTTTCACTACAACAAAAATAGGATGAGTGTTTTTAAAGTTATTAACGTATGAGTAAGACTTAGAAACCAAGAATGACAGAAGGCTTGATCAAAGCCACTCCTGAAATTTATGAGTGTAATAAAAGAAAGGCATTTCACAGATAATCTCTTACAGAATTTCAGTTTTCGAATACTTGGGGGAAAAAAAGAAAAGAAAAACAAGCTCTCAGCCTTCATTTTGGCTTTAACTGAAAACCAATATTTTTACTTTAAAAATTTATAAATGATTCCCTGAAATATTTTATTTCAAAAATACAGTGCATCACGATGCCACACCTAACAGAGCAGTGCAGGAAAGCAGAGGCCCACGGCACTCCGTTATTAATTGGCCGAATCGTTCCATGATTTCACAAAGCACTAATTACACAAAAAGAATATTCAAGTTTACATTTATTCTCCTTTCCCATAAACAATCTTCCACACCAACAGAAATGTCTGAGAAGCAACTGTATTGTCTGAGATAGGAACACACAGGGTCATTAACAAGCACCACTGACATCCTAACATAAATAATAAATTTTAAGCAATTGGCATGCTAAAATAAATGCCGCAGGAGTTTTATCATTTGGTAATTGTTCTGACAGATCCCTTTTAAGAGTAATTTTTTGTCTTAAATAAAGGCAGTAGGAAGATGTGTCCAGAGTTGTGAAATCAGATTAGAGCCAGCCTTGAATGTCCTCATTCTCGAATGCTACCAAGGCCACAACCACATAGTCAGGAACAAGGACTGGTGCTGGCCTGGTGAAGACCTGGGTTTTGCATTTCCAAGTGTGCCTGATTATAAGCCACACCCCAACATTGTTTGAGTCACAGTCTCTACTAACTACAATGTAGCACCCGTAACACCTTCCCAGAATTCAGGTCCCCCTTCTACCTCCTGTAGAAAAGTGAGAAGTTGTGTTGTTAAAGAGAAGGTGAAAAAAAAATTGAAGCTGGTTTTATATGAAGTCCAGTCCCTCTGGCACTGGGTCAAAATCACTGAGATCCCGAGAGTCGCTAATGAGTGTGGAATGTATGACTGCATTTGTCATACCTGCACTCCTCAGGCAGCTTAAGTTGAAAACAGCCAAAGACTTCATTGACTGCTCAACAAACCATGTAAGTAAACACTCTTGTAATCCCTTCCAAAACATGCCCAGTCTTACTCACTCCTTGTTTCATACGTATGAATGCTGGAACGATTGTTAATGCTCCTGATCAAAGTTTCAGTAATTTCATAGGCATGTGATTTGCATAGCTATTTCCTGATCCGCCTTTTCTCTGCCCTGGAGGTCTCCACTTCTCCCGCTCACTTAAAAACAAAGATTATTTGACTTGTCCCCTCCCCCCAACCTATAAATGGAACACAACTCGCTAGCTCATCTGTATTACTAATTGGTTTGAAGCATGTGACTCCATGCATTCTTGTCATTAAAACACCAGCAAACCTCTTTTTTAGTCAGATTTTACCAGCAGTGGCAGGCAGATTTCTATCTTTATATTCCCCTCTGTTTCTGGAGGAGGAAAAGAAATTTAAATGACCAAATTTACCTATATATTATTGTGAAGTATACAGAGAACTACAAAGGAAGGCAGAAATGTTTTATAATTCTATAGTAGGGTTATCCACAAGGAAGAATGTTTTCTAATACCATGCCTGGACTTGGGGAAAATGTGGGAGCTGAATCTAGGTGCAGATTGAGGAGAAATTCTGGGTTTTCAGAATATTGATTCTTTAAGGAGAGATTTCTGAATATAAAGAAGGAGACTGAAATCCACGCAGGTCTTTCAAGCTCTCACATTTTCTTTGGTTTCTTTTGGCTGCCAATGGGGTTCCATTCTTAGTGAAAGTTCCCCTTCAGGACCTGTAAGGGGGTAGAGGTGGTGGCTCACAGCTGTTTTGAAACCACTTATTTGTTGGTGGAGGAATGAGGTCAATATATCATGCCTTCAAGAGTCTTATAATTCCAAACATTCTACAAGGAGACAACTGAGAACAGTTCAGGACACCTGAGAACTTAGCTTGGTCCTTAAGATCCAGGGCGCAGTGTTGTCTAGAGGCAAACCCAGCAGAATCAAAAATGGACTCTAGAAAACTCCGTCTTTATTATTCGCTTCTATCTGGCAACTCCTTTCTTGGAGCACTCATCACCCCAGTGCCAGGTACCCATGAGCCCTCTCCAGGCCCTGCATTCCTCTCCTAATGGAGAAAATCATACTGGATGTTGGAGGAAGGAACTGCATGAGAGTGACTGCAATTAGAATAAGTGTGTTGTTTCATCGCTCACTATGTACTTAGAATTTCAAAATAACTCATGTTTCCATTTTCTGAAAACGATTCAATAAGACAGATTTAGTCTTTCTTAGTATAATTGTCTATAATAAGAATAGAATATTAATCTAAGATACTTGTCCCTTTTTTTTTTTTAAATTTTAGTCTATTTAAAGATCCACACTGGAAATGCTTTTTAAGGACATCTGATTGTTTCATTTATGAAGTTTTATAAAGATAGGGCCTCTTAAATATAAAGAACTAGTTTTTGTATCTCTTTTTCTCTTTTTTTCCTTTTTGTTACAATCAATAGACCTGATCACTCTAGTCCATGATTGATATGGTCTATTACTATAGAACATAACAGCCCAGAAGGAAGTTACATTTTTGTACTGAACAGCCTTGCAAGGAGCAGTAAATATCAGATCAGTTTTAAAACTCATATATAAACAGAACATTCTTGTTCAGCCATTCTTTTTCCAGGTTTGGAAATAAGATATTCCATTTTCAACATTGAGGGTAATTGATTTGTTACATCTCTAAAGAAAACATTTCCCACTTGGAAAACATTTCCTCTGTGTGTGTGTTTATGTGTATGTGTGTGTGTGTGTGTGTGTGTGTGTTAACATGGAAATATTCAACTTCTTATACTTGGACTATATGTTATGAGACATATTTCAATTTTCCAAACACATTCCCACAAGAGAAAGTAAAAGATCATCAAGTAATAGGATCCCAATTTCTTTGAAAGAATGTCCCTAAAGGAATGTGTTCTAAGGGAATTTTTTACTCACCTTAGGCTTTTCTGCCTTTCAGAAAGAAAAATTGTAAAAGCAGGATTGCCTCTTACTTAGTAAAAATATAACGATACTTGCTTGTCTAAGACCGAGACACTTTTCTTCGTTCATATATAAGTCCTCATTCCTTCCTTCTTTATGAGCTACAGATACATCTCTGAGCTTCATTTATTTGTGGCTATGTATGAGTCATATGACTGGACAACAACTTTAAAAATTCTACCATCATACCAAGTTGCTCACAGACTGTGTAGAAGTGTGTATGTCGGGGCAGGGAGGAGTGAGGGTTCAAAATGTGGAGAGAAAGGGGCTTTTAGGGGGTGCGTGGAGAGGAGGTGACAAGATCTGTAACTCAATTACAAGATGATGATTATAACCTGTCAGGACAAGCTCAATGTTCTGTTAATTGGAATGAGAGTATGTTGGTACCACGGCACAGGTTAGTATCTAATGGTATCAGAAATCTTAATATAAATTAAAAATTAACAGAAAGAACACATGGAAGAAGTTATAACATCTTCCCATATTTTTTCAGTATATGGTAAAACATGTCTGAGCTACATTATCAATGTGGTCACCACCAGCTATTGAGCACTTGAGATGTCTACTCCAAATTGAGCTGTGCTGTAAGTGTAACATACATACTAGATTTCAAAAGCAGGACCAAATAAGAAAAATATCTTACTAATGACATCTTGTGTCAATCACATAAAAAATGATATTTTGGATACACTGGATTAAATAAGATATATTATGAGTGTCAATTCTAGCTGTTCCTTTTACCTTTTAAATGTGGTTACTACGATATTTTCATCCACGTCTGTCTTGAATTATCTATCTTTCTCTTGGGAAATGCTGGTTTAGTCAACAAGTAAATGTTATGATTATAGATACATCCTTGGAATGATGTGTTAAAGATTAGATAGAACAAGCTTAACATGTAAGGCTGAATATTTAGCAAAATTCATGATTCAAAGTTTTAATACATTTAAGATTTCATACACTATAGTGGAGGACAGTGACATATAGAAAGATGTTAGTACATGCAAATCTTGCTGAAGCTGAGGCATCTCCTTTGTAAAATTCAAATCTGATAATTATTAACTCAAGGTTACTAAATGGCTCTGATGAAGATGTTATTTCATAACTCCATTAACTAAGATGTCAAAGCCAAAGTTAAGCCTTGACAACAGACTTGGAGGTGGGGGCATGGAGAGAAAAAGAGAAGGAAAAAAAGAGGTGTCTAATTATTTTTTTCTTTCCTGCTGCCAACAGGGGTAGGTTATAATGTAAGCCATTTGCAAAGAAAATAAGAGAAAACCGATTTTGAGTGATTTGGGCTAGTTGGAAGCTAGAAGCTTCTTGATTACAAATTGTCCAATAAGTCTAGTTATGCTTTCCTGTTTTGGAGATTTCATCTGCAAGTAAGTAGAGAGGTCACATACAGTTAGACCTAATAGCAAGTGTTTGGTCTTAGTTTTGCCAAGGAGTGTCAAGTCCCAAGTTTTTACACAACATAGAGTGAGATTATTCACTGAAGTCAGGCCCTCCAATAAGCCCATACAATTTGACAGAACAAAAGAGCTTGAATTCCAGGCGGCAGGGGAGGAGACACATTCTTGCCCCAATCATTCTTAGCACCAAAATGACCATGGGACATCCGAGAAGATGGGCGCTCAAGTGTCCCTCCAGCCCCAGGTCCCATCCTCACAAAAAACTTGCCACAGCATCTGAATCAAAGTCTATTCCATCCATCCCTCACCTTTTGATTCCTATGTCAGCAGCAACACACAAATATAACTACATGTTAACAGCTCTCCAAACACAAATGCCAATCAAAGTGCTACACACCCACCTGGATTCTTTTAAGGGCCCCCTCTCTTCCCCCCTTTTAGGGTTCCCATTGTAAAAATAGAAGAACAGCAAAGGAAGCAGTGGAAATAAGCTTAGGAAATATTTTCTTTTCTTAGAAGGCAAGAGTTGCTATAGCATTTAAGGCAGTAACATGCTGAGAGATTAAGACTAAAATCCCTGCAAAATCAACAAAACATGCAATGCATACAATACATCCTGTGTGATACTTGTAACATGAGAACTTTTATGAAATTATTTAGTGGGTTCAACCTACATCCAATGAAGCAGTTTGCACACCTCTGGTATGTTTCTGATATCTAACTATAGCAGTATTTGTCTTTGTCCTCCAAACTCTTTTATAGCACATGGTATGCATATTTCAGCATCCAACATTATTAACTCATGACCAACTGTCAGTTGATGGTTATCTAACACATGGGGTCTCAACAAAAGAGATCCTTATTTGGGCAAAACCTCTTGTCTGCACCAGTCTGTCTATATTTTCCCTCTGAAGAACTTTATTTGGATTATTATACGCTGTTAGTGGAAACTCAGAGACTGCATGTGTGGCAATCGGAAGGCGGGGAAATAAATCCTTAGCAAGTTAAAACACTTAGCTGATATTAAAACCATTTCTAGCTTTGTTAGCAGAAAGTAAACTCTCGGTTGCCCTCTCGTGGTGAATCTAGGTGATACGGTGGGATAAGCATAAAAGCCCAGAAACTAACAAGAGAGTTGAATCAAATACAGGTAAGAAAATTATCCTTCACAGAAACAATCACAACCACAACCTGATGTTGTTTTATCTGTTTTAGAATTTACATTTAGCAGTTCTCTAAGGAGGGAAGGGAGGGATTGGGAGATGAGGCAGCTTGTAATATTGAAATTAGAACTTTGTCTTTCTGGAATACAATGGCTTCACTATATTTACAGTTACAACTGTTAAATATGTGGCAAATTGATTTTTATGAGATTTAGAACTTTAAAACAATCATGCCCACATTTTAAAAATTCCTTCATAACCAAAAATAGACTGATGTTCCAACTGGTTTGGAATTATAGGAACCAAGGAAAGAAGTCTGAATAATTCCCTAATATGGAAGAAAAAAACACTTAAAAAAAAAAAAGAATGGTTTGTTTCTGACAATAGGCAACATATGGAAATTTGGAATTTATAGAACCAGTGTAGGTACAGAATTTATCTTTTCATGCTTCCAAAAAATACAATTTTATAAAAATCTGTTCTCCAAATTTAATAATTGGTTGCCCAATTTTGGATTTTCATTTTTTTAAAACATCGTTTAAAATTTCTGCTGTACGCCTTTGACAATTTCCTGCCTAACAGGCCCATCCCCAAAAAGCAAACAAACCTGATATTAAAACAGACCGAGCAGTTTAAGAAAAAAGCTGGGGGCAAAGTACATGTGAACATAAACTATTTTTCATCTTATTACCAGTAAATGTGCCATGTCCTTCTTTCATGTGTCTTCTCTTTAGATAAAAGCCGCTCCTCCAAGCAACATTAACAAAAATGCTGTGTTTTTTAATATGATTTTCGAAGCAGATTAATCTTAACTTGGCTTTTCCACTCACACGTGGAAGTTTGGTTTTGCAACAACAGTTGTTTGGTTCTGTCTTTGAATTAGCAAAGTTCTTCAAGTAATTTTACTATAAAATTAAACAGCTGTGAGTTCTTTAACAAACATGATGATTCTTGTTCTTCTTTGTACTCTTGTGCAAGCTGAAATAACCTCTTTCATGTCTTTTTATTCCAAAATGAGTTCCCTAGTTAGTCTTGTTTAGCTTTTAAAAAAAAAAAAATAATAAAGAAGAGGGGGGTGGTATTTACTGACCTCTGAAATTCATGAGCATTTAAGCACAAGCATTTACACAAGGTGCAAACTCAAAGGGCTTTTGTTTAATTCCTACTTAGAATGAAAAATGATATCCGCTTCAGGATAATGCCAGTCCTTGTGTATGACAAAGCTATTTGCAGATATTTCTGTGGAGCAAGGCATCTTATGCCTATTTTGCAGATGGGAAAACTGAAACATAGCGAAGAGGTGAAGAAGCCAGGATTTAGGACATTCATAGTGGCTGGAATTAAATTTAGAATTTGACTCCTAGCCCAGGACTGTAACCACGTGAGGGGTCTGGCTCTTTGGAATCAACAGAAGAGCAATTTTAAAACATTCTTTTGACATTATTAACCACAGCCTCAGGGCTCAGGGAAGTGGGGGTGGGTCGGTGGGGGGTAGCTTGGAAAAAATACAGAGCTGCTAGGTGACAGCCTCTTGCGACACCGCTAATAAAATGGAATCCTTGATCCACACTTCCATATAGTCTAGGAATATCCAGAGGTAGGTTAAAAAATTAAAATCTAGATTCGAGTACTAGCTTTGATGGTCTCCTAAAATACAGAGCCAGAGTCACTATAAGATGCGGAGGAGAAAATGGTTCTTGGCTTTTCAAATGGATTTGGAACCAAAGACCCCTGCTAGGCGTTGGCGAATCCACAGATGTGATGACAGTAGGATTCTTCATCTGAGTAATTTATAAATGATGGAATTCTAGAGCTTAAGGCACCATGTAGTCCAAACCATTCTCTGGAAGACCAGAGAATCTGCACTCTGCCTCAAACCACGCGACTAGCACCGGAGCCAAGAGAGACCCCCAGAGACGCGGGTGCCAGCGGTCCACATGGGATCGCGGCAGCACCTTAGCAGCAGATGGCATTTCAGTGGGTTCTCAATACCTCCACTTGGGTTCTCTGCAGGGCAAGCTCTGTCATCCCAAGACCACATTGCTAAAACACACTTTCCAAGGAACTGCAATTAATAAAGTCAAATGGGAGCTGACAAGGACATTCCCACTGTGTTTAAATGCCAAAACATACAACTGAGAAAGCTCACTTGGAGCACATGGACCGCGGGTCCTTCTGGCGGGACTTCTGTGCACCACACTCCCAGCTGTTTGTTCAGACCCAAATGGGAGGGACAAGAGGAAAATACTCATGAAGCCATCAGGGCAATACTACGCATTTGGCGGCAATGCCTGCCACCTGCTAGCTTCGGATGGGCTGGGCTGAAAAACAAAAGAAGCCCTCACTGGGTGAGGAGAGACTTTGGAATTTCAGGACTTCTGGGGGCAGGAGAAATGCACCTACAGCCCACCTTGCTTGGCAGCATCCATGTTTCCTTCCAACAGATCCCAAGCTTATCACCTGGCTTCATAGCTGTGTGCCCATGTTCCCAGGCTTCCTCTGACTAGCAATACCTTTCCTTTCTCCCATGTGTCTCTTCCCAAACTCCAACTTGCTCTCACAGACACACCTTGGTCATCACACCCCCTAAGAAACTTCCTTCCTCTCACCAACCTCCAGCTGGGGGAGGAGCCCTTTGTCTGTAGCTTTTACATCAATGTGCTTCTACACTAGCACCTAGCACCCTGTTATTGAACCTGTCCATGTGTCTTACTCCCTCACCAGACTCTAAAGAGATTATGTTTGTTTTGGTCACTGTAGGATCGTCTTAGTAAGTCCTCTTTACCGAACAAATGGACTGTGTGTGATGTCTGGTTTAAAAGCAGTGCCTGCTAATCAAACGAGTCCAGTAAATGTTTATTAAATAGCATTGATCATTGGTCTCAGTAGAGAAAATAAATACCTCTGAAGCTGGGCTGTCCTTGGTGGTTGAACTTCCTGTCTGTAGCCCCTTCCTTTGGTCAAAATTTCCATTAATAAGGAAAAAAACATATATCCCATTTTAATCCCCACCATAACTCAGAGGCCCAGTCATTGTCAAACACTGTAAAGGTTAACCAAAAACCTGCCTGGTCTGTGAATCTGTAGATTTGCAATGTTTTGCCAAGACCCTCAACCCATAGGGATGCTGATGATCTTGGTGAACCCAAGATGAGGAAAAATAGTCACCAACACCTAAGAGAAATCAAGTTCCCTGGGGAAGATGGCAGACTGCCTGGTGAGAATTACTTTTTTTAGGAACCCCATCCCTGCAAAGCTCCCTAAAAAATGTGCCTGCAGACAAAAGTCTGGACAAATCTATAATGTAGAGATTAAATTTAAATTCCAATAAAGATTTTTAACAAAGATCAATGAAATAGGAGATTGATCTGCAGTTAAAAGTTCCCAGTAATGGGATGGTCTAGAAATTTCATAAATAATGCTTTTATCTTGATTGCAAAATAATCCCCTGCCACAAAAACAAAGCGAATCAAGGTAGGAAATTGTTCAGTGGGAATTAAAATGTCACACTTTACACAGAATAAAGCATTGCAATCACCAGGGAAACACACATAGCAAATGTGTTAACACAAAATTACATACATCACTTAATTATATAAGCGCATAGCTCCTGAGTAACCCATTAGCTAAACATGTCGGGCTGAGGTTGAATATATACATGCAATATTTTTAGCAGAGAGGGGATGTAACTATGTCAGTCCTGGCACCATAAAGCCTGAGATGGCAAGTGCTATTAAGCTGAGATGCAATCATGTTGAAAAGGAAACATTAACAAACAGCAGACAATTGAGAAGAAAATACAGTGAGCTTGTGTTCTACTACATGTGCTTCCAAAACCTTATATAACTATTCATTGTCTATTTCATCTGGCTTGCATCCCAGGTTTGTTCTATGCTATACTAATTTTATAATAATAAACTGCTACACCAGTTTTATGAAATCACACACGCAGAGAGGGTGCAGATGACATTACATCTGATAATCTTCACCAGCAAAGGACACCATTCTGAAATTAAACACAGACATGCAGAATCATCCACCTTGTTTAAAAAGATCCTTAGAATTTGCTTCTGAAAAAAGATACAGTGTCTTTCCTTTCATCTCCAAAATGCTGGTGAAGTTGGTAAAATTGCTGCTGGATACTCAAGTTTCACAAGGAAGTAAAGAGAGTATGGTCTTTTGAGAGCAGATAGGTCTTCACTCACTTCACAGACAAGGCAACTGCAGGACACTGGGCAAGTCATCATCTCTCTCTGGGGTGGAATTTGTCCATTTTTCAAAGGGGGATTACATCTTTGTCTCGAAAGATTATGACACAGAAAAGACTTCAAATGAGATAAAATGTGCCTAGCGCAATATTCGGTATCCAGAAGATACTAATAAATGGTGGATGCCATTATTACCACTCTTATGTGTACAGACACATGGAAGCAATACATCACTTCAAGTACTTTAAGAGGTCAGTAGTCCCCTTGTGGGAGAGTTAATTGGACACTCTGGAAATACCTGAATCCTCAGCACTTACAGAACAAAGTAAGAAGGAACAAGTTCAATGAAATTTAGGATCACTGAAATCAGGCTCATTTGACCCAAGCATCTGGTCCTCCTTGGAAGCTGACTGATGTCTACCCTGGCAGAGCCTTCCAATAGAGAAGCAACAATAACCAGGTTGTTTTAAAGGGAACACTGTGTGCTGGTGATAATTGGGTCTATGTTTTTAGGTAATTTTAAATCTCAAAACAAAACATGGAAAAAGGAAATTGCCCCACAGTAAAGTGTTGCCTAAATAGGATCAAAAACAGAATACAAACTAAAATAAAAAAGAGGCTATGCCAAGTATCTTCATTCTCTAAATTAATTGGCCATTTCTGAAGCCCCAGGCTCATCTGTTTCCCCTGTTATCTGCAAATCACCCTATGGAAGTTTCTATACTTTGTAGGCACTCAGTAAATAGACAACAAGTTGGATGAATTTAATATGGTAGATCAAGAAGAAAAGCAACATATTGGTTGCAGGAATCCCAGGATAGACAAATTTATCTTACAGAAAGTTTGGAGGCCAGATATGTTCCCAGGCTTTTCCTATGGGGTTTTCACTAAAATGTTCCTAGTAGTCAAATCGCACCTTAAACAAGGGGCTATGGGGCAAAAGAGAAGAGCAAATTCTATCTATATGGAAGTTAAAGATAGTTACTTAAGAGGGGAAAGAAAGTCATTTAAAATCTTGATTTCTCATTGGCCAAAGTCCTAGTTTTTCTCATAATACCTAACATTTGTTGATTCAATAAATATTTGCGTGTCCCTATGTTAGTCCAGCTGGGGATAAAACAGAGAGGTCCATCTAGTTCCTGACTTTAAGGAGTTCAACTTTTCATTGATTCTGAATAAGTATCCTCACTCAGCAGGCCTCAGGTCCCTAATCTATAACATTAGGGGGCTCATTAGATAAGACAGATTCACAAACCAAATCTGTCTGGTGGCATAACTTAACCAGCACTTTAAAAAAAAAAAAAAAAACTGTCAGCAATAGAGATTGTCTACATACAAATAAGTATGTTTGACTTTTCTTAAAGAGTTGAGGTACCTGACAACACTGAGCTCATATTCCCAAAACAAAACAAAAGATAGGAGCTGAGAAGCAGCTGTTCTTTTAGAAAGAGCATGGGCATCTACTGCTTTCTGATTTTTTACAGGCCCTACCCACCCTTCTCCCTGAAGTTTCTCTGCTGATCCACTGAGCACCTGAGTTTGTGGCTCTGATCTGGAAGGTCACTTAGGTTCTTTTCATTTCAAATAAGGTATGACTGTGAAAGCCAACCAATGGTATAAATCAATAGCATGAGGAGAGTAGGTTAATTCCTTGTTTAACTCATGTTCTTTACTTTTGGTCTCAGTTCAAAAGCTGCAAGATCTTCAAGAGGGTAACTGGAAGAGGTATTATACTCCTTTATCCTAAGAGTTTTCCTAAACTCCATTATGGGCATATCCATTTCGGATTCGATAGGAGGCAGTTCTGTTTGAAAGAAAGAAAGAGAATCAAGATACATTTAAAGATCCTTCTCATATATTACACATTCTTTCTTTGCAAGTGTCCAAGAGGAATAGGACATTTCAGTGGGTTTCTAGGATGCCAAACCAGATTTCTTTACTCTTGAAGATGCACAACCTGATTCCTGAGGGATCTGCTTTATCCAATACTCTGTCATCTTAGCTGCAACTCAAACTGAATTTCTCTTCATTCATTTTTAGACACTTAGCACTCCAAAAATGTTTCTTGATGGTTGCTAGGCAACTATTATTGAATACAAGCAAGACACATTAATTGTGTGAGCATTTTCAAAAACAGGGGAACAAATTGTTTAGAGGCTGCTGCTATACTGAGGCTGCTGCCATACCGAAAATAAAATATTTCCTCCTTAGATGGCTGTCTACACTTCTTTGCCTTTCATTCACCCCCTCCTCAGCCCCCGCCTCAAGTATATAAGTAGTGTCATTTTATAAAAAAAATCTCACTCTTAGGATAACTGGGACTTCTTGTTAAATATTTTTTGCTTTTCCTGTTGTGTGGTTCTTCACTGACCACATTTTTCCTGACATGTGTATTTCATACTTGTATATCCTCAGGGCAGGACAACTGTGGCTCGTCAATTATTACATCTAGCTTTAGAAGCCACTAAACTTATCATAGAGTGATCATCTCTTTCTCTAACCCAAATGGAAACAGCAAGAACTCTTCTATTTTCCACATCAAAGACTAAGCTTTCCGCTGATGCCAAATGCTCTGTACTTCTTACCAGTAAATGTAGATTTCATTTTATATTTTCCCCACACTTTTTTTTTTGACATTCCAATGTCATGATCAACCTACAAGGACACAGATTTTTATAAATTGAGTCAAACACCTCAACTAAGCAAGGGTAGGACTCGTAGCAAGGTGTTCTCCCTCTTTTGCTGGATATTAAGTAGAGAAAAATAATTTTCCATCAGGATGGAAGCCTAAGGGCAAACTAAGCTAATTACATACTCTTTCCACTGTATGGCTCACATGGGTAAATAGTTTCGTCATCTGTAAAATGGAGAACGTAATTTGATGCTCAGTGCCTGGCATATAGTAAGTGGTGTATAAGCATTATTATTATTATTATTATTATTATTATTATTATTATTAATTTCAAGGTTTTAAATCATACCTCTGACTTCCCACTATTCCTTGGCCATATCTTTTCATTTAGGTTAATTTCAATCAAAAATGATGTGTTTCCTATAAAATCGACTTGGAAAAACACTGAGGATAATAGACTTGGCACAGAAAAACAGAAGTTGCTATCAGAGATAAAAATGTACTAAATAAATATGATTCTCAACTTTGAAACTAACATTTGAAAAGCCATGGAAATAAGAGAGGGCAGGGCATGCCTGGAACTGAGATCGACCTGTATGATAAGTGAGAGTGGTGGGGTAGCAGGAACGGAGGAAGAGAGTTAAAATGGATGCCAGAACATTACTGTTCTGGAATATTCTGGACAGATAAATTCTAGGCCTCTCTCTATACCTATTGCCACATGAAACTGTCCCACAAACAGTTCCTGAGAGCAGATGGAGGCTGGCAAATCACCCTTGACTTAGATGAGTTGTGAATCTCTAACAAGTGTTTTATGCCACGTATTGTGCCAAGAGCTTTACACAGAGACTTTCACTTAATCCTCATCTAATATCCCCTTGAAGTAGGTAGTGTCACTATCACCAATTTAAATATGAGAACACTGAGGCTTAGAGAGGTTATGTCATTGTCCAGGAGCACAAAGGTAGAGACTAAGAGTCTTCAGAGTTGATCTGCTCAGTATTGTGCTACCTCCTCTATAGAGAAAGATCCTCCTGGGGAAAGGTCTGTGTTCCCTGAGACTAGAGGGTCGAAGAGAGAGGTTATAAAGCAGAACACCAGGCCAACCAGCACTCACTTAATATACAACTGCCCACTCAGTGCAACAAACTAGTATTTTTGTGTTTATGCAACTCCTTCAAACTAAGAGAAACAAGCCCGTGCTTGTTCAATCTTTTTACTGTCCCACACATCGCGTTACAGGAAGCTCTTCTCATTCCTGGCTGAGGTAAATGTAATACCAGAATGAAGAATGGTTTTCAACAAATATTTCTTGGGTACCAATTAGACTGATGAGGGTCACTAAAGAAACATGAGACAGGATTCTTGCTTTCTAGGGAAGCAGAATCAAGTCCGCCTTCTGGGAGTCACAATCAGCACAGCCCTTCAGCAGTCACTGGTTACCTAGAGTTCAGGCTAAGTACCGGCATGGTGATTCCCAAGGCATCCCCTGACCTTACTCTCCCCAGACTGAGGTTGTGGTATGGGAAACAGAGTGTATACGTGATTGGGAGGGGTTATCATCAAAGTAAGCATGGAAGCACCGGGAAGACCTCTCTGAGGAAGTGATGTTTACGTTGAGATCTGCAAGATGAAAGAAATTGGCCAGTTTGAGAGGCGAGATGATGATTAGAGGGTTTCTTTTCCAGGAAGGACCTACTGAAATAAAGGTTTAGTCTGAAGAACAAGTTCCAGAAACTGAAAAGTCACACCTTGACAGAGCACAAAGAGTATCCCCTCACCAGACACTGTGAGACAAATGTGTCCCTGTGTGAAGACCTTCTCTGTAGCAGGCCTTCAGGAGACCCATAGACAGATTCAAGGAGGGAGGGGCAGGATTGGGAGCAGAATGGGACTGGACAGACAGGCAGGATGAGGAGAGATGGCAGGAGGAAAAGAGGAAACCCAAACTCCATTTTCTTCCCTATTCCTTCATTCTGTATCACAGACACAGGGGAGACTAACCTGGCTGCCAGCCCTGCCAAGAACCTCCCTACACCCTGTCTGCATGACACAACCCTACATTTATGTGTCATCCTCAGTGATAAAAGACTCTCAATTAACTCCTTTCATTCCCCACTAGCCCATGTTCAGCTCCTTCTGCAGCTTGATGATTCCTGTTTTAATATGTGATTGTTCATTTATTCATTTTCAGCTAGCTAACAATTTTTAATTAGCCTGCTCTTTATTAAGGACATGTAGCAGATTATTAACTAGGTGCATCTATGTGTCTTTAAAAAGAGTGAAAAAGATATAATCAATCTGTATGTGATGTTGAGGGGTTTAATTGGTATTAGTCAACATCTTTAGAGCAAATCTCATCAAATTTCATTTTTAAGAGCTGACTTGTGTCAGTCCCACAAGGCAGAAGGGAAGAGTGGGATTAATATATTAGTCACTTGTAAAACTTGCCAGTCCATCAGTTACATTGGTTCCAGTAAAATATTCAAGGGACTAATAAGAAAAAATTAAAAACATAAGCATCTTACTCTCCATCTACCAAATCTGAGAAGGATTCAATAAGCTCTATGACAATACTTAATAGTTACACTTGTCTGCTTAATTCAAGAGTGAACTGCTAGCATGGGAGGGCTTCAGAGGTTAGCACCTCCATGTTCTGCTCTTTATTGTACTAGCTCTCTAGTCTCTTAGATGGCGCCACACAAAATTATAATTGTTTAACAATACATGCCAGTTAGACACATGAATACATAACAAATCAACTATTCACACCATAATTATCTGTTAATGCATAATGCAGGAAACTGGGGAAGCAGAAGAACCACATGAGATCCTGGGGAGTTCACCCCCTTGGGCAGTCCTGCCCTGGCCAGTTGTTGCCACAAGAACTGGGTTGTTCTGTCTCGACATATAGACAAGTCACTTGGGATCTGGACCCCCTGAAGGAAGTAAATAAGTGGAGTCACCACCTTATTAGAAAGCCAGTCCTTCAGCAGGTGCTCAGATATTTACTTATTATCCATTCTGCGGCACATGTCAGAATCTGTAAGATCAGGGTCTCTCATTTATCTTCACAGATGCAAATACCTCTGGAACAGTCACTTAATGAAAGTCATTTTGGAGTATATTTATAAAAATATTTTAGAAATCCTTCCAACTTGCCAGAGTTAAGATGCAAATACTTTTTCCTTTGCTTCAATTCCACTGGCCCTGGGTGAGCCCACTTGGAATGGCCTGCTTGATTATGCCTATCAAACCTGAAGTCCTTACATAAATATAGGCACCACAGTAAGGTCACAAATTATACCTGTACTTCTCAACATGCAGTGACTTGATGAAGAGTGATTTGTATTTAGCATGTTTTTCTAATTATACCTCTGTTGTAATACTCCAGGAAGTACACAAGCAAACATAGGTCATCAAGCTAATTTCAAGGCAACAGATGCCAACTGTCGATACAGTAGCAAGACCACAACTTAAGTACAAATGCCCAAGCTTGTTATAGGAAAATTTATAAATTTACAAGTTAAGGCAGACAGACAAATCCAGATCATCTCTCCAAAGTCCTTTAGAAATGACCCCTGATCTTCCTCTCTCCAAATTCTCTTTAAAGATTCCCATGGAAATCTACTTAAAATAATGCCACTAAATTCTATGGCTAAGATTAAAAGATTCCTTTACTATGAGATCTGTTGCAGCAAAATATAAGGTACAAATGAATCACAAAGATGTAAGGTATGAACTATGTGGAAAGCACTGTGATAGATGACAAGGCATCAAATATGACTTTATGTGATCCGTTACTGTATTGCCCTGTTTAATTGATTTATGAACATTTCTGAAAGCTTTGTGCCATTCAGAATGTAATCATATACTTTGTAATTGAATACACAGTTGATTAATTACAATGTTTATGGTCATTCCAATTAATAGCTGGATATCAGAAATCTACCCTCCCATATTTAAAAGACTGCTTCTACAAATACTGTTCTATGAAACACATTATACTTAGCTTACAAGACTTACTTACAGCACTGTTTCCAACAGAGAATTTATATATAGTAATCAAGGAGCTATCTTTTCTTGGAGTCATAGTCTATTTTTAAGTATCTTCGGTACAGGGCAATTCTCAATATTTTGAAAGCTCTTTCCAAATAATTTCAGAAAAAGAAAAGACTATCAATACAGACGATAATTTGTATCCAGTGGGAACTCAGTCAATATCTACCCATGAAAATTTTTCTGGATTTTCTTCAATTCAACAGTGTGGTAGCTTTTGTACTTTTTAAGAAGAACAATGAGAAGTTAATCTCTCCCCTTAAAGAAAAAAAAAATCAGAAAACGTAATTTTGTCAAATCTCCTTCAAAGGAATTTCTTTTCTAGGTCTTATCTGTTCAAAACTGCTTAAGATATGGTAGTCAATATCAATCAGGAAACATTTGACCCAAGGAGATAAAGTCCGGAGGTATGATCGTTTGATGAATGTTTTGCCCTTATCAGCTTGTAATTGCTATTATAAACTCAACAGAAAGGTTCCCCTCCACTCTCCTTTCTGAAATCAGAAAGACAAAGGAGTGGTGGTGTCACCATTAAACCCAGGCACCAAGTATGAGTAACAGCCACTGGCTACTGGCTACAAAGACAGCAGGTATTAGTCAAAATTAAGTCTCCAATGGCCTGTATATTATGACACATCTTCACAAACATTAAGCATTTTCACATACATTATTTGGGATTATAGCTCATCACGGCCTGGAGAGAGTGACACAGAGAGAGTTGTGTGTGTGTGTGAATATACATATAAATATATTTGTATTTACTTGCTCACATCCCTATGCTCCAGACTTCTTGAGGGCAGGAGCTTATCTTTCAATTTGCAAGACTGATACAAGGTCTAACAAAATTTGATATAAGTTCTCCTTAAATAAATTGTTGAATTGATGAATAACGACCTGCAAAGAAGGAATAAGTGGAGGGATGAATAAGATACTCTAGGTTGAGGGGATTACCATGCTCATTGTAAAGCTAAGAAAGGTAAGGTTTGATCGTGAATTTGTTTGTGCAGAGTGGACAGGCACTTATGTCAGTATCTGTCATTTTTTAGTGTGGGTGTTGCTGAGGATGCTAAGAACTCTCCTATGTTTATCCAAGTCACAAAAGCAGAGAATCAGAAGAGGGCATACCACTACCTCCTGCTCTATGTGACCTTGACCATATCTATACACAACTGAAAAAAAAGATAATTGTTATCTGAGCAGAACTTACATAATTTTGTCAGTATAGTCCCATGACTACTCTGGATGGACTCTAAGATCCTTTAAGCACCTCCTTCTTGAGATTCAAAAACACATTCTATGTATGAAGTTCTACAGATCCTACATGGGCATCCAGCTAACGAGTACACTTGCTTTATTTTAACCCATTAGGATACGGGGTCCCTTGCAAAGCTTACATCTGGTCTTGATATGTTTTCAGGGCCATTAACAAAGGAATATTTAAATTAACATTTCAGGACAGAATAGGTACTGTAACAGGGTGGTCCCCAGGAAAGGGGGAGGTTCCCTGCCCCACCCAAGGGAAGGTGGAGCTGAGCAGGAAGAGGAGGAGCTGCAGAAGAGACTGAGGAAGGAAGCAGCATGGAGCCAGGAGACCTGGAGGAGGCGCATGGAGCCTAGAGACACGTGAAGAAACTGCGCTTGTCTTTTGGTCGTGGACTAGGTGACACAGATGTGGGTAAGACCCGTGGGGAGGTGACAATGGCAGCTTTTATCTTGATGTTGATTTTGCTCTTTTCCTTCCGGGCTTGTCCGGTTGTTTGTGACCCTTTTCTGTGGGTCCCCACTGGAAGATGCTTTAGACTTGTAGCAGGCTTTGGGGCCTTGTTCTGGGCCAATCCCATTTGGATGGACTTTTACTCACGAGGGGACGGGTAACTCTGGATGCTTCATTTAGAAACTAGACTCTTTGCCTTACCTGTATTGTTTCCTAGTTTTATTAAAGTTCCTTCCCATTAAAGTCTCCTATGTTTTGTGTTGATGCGGCGGATGGCAGAACCCATGTAGAATAGGCAGGTTTGTGGGGTTTGGGCTGCCCCTCTCCCTGTCCTATAACAGTACCACTCAAATTATATGTGACTTGACTGAGAAATAAAAAATATCTCTCTTAACTTTGTCCAAAATTAACATCCCTTATCAGTTTTACAACTAAGACTTTCCTTCACTTAATGACTGTCACATCTTCTTCTAGTTTAGATCGCAGCTATCTTAATCTTCTTTGTTTCCTTTTTCCCCTCTCTATCCTGTTTGGAACAACAGTCTCTACTGTTTCTGATCTGAAGATCTACTCTGATAGCTAGCCACTTTCCCTTCCAAATCAATCTTAAATTCACTCCACCTTTTCTGGTAAAAGAGTTTGCCTCAAAATGAGTCAATGACTTGCCCATGTATTGTGTAGATAGGCCATTTTTCAAGTTGGATCATAGACCATGATTCAAGTTGGTGTGTGTACTGAACAGGACTCTGTCACGTATACTTCAAACTCTGAAGGCAGCAATACTTATTTCAGGGTTGGTCAGTTATATACTATGAATGATGACAATCACTGTGGGAGAGACCCTTCATTAAATTTAAGGAGCAAATCATGAACAATTTGAACTAATAAATATTCTAGTAAGCATTTTGTTACCTTCAAACATTTGACTATCTGCTAACAAAGCATGTCCAAAGAGAAGTGTTATTTACTGAACAGATAAGAGATGTCTAGAGGAAGGGGTGTGAACTTGTCAACATCAGTGGGCTAAAACTCAAAACAGTCTTTTCTGAATCATCCAAAGCCAGGTGGTTCCACCATACCTCCTAGGTACTGAGAAGGACATGGGAGACTTGCCTCAATGTTTTGAAAATGCAGGCAGGGGAAGGAGATAAGCACAAAGGTCTGTTCCTTTGGCTTGTTTCCAGTGTTTCCTGGATCTATAGACCTCATCTAAATTCTTAAGAAAATTGACGGGAAATGGGTGATGCTGGCTCAATGGGTTTTGCTGCCCTAGTCAATGAACAAATTCAGTCTTGTCCTCTGATTATAGAAGAACTTAGGACATTGTTCTCATGGAGGAGTCTTTGTTTTAAGCTTGGTTTGTTTTTAGTTTAAATTTTGAGTAAATTTCCTTGCCAGAATGTAGACTCCCAGTTCCTTTCCATCATTTCAGTTCTTTATAAGCCCTAGGGGATTTTTACACACAGAAAACACATGAATTCTAATATTCTTTTGATGATGGGCCTCAAGTCATATCAAGTCCAGAGCCAAAGTCCAAATGAAGGATTATAGTGGTTGTGAGGGACAAGGAAAGCAGTTAGGTTTTCAAACAATCCTGTGTCTTAATGGGTTAAAATAAAGCCAAAAATTCCCCTTAGCTGCAACCTTTGTGTGGGCTAGAGAAACATATCCAGAAATAAAGTGGGCTTCAGAATCTAAAAATGTGTTTTTTGTAGGATCTTTGCATCCATCTAGTCTAGCCTCTAGATTACACCCACAAACTTAATAATATAAACTTTGCTCATATCACAAAGAATGAATTCTATTTTGGAAAAGGAAGGGAATTAGAGAACATGGGGTAGTGGGGGCTGCCCTGGGACTTTCAAACTACTAAAATGGTTAAAAATGTGAAACCTGTAAGAATTGAAAAGAGGTACTTGATATTGGGTCTTATTTCTACTTTTCCCCAAAGTAGAAAATTACAAATCATTAATAACTTCCCTTCTCTCATTCTTCTCTGTTGTGTTATGTCCCAATTACCAAGATTGTGCTGATGGTTTCTTAAAGGCTCAGCTATAAAATGTATGTACTAATTCTTGAACAGAACAAGGGAGCTATTAACATGGCTGTGGTGTGGCCCTTCTGGTCGTACTCTATTTTATGTATGCAATTGGGTTTGTACAGCTCCAACTCAGGCCTTGAAATGCTGAAATAAATTAACTCCTTTATATAGATATAAACATCACATCACACCCCAGAAGGAGCCAGAATGGACGCTTCTGGTTCACACATCCAGTCCAGGGCAAAGAGAGATACTTCCCTGTAAATATCACTAACCATAAACTGAATTCTCTAATTTCAGAAACCCATTCCTCTAACAGAGTAATATTTATAGAAAATGAAATTTGGGTTTTCAGTTATGCCAACTTTCTCTTTCATATTCAAATGCTACATATATTCTAGAACATGTTTACAGAATTTTCCCATATTTTTAAATAAATCCACAAAAGAAGTTCTGAAATATACACATTTTAAAGATGATTTTACACACACCAAGTTATTCCCAGATGTTTTACATTCCAAATTTCTCAATAAATGAATAACATGCTAGGAAAGCAAACATGAGCCGACAGTATTTAGTCTAAGTTTTTTAAATGGTATAACATGTGTAGCTAAAAACAATTTTCAATAACTACATTTCACTATCAGTCATTATTAAAGAATTCAAAATGTGCATTTGTAGGGTTCAGCACTGAGTTCTCATAAATGTGCTCTTTAGGCTGATTTTAATTGTTTGGTGTTTCTTACAACCACACAGCAGCAACAACTCGTCTTCTATTTTCTGAGATATGTGTGTGTGTGTGTGTGTGTGTATACATATATATATTTTCAAGTGACAAACCATGATCCCAGTTCACTGCCACAGCGCTCATTAACAAGCCTCACAGCCCCAGAGTCAGTTCTGCAAGCTTTGAACCTGTTCCAGAAGGAGGGCTACAGCAAATGGCAGCCTGGCCTTTTCACTTCTTCCATTTTTTCACATTAAAAAAATGCAGAAAACTCCCAATAACTGCTCCTTTCACACCTTTTTATCTCCTTTATGTATTTGTAATATTCACTCATTAAATCTCAAATTTTGCTACATTCTTATGTAATGCTTAATTCTCTTCTTCTCTGGGGTTGGCTTGTGAAATGTCTTTAATTAAAAAAGCTAAAAGCACTCTAAATCTGGATGGCAGACTCATTTCCAGGGCATTCAGGCATGTTGTCTAATTTTAAAACTCTGACAGGATACATGTAAATTTATGCAAGTTTCATAAAAGTCACAATTTCCTCCTTGAATTCAAGCTAAAGAAAATGCCCCCGAGCTCTTTTCAAAGCTGTTTGTTTTACTGGAAAGCTCATTTTGCCCATTGTGTTGGAGGTGATTATTCTAAAGAATATCCAGTGCTAGAGTCCCATCAATTCTCTAAGAATTAAGGAGTTAAATTTCCCTGCTATTGATCAAACAGGCTCTTTGATCACTATTTTATGGCTCTTAAATACAGATAGGGGAAGGTTGGGGAAAATATTATCATGCAAATTATTTTGGTTGACAGTAATTAAGAAATTATATGTTAAGAAAATCAGTAATTGTTCACATGAGTCATTAATGTGTTTTCATTCTTTGTAAAACTTTCTGGCACGCCCTTCCTTTCTTGCTTTAAATAAGCAAGGGCTGGAAAATATGCATAGTATTTGGAACCCAGGGGAGTGACATATTAATTCAAAGTTTGCTTGGAAGTGTAGCTTTGTGGAAACTCAACCCTGTTCCCATCCTTTTTGTTTTTACCACCCTTTACTCAAGACTTTGCTCCAGAAGGCTGGGGTGCCTTCTTCGAAAATATGTGAGGCAGGGTCCTCTGTGGGCAGAGACTCTCCTTCCTTTAAAGGGCCCAAGATAGAAAGACCCTGTGCTGAGGAAACTTTTAAGAAAAACCACAAAATGGGAGCATCAAGACCAGCTCTGCCATGGGTAATTAACCAGTTCTTAAAAACTCTGTTGCTCCCCAGTAGCAAATCCTCCCTCTGAATTAAACTTTTGCCAAAGCTTGTTTTGGAAAGGTCTTAAATCCACAGGAAAGAGACAAGCAGTGTCTGATTGAGGCTGAGACATGCTCCCAAACTGTTGGGACACCTTCGAATGAACTCAGGTTAGCTTACAAATCGCCGATCCCTAAAAGAGCACAAACGAAAATTACATTTGTTTTTACTGAAAGACAGCCTCAAGTGCTGACATGTAGTGTATGACATGTGATACATAATAATACTCTCAAACCAGTTCTGACATAATATCTCCGGCGGCCTAATAACCACAAATGATTGCTTTAGTTAAGAACTAGCCAGAAGCAAAATAGATCCATGTAAAAGTAGCTTGAACCATAAATACCTCAACAATATTTTATGTCACTTTGTAAAAGTTAAAGGAGTCCTATAATAATTAACAACAAAAACGCCATGTTCTTTACTATTGTGTGTTGGTTGTGAAAGGTTATTTCATAGTCCCGAGGCTGCCAGTGCTGTAAATTATGCAGGCACCAAGAAGCATTAAGGAGAAATAATAGCAATTTAAACGAAGGCTGACGTAATTCATGATAAACAGTCATTGGAAAATATTACAATGTTGTCTTTTTTGAGTGGGTTTAATCAGAAGAATGTGACCATATTCTAACATAAACCACTTCTCTTTTCCATTGTGCTAGCACTTGGAATGTTGGCACTCACCCTAGCTGAAAGGTTCTAATTCACAATAAATGGCTGAATCCAGAGCTCCAATACCTCCAGGGAACCTAACAATGTAAATTTGCTATTCTGATTGATGGAAGGAGCTTCCAAGACAAAGCTCTAAAGCTCTGGACTACATGGTGGTCCAAAAGAGGGACTGAAATCTGAGACACATGTAGCAGGGTGCTGTACAAAATCCATATCAAAAAAGATAGCTAAGTAATGCAAACATTGAAGAATTACTTTATTGTCACGTCTAATAGAACCTTGAGATGTGGTATAAATCCAGCAGCTGTTCTGATAAAAGCAAACCTTTGTCACAGATTGTTCTGGGTGAACTGTAAATATAGCAACACATTGAAAAGCAAATATGAGGAGGAAAACCAAACCTGCCAACATTCATTAATGCAAAATATCTCCAGGTCATGATCATAAGACATGATCACAAGCTATGGTGGCCAAGCAGATGTTTATATCTGAACACACATGCATACACAGTTGTTACCTTTAACATGGGCACAGGAGGAGGGGAATTCTGGGCATAAAAACTGATTGGGGGCAGGGTTTTTTCTTTTTTTACAAAAATAGTTCAGGAACATGCCAGCCTGGAGACTGGGCAATATTTACCTCTCTGGAATTCACCCAGTCTTTGTGTGACGAGAATAATGATACTGTTATTATAACTGCAAAGCCTTCCTATGTAGAGTTCATTTAAAAGTCTTTAAGCCAACTATTGATTATCTGTGTCAAGGAAGGAAGGCAAGGATAAAAGAAAATGCAGAAAATCCAATAGCTTATTTTTCCCACTGGTTTCTATTTCATTCATGATCCATTCTTTCCAAAGGCCATTAAGAGCAGCAGAAGTGATTTCATTTTTTCTTCCTCTCCTTTTCTCTGCCAACCTTCGGGTGGAGGTGCTAATGAGCTGGAATAAACTCAAATGAAGGCAGAGGAGGTCTGCCCAGGAAGTCAGGGATTTGGATAATCTACATAGAGGGGCCCCTGTCCCTGATAATCAAATATTAATTGTCAACCTTCCAAAGATCATTTAAAATACCCATTATATTGCAAAACAGACTATTTTTTACTCTGGTTCTCTTTTTTTCCAACCAAATCTATTTAAATAGTCCTAGAGGTCAAATATCTGGCCACTCCTTTAAAAATATTCTTTCAAAACATGATAAATGGCTTTCTTTGGCATTGATGCTAATAAAAACGTATGTTATCTCCTCTTACCACACAAACCTTACTTTCTCTAAATAGCTCATTGCGAATATTATCAGTGAATTTTGCTCAGTGTACAAATATTTTATGTATTACAATGAGTAGCAGAACGCAAAACTTGCAAATATTTATTTTTAGACATATGGGAAAAAAAGCAATTAGAGCTAAAAATGTGAAGAATGAAGAGCTCACTTAGAAGCAATTACATTGGACAGGCAAACTGTTCTGCCATCAAACTTTTATTCAGATGCTGTAAAGCACATTAAGAAATATCACTTGCACACCAAAAAAGAGAATATTATTTCACAACTGAAAATATCCAATAACTATAAACAACATCTGGGGGTCATTCTTAACTGACTCTGCAGCTCAATTAGCTAAATAATAAGTGACCTGACTCAGAATTCCTAAATTTCCATTTATTGTAGAGAAAAAGAATTAAAAAAAAGCAAGACCATATTTGCAAATATGGACATTCTCTGGGCAGTTTATGTGAGTAAATAAACGTGGGTACACATAATGAACAATTCATGCACACATGCGAGCCACATATTGTTAACGCATTAATCACTACCTCCCTTAAGTGGTGTCCTGTTTGTGCTTTGAGGAAGTTTAAAATTGTAATATTGAGTTCACTCTCTGCTCAGAGCCTTGTATGTAATTAGCATATTTTTCAGACTGGTAAGAATCTGACCAAAAGCAGCATCTGAGAAGCTTCCCATTCCAAACTACTACAAAGCCTTTTGTGCGTAGCCTCATAACACATTTTAAGAACAAGCATACTGTTCAAATATTCCAGCCCTAAGATAAAAGAACTAACAATTTTTCTGCCACACAAGCCACTGTACTGAAACACCCTAAATATTTATACTAACAGAAGTTGAAAATAGTATCAGAGAACAATGCCAAAATATTTCTTCCACTCATTAATAGCAACAGTCTTTGGGAAGACAGATGCCAAAAAGCCAGCGCTTTCCTTATTCACTGGGTCCCATCACATGGTCTGTTATTGTAGGTTTCATGGGGAGTCAACAGACTGGGTGATTTATGGGCAAGAGAAAATAGTCTTTAAGACAGTCCATATTTCCAGGTTTTTGTTTTTTTTTTCATGTCTCCAAAATGTTTCTCTGGAAAGTACTGAATTTCGATTGTAAGAAACACAGTTTTTTTTTTTCACATTTCAGTGTTTCCAGAATTGGTAATCTCCCAACTGATGGCCTCTTATGATTATAATGCTTTTCATTTCTTATGGTACATACAAAAAATGATGTGTATTACAAACAACGTTGTCCTAGATTTGATGAAATATAGTACCTAGTTGTTCAGTCTGTATCAGAGGTCAGCCATTTTTTTTCTGCAAAGGGGCAGAGTGTAAATATTTTCACTTTGTTGACCTTAGTCAGTTTTGCCACTGTAGCACAAAAACAGCCACAGATAAGACAGAAGGGCATGAATGTGGTGTAGGAGGTTTCCAACACAACTCTACAAAGCAGGCAAGGATCAGGCACAAATTTGGGGGTCCACAGTTTTTGCTATGTAAACTAGTGTGTAAACAGCATGCTGGCCTCTGAGAACAGACCCTCCAGTCCACACCGATAAGACCTGCGGCTTGATACTATACCCACTGAAGGTGCAAACCTTGCACAGACCTCATGCTTCCCGGTGTACAACTCACCTACAGCAGGTGCTTACTGTGTGTCAGACATGGCTGAGGTGATTGGCGATGTTTAAATCCATACATGTCACTACATGGACAATCCTCAGGGGTGGGGAAGCAAAGACAATGCAGGTGACTGTAAGGAACATACCCTTCATTCCTGTAAGAAATTTTTCTTTTGTGTTTGCCTTCAAAATTTTTGAGCAGAATCAGATTCTTGTCATCATTATTTAAGTGAATCAGAGAGTTAACAAGTTACTAATAGGAATAGCACAGCAAATCCTAAAAGAGAGCGAATTCACCACTTAACTAGATCTTTTGGCACTTTCTTGAAGAGCTTAGAGTCTCTTTTTCTCACCTGCAAAGCGGGGGATAATAATATTTATTTCAAAGTATTGCTGCTGTGAACATTAAAGAAGATAATGTATATAGTAGGCACTCAAAAAATATTAGCTGAAGTTGGCTTCACTAGCTTTTTATTGAAATGATTAGTCACATTAAATGCACACGACTCAGTAAATGGGTATTATTAAGCGATACAAACTATATTTTGGCAATTAACACAGTGCTGGACACAGTGTATGCGCTAAATAAAAAGTAGCAGCTACTACTATCACTTTTTAAAATTAAAATTCTCAGGAAAAGGGCTATTTCTAGTTAGCAAAATGTAAAGTTTACAAAGAATCATCACAAACCGTTGCTTGTTTCACTGATAGAATGCAAGTGTGTGAGAACAGAAAGGAATCTTAAAGATCATCCAGTCCAGGGGATTCTTAATCTAAGATTTCCCAATCTTAGAAAAATATATGCAGCATTTTTCATATTTGCTTGACATGCTAATTTTTGGTAATAACATATGCAAAGCCATGATGATGATGATGTTTGCAAGCACATTTTTATGAGAAGATTCATCGCTTTCATCAGATTTGCAAAATTGGCTGAGATAAGAAAAAAAACTCAAAGATGCTGGTCCAACCTTCCATTTTTCACATAAGGCAAGGAGACATGGAGATAACTCAGTTGCTTAAGCTCCCTGCCTGATATGGGGGTAATATTCTGAAGTCAGTTCTCCTTACTCCCAGACAAGAGCCCTCTCTGTCTGTGCTTTCCCTTAGATTCTCAGTAATTAATAGCACTAGAGTATATCCCTCCAAAATCTGCAATTTCACTTAAGGCAAGCCCTTTGACCTGGACAGCAAAAGCCCCAGAAACATATCCCACCTTCTCTGCAGCTTCTCTACACTCAGACACTCATGTCAGCACCAGCTGTGCTCAATGGCCGCCCATCACCTCTGGACAGAAGCGATTAGGAAGGAGGAGCTGGCAGGAATAATTACTTCTCAACTTCCATTCTTCATTACCATTGCCACTGACTCCATCTTTGGGCATTCCTACAAAACTGAATTTCAATCATAAGTGTGGTTAAAATGCAGGTAACAGGACATTATCCACTCAAATTCAGGAGGTCTGACAGTACAAACCCAAGTTTTAGTAAATTCTTCAGGAAACTGATGCTCATGTGAAAATCTTTGCCTGAGTTCACTTTCTGGCCTTTGTCCAGTGATCACTGAGGAAATGTTTTTCTTTTGTGCTTTAGAGCAATGCAAAAACCCTGAATCTTCCTTCTGAACATGGGCTCCCAGTGCCCTCAACCACGGCTGCGGAAGGTTCGGGAGATAGGGTTGATTGGGAACCAAGCACATAGCAGACTCTGATCATCCGCCATCTCTGCTGTAGCTTAGGAGGAAAATAATTTTAGTAATAAGAGATTCCTGGACTCTATCCTAGAGAAACCATCAAAATGCTGATGGTTTTATATATCAAGATGTTCATTACAGTGTTAATTATACATTATACATAATAGCAGAACCAAACGAAGCCCAGAGGAAATGATATAAACTTCTAATAGAAAGAGATTATGTAAATTCTGATAAATTCATTTTTTGCAGCATTATGCAACCATTAAAAATGGTGTTAATAAAAATGTTTATAATAATATGGGGAAAATGGTTATTTTATAATCACTAAAAGTTTAAGATACCATTGTTCCATGAAATATTCTTAAGCAAATAAAAATGCTTTGGAAAAAGACTGGAAGAAAATAGATACACACTGATGAAATTATCAATTATACTTAGGAAGGCAATATTAAGGAACTGATCAGCATTCCAGCTTTAAGCTAGACAGACCTGAACTGGAATCTAGACTACCTCCTGGCCCTGTCACTTTGGGCTACTGTAACATTTCTTAGCCTATGAAGTGATGGTTAGTATGAACTCCCTTGTGAGGCACCCAGCAAGATAATGTATGTCAAGGGCTTAACATGAGGGCTGACATATGGTACATGTTCACAAAAAAGTGACAACTATTATTATTATTGTACTTTCCATAATGGAAATAATTTCATAATGAGAAAAATATTTTGAAAAACATAATAAGGGAAGGGTTTTGGGGAGGTTTTTTTGCTACTATTTTTTTTTTTTCCTTCTAGAAATCTTGTACTAAGGGGCTGAGGGCCAAGAAGCATCTAGTTAACAGGAGACTAGGCCTCCCCGGTGGGGCAGCAGGTTGAGCGCAGTGCTGTGAAGCTGTCCACAGCCTCTGCAGCTCTGGTTCGATTCCTGGCCAGAATTCCACATGGTGAGGCAGACCCCTCCTGTCTCGCTCACTGCTTCCCTCAGCAGTGCTTTCAGTCCATCTGCCTGTTCTGCTCCCTGCTCTGTCTCTGGTGAATCTTCTTACCCTCCCGCGACTCTGACCTGTACCCCAGCTCTTGTATAAAAAAAAAATCTGTTTTTTAAAAAATAAATAGTTAACAGGAGACTCTGATTAATTAGGGTTTGTTCATTGAATCTTGTGGCTGAGAGGCCATGCCCTGTGACAGGGAACACATTCAGGGCTGGGGCACTGGGTGTCCCATGGTGGTCTTATCTCTACCACATTTTTGGCCACAGACTTTCCTGATCAGTCAGTTGCCCAATGAGTCAAGGACACCTGTCCTCTCGACTATACAGAGTGATTTGGGGGCACGATATCAAGACCCCTTGAAGAGCATGAGAATGCTCGCCTTTGGCCAGAACATTCCTTTCGTGAGGTGTGAGGCTGGGCAGAGGAGGAAGAGTAGTTTCCAGGTTGGCGGTGGCAAAGTCACACTCTGCACTCTGAGGCTACCTCCTCAGCCCAGGAAGATGACACTGGTACTAAGGCTCATCAGGATAATTTAATGGGTGCTCTACTGATTGCCTCAATACAGACACATTTCCACTTCCTTTCTTTCAAGAACCATGAAACAGGAGGCATTTCTATCACAGGGCTTGTCATTTATGCTACAGGAAAGACAAATCTCAAATGCACTAACTAGTATGTACAGTATGTACAGCCTGTCTTTCTGAAGGTGGAGGTGCTGGGATTGGGGCAGGTGTCAGTTCCCTGGTAGAGTATCGTGTACGTTGTGTGTACCACCTTTGTTAAAATATTTTCCATCCTATTTTAGAGATCTATCATTTATGTCTGGGACTGTGAAGGAGAAGGGGTAATCTGCTAAACTGTGTGTGTCGTCAATCTGCCTCATGGAAGGTATTCGAAGGAGCTCTCCTGTGGGATGGATGTCCTCATCCTCATCTACAATGACACAAAGTAAGTCAATGATCCACTTCTAACAGTGAACATTGTTCTGGCTGAACCTTTTCTACTATTAAGCTTTCTGATATAATTCCAGCCTAAGTTGTCCTCTATATTATGTTCCTCATTCATAGAGTCCTCATTTCTTTAGAATCTGTCAGTGCCCTATATGCTAACGATCCCGCCACTGTTCCTTAATTTCCATGATGACTTCTGAAATATGTGGATTAGGGGCTGGGAAGGTCCACCTGGTAACTTCTGGATACAGACTACCATTGACCCCAACTTACTGATGCTCCTCAATTTCCTCAGGACAAACCGTTGGGGTCATGCAGACTCGAGGGTCAGTTAAGCATCAAGATAACTGAACACACTCCAACCAAAGACACTGACCATTTATGAAGAATGTTCCTCTCATTTTAAAAGATGAATAAATGTTAAGAAAAACCCAGTTCATTTGAGCCAGACATCTCCCCTTGAGAATGAAATCAACTGGCAAGGAGTTAAAGTTTATAGACTGAGGTCAACAAATACTTAACTTTAAAAAAGGAAATAAAACATGGGGGTTTGAAACCCTCTGGAATTGAGCAGTTTTTTTTTTTAAAGATTTATTATTATTTATTTATGCATATAAGAGCTGGGGTGTAGGCCAGAGGTGAGAGGATTAACCAGAGATAGAGTGGGGAGCAGAAGAGGCAGATCTACTGAAACACACTGCTGAGGGGAGTAGCGGGCAAGACAGGAGAGGTCTGCTGTGCCATGTGGGTTGGTTCCCAGACCAGGGATCGAACTCATGCTGCAGTGGTTGATGATTGCTTGATAGCGCTGAGACTTTAACCCCTGTGCCACCAGGGAGGCCATTGAGCCGAGTTTTTATATCATTTCAATAAATATAGATTGATACAAAGATGAGTAAGCTCTGGTTCCTACCCCCACCCAAGAACTTAGAATCTAGTGAAGAAAAATGCAGTTGAAGCTATTAACTTTAACACTAAGTAGAAGGAAAACAGTATTGAAGATGTTCTGGTTAACACAGAAGGGACAGGAAACAAAGTGTGAAAGATGATTATTCTGAAGCTGCTCTTTTAGCCTAGAAACAGTCAGGAAACCAAGCAGGTATGTCACTCCTTAACCTCCTGCTGCACAGTTGGTGCCTCCCTCCTTCTCCTTCTCGTGGGCCCCAGGGGAAGATGCACTTTAATAAGAGGCAAGCTGATTTTTCCTCCAGGAGACATCCCTTGGGCTCCAACCACAATAGGACCTATGAGAGAAGGAATCAGGAGCTCATGCTACCTCAGGGGAAGGTAACATCTTCCAGGAAGAAAAAAAGAGTTTTGGTCATGGAGACTGATTTTTGTCTGGGGTAAGATCTAAAAATGGGGCAGAGGAGACAACCTCTTTCTTTGAATTTCAGAGTCCAGAGTTACTCTACCCCCTCACTTGACATCCTTCTTTTTGGATCCTTCGAGGTCCAGTTAAAGATCTACTTCCTCTAAGAGGCCTCCCTCACAACTGGGCCCCTTTCACACATCATTTAACTCCAGTGGCATCTAAGATTTGACCTCCTCAGTTAGCCCTTAGCAGTTACTGCTTGCACTGTCTGTTATATGGCAAAGTCCTCCCATTTACAAAGCCTGGCAGATACCATATCTTTGATGTCAAAATAATTCTTGACTCTTTCATATTTCTCTCACTATGTGGTGGGAAATATTGTTCACTTGGGTCAGTCAAGTGGGCAGGAGGAGGTACTATTGCCCACTTCAGCAAAACTAGGCCTGTGACCCTGCAGTCACTGTGTTATCATAAGGTTGCTCAGGAGTAAACTGCAAGACTGTTAAGAGGGTTCCACACAATAGTTTTAGTGGACCATTGCTGTGATTTATCTTCGTCAACTAGATGTAATTGATTCACAAACAGAGATTGATTCAAGAGCTACATCCCCAGTGTCTAAAGTTTTGCCTTAAACATAGTTGGTGCTCAATGAAAGGTTGAATGAGCACTCAGGTGCATTAGAAACTACCAATTTGTTACTTTCCAAATTCCATCTGTGATTTCATCTACCAAGATGGCGAATGGAAAGCCAAGAAGGCCATTCAGAAAAGATAATCTTAGGGAGAGAATTTCTAGGCAACTTGCAAAGGGAACATAAAGTCCAGATGATGGAATCAAGGCCCATGCCAGTCAGCAATGAGAAGATTTCCTGAGCAGGCCGTGCAGCCGGCTCTTGTGCCAACAGCTTGGCTACTCTGCTGCCTTTGAAAACCCATTACCAAATCATGGCAAGCAAAATTTAATTTTAAAAAGGGAAATGATTTATGTGCTACAGGAATAAAGAAGTGACAGAAGCAGGAAAGCTTGCATACATTTCACTTTTTGAAATTAGACCTATAATTTTTTCATTAAAGAAAGATGCCAAGATGTGAAAGCTAATGCATTCTGAGCAGAAAATTACAGAGAGGTGTACAATGAAATTCCTCTCAGTATCGCAATTCCACGTCCCGAAAGAGTCTACTAGAACATAGGGCAGTTTATTATCTGTCCCCTTCAACTTCTAAATTATGCCACTTCTTCAAGGGCTCCCTATTTACATCTGCTTCACTGATGAGATGGGAAGACACTGGGGGATTTGAGCAGGGAAGCGATGGCTTTGGCGGCTGTATGGAAAAAAAAATCAAAGGACAGCAGGGGCTAAACAAAGCAGGAGATGGTGTAATACAGAAGAGAGAGGACATTGGCTGGCATTGGTTCCTTGATCCCATTTCATTGGTCTTCAAATTTGGAAACTTTATCATCATTTCTTTGTTATGACTCCAATACACACCAATCTCTCTAAAGAACCTGTAGTACATTCACTAAAAAGAGACCTGGTGATCTGTCAGTCAGATCTCAGGAAGCCTGAAAGAACTTTCTGAACAAGGCACACATTAAGAGGTGATCTAGCATAATGGTTAAGAGCTTGGATGCTGAGTCAGATGGTTTAGGTTCAAGTCCTGGTATTACTGCTCACTCACTGTATGTTGCTATGCTTAAGTGTGCTGATCTGTGAAATGGGAGAGAGCAACATATCCATCCACTCATTGAGTCAACATTTATTACATACCGACTATGTGCCAAGAATTGTTCTAGTCTCTAGACACACGATTGTGAACAAAATCGAAAGTTCCCTCTTCTGGAAGAGCTTACCTTGCAGCATGGGTGGGGATCGAAGGGGGAGACAGACTTGAAACATTTAACCAACAAATAAAGGAGTTAATTCCAGATAGTGATGAGTTATAGGACGAAAATTATACACTGGGTGATGGGATAGAGCCAGACTTGTGGAAAGGAGAGAGTCAGAGAAGACTTCTCTGGGGAGAAGACATTTGAGCTGAGGCTGGAATGATGAGAAAGAGCCAGACCCATGATATCTGGGGAAACACATTCCATGTAGAAGGACAAACAAACAAGTATTTCTGGAATGAACGGATGCTGAATGATTTTTAGTAGCAAATGATACCTCATTATTCCAAGCAACTTTGTGGGTATATTTTGAGAACCACTATGGAACCAAAAGCAGTTAAAATTGTGTTGGGTGGTGCAACACGTTTGATTAAAATGAGTACTTAACTAGTACTTACTATGTACCATCTAAGTGATTTAGGTCATTGACTCATTTCATCTTTACAACAACCTTGTGAGGGATGGTCTGTTCCTATAAGGTAGTGTAGGAATATTTTATATTATCCCTCATTTTACCACTTCCCTCCTTATGTATGGCAGTGTATGTTTTGTAAGAGTGGGGACATTTTCTACTTTGTTCATAACTGTGCGCACGAGAACCAGAATAGTACTTGACACATAGTAGGTGTGTAACAGATATAGGCAAAATGCATGCATGGGTAAGAGTGTACTGGGTATAAGGTCCTGTGCTAAGCTCTTTGCCTTCTCAGACAGCTTTACCTACAATCCAAGGAACTTTAATTAATCCAGTTCCCCTGAGAGGCTAGAATGAAGGGGTTGAGAGAGATTCTCTATTTATCAGGAAGATTTTAAAAATCAAGTGAATATAGATTTATTTGGAACCACGTTCCATCATCCCTCCCGGGAAACAGCAATTTTACCTGTGATATTTTTTTCAATGACCTGTCATTGTGTGTGTGTTTAATTTATAAAAATACCTGTTTTACTGTAGAAAGGAATATGTTGATCTTGTGAATGTAATGGTATATAACTTTTTTACTTTTTCAGATGAAATGCTAGGTGAAATATTAAGCAATATAGACACAAATCCTTTCTTCTAGGGTAAACAAGAGTTTATTGCACTAGTGAGTCCAAATGGTTTTTAATAACCCATGGAGTCCCCTCAGCTACAAAAGGAGTCAAAGGTTATTTTGAAATATCCTTTCAAGTTTCAAAAGTAAAAAAAAAAAAATCTATGACTCTATTCTCTATATCATTACTTTGTAAATTAATTTACACAGCAACATAAAAATTCTTTTCACTAACCCTTGAGAGAGATGATACCTGGTTTCCAAAGCCAGGGAGGTCTGCTCTTCAGCCCCCTTTGGGTCTTACTGTCCTGCAAGCCCAATCCATGGGTTAACATGTGTATACAGAGAAATGTCCGCACGCCTCTACCAGCATTTCAACCTGGCTTTGGATTACTGTGTTATATGGTGAATGGAACATTCTCTCTGTCCCTACTCAGGCAGCACATGCAATACAGAGAAGGTACCCAGTTAGACTATTCTCTAATGATAAACAGAACCTCTAAAAAATTTCCAAGTTTATAAAGTAGTCCTCCAAGTGAGATCTCTGAATGTTAATGTCTTCTGCATAAACTGCAATATACAAGGAGCACAACTCTGTCCCAGTTGGCTTCAATTAAAGAGAAATGCCTGCCTTGTTATCATTTGGGAGATCGGTGGGCACCACAAGCAGGCAGCAAAAACCTGAATGTGGACAAGGGCCAGGAACAAAGCCATTTGATCATCGAAATCCACTGTGACCATGAAACCTATTTTGGCAAGGAAAAAAAATGTTTACTCACTTACAAATTCCCATGATCCTTAACAAAACAACTGCTTTCCTTTCATTTCCAGCAAAGCATGTGATGTTTAGAGGGAGAAGAGGCAGAGTCCAGTTCGTCCTTTATATTTCAAAATGATTTTATACGTCCTGAATTTTTGTTTATAAGGATTTGTCCCCTCTTCTGTTTCCCTCCCTCCTTTTGCTCTTTAAAACTTCTTTTATCTCTAAAGTCATTATCCTCCCCCCCAAAGGAAAATGGAAAGGAAACTTCAGTGTGGAGTCAGAAAAGCTTCTTTAAAACATTAGAAAAAATAGAAAACTTTTCTTTCCATTGAGGTTCTAGTAAGACTCCCAGAACCTTCGGGGAATCCTTATCATTCAAAGATTGGCTTCGGGGAATATAACCAAAACGATAATGCATACATTGTGCAAAAATGAAAAATGATCTAAGAATTATATAAAATAAAATATTAATTTTAAAAAAACAAAGATTGGCTTCGATGCCTTTAGAGGCTCAAAACTCTAAAATCAACACTAGAAAATCTTCACTTATTAAGAGAATTTTTTAGTTAAGAGAATACAGAATAAATATTCTGAGCCTACAGCTTGGGCAATTACTACTTAATATTACAGATGGGACGAGTAAAGGGTATTGCCCAGATATGTGGCAAACCTGATGATTGACTCGGATTGGAACCTGGGTATTTGCCTATAAGTCTCACACTCTCTATTAAACAGTGCTGTCCTCTCCCACACCACTCCTCCTCCTCTCTCACCTTCGGCAAAAAATATAGTTTAATATTGACATAGTCAACTTTTTTTTTCCCTTTGAATACCAGAGCTCATGGTGTTCTATCTCTGGACCGAATGCCAGGATGAGAGTCTCTCGTCTCTGTTCTTTCAGGTGAATTACCACATCCTTCCTTTAACCCCGTACCCTTTCTTGGTCAAAACACACACACACACACAACTGCCAAGGAACTTTGCAACTTATGTTTGCAATTCAAAACTTAAACAGAAAGAACCAAGTCTTTTATCATTTTTTAAAATCAACCATATCTTACTCCATTTATTCCCACCTACCTTGAAGGACTTGTTTAATCTTATTTGCATATGTTGAGTCCACCTTATAGGTCTCTGATAGAAGCCAGTAGTACCTTAAAGTTATCCATTTATCCACTGTACAGTGCTTGCCTTTGTTTGGATTTAGCTGTCAACACCTCACACATATGAAATCAATCTGTGTGATATTAATGTAAACACTGAGCATTATAAAGTGGAGGACATTTTATTCTTCTAACAGGAAAAACAGACAAAATGTCTGCATGTGTATGTTTTCTCTACAGCATAGAAAATAACACAATGTAAATGACAGCATGTATTTTACAAGCGAGGAATTATGAAAAGAGATAAAAGCAAGGTGGGAGATTCAAAAGGGCAGTGGAGGAGGAATTATGCAAAGGGTAAAGATTTTTATGAAAAAACTGCCATTCCTAATGTCACTTTTCCGTCATTATTATAATCTCATTTTCTAACTGCATGTGCAATACAACCAGTTTTCATAATGTTTTAATGGGGAGTCCATGGCTTTAGTTTTAAAAATAGTCAATTCTCTTGTGTTAAGAGCACATTGCCTTTAAGAGTGTTGCAACTGACAAGATGGAAGAATGCCGGCAGGATGTTGAGGCTGAAGCTTTTCAATCACCTACCATTAATATGATTCAATTTATGCTTATGTCATAGGTTTAGACATTGCACAGTGCCGTAAGCAAGGAAGGGTCTTGAATAAAATACAGTGAAGAAAGCAGATGGTATGCTATCAAAACCCTTCAAGCCTAAAATAACCTTTCCCAAGTAAGGAGGATAGTTAATTAAATCCAGGATATATTTACTCTATTCTGAATATCTCAATGTAAATAAAAATCAAAATGACACTATTGTAATGTTAGACTAAATGATGAAATTTCATCTATTCTATTTTTCTTTAATAGTTTCTAATCAAACTTTTCATTAAACAGCTCCATAAAATTCTATGGAGAATTTATTTAAAGGGACACACTGCAGATTTAAAAGTCTTAGTTTATTGTTCAATTAAACCTGTTATTCAGTGGGCAATGTTAAAATACTGGGGAAGGGGGAATTCTGGGTAAGGTTGTCACACAGAGCAAAGCCCATTTTTGGAGATAAACTGGGGAATGCAAGAGCAGTGCATCACACAGAGGAAGTGTGGGGGTTCCCTGCTCAAGAAGGAAAGTCAGTTTCAGTCCCAAAGCCACTGCTTATGTTTTTCCTGTCCCTGGCATTGCAACTCACATTCATGTCTCACTGGTAGAGAGGGTGTCTGGCCACGAATAAAACCCACCCAAAGAGCAAGGGCTACTGAGGCTGGTGAGTAAGGGCAAAGAAACTTAAGAGAGGCCAATAGTTGACCCAGGTTGAGGACATGGAGTCAGGGCATGAATTTCATTCATTCACTCATTTTGTTACGATTCATTTAAAGCATGGATTTTAAATGATTTTTATTTCTAAGAATTTTCTAATAACATACGTCCGGATTCCTCATAATCAGATCCAGTTCTGCCTTTTCCCATGAGACTCTCCCTGAAAACCGCACACCCCCCCACCATTTTCACCCTCTCTGGCATATTTCCTCCCTCACCCCCAGCTACACCTCTACATTCCTACTACACTTGCTTTAAGCAACACTCACCAAATACTTAATCATTGACTTTCTTGTAACGTTAGTTAACCTTTCAGGTGCATTAATCCTGTCTTCCCCAATTAGATTTTAAATCCTCCAAATAAGCAAGGACTGAGGCTTATTTATTTTTTGAACACCCCTCCCCCCACCTCCCCACCCCTGCGCCATAATCCCATTTAACAGAATAAAGCAAAAAAAAAAAAAAATTAATCAATAAAATAAACATTATTTAATCATAGGAAAGCAGACACTGTCCTTTTGAGAAGGGCCTTGGAGGTATTTTATGGCAATTTATGAATTTCATGTGTCAAAGGTGTAGCTGCTAAATGCTATAAACTCTTTGCCATCAGCTCCACCATTCACCCACCTGGTGATATGGCTAATAAAATTTGATTTTTACAGCCTGGGCATACTGTTACCTAAATTACATTTGACCAATTACTGAAGTCACCAAATGCGTGGTACAGAATATATACTATGTACAAAATTTGTCTGTGGGCCCCCTGGCACTAGCGGTAATCTGACAGAAGTGTTTCAGTCATCTGGCAGTGTTTAATATTAGGAACATTTGTTTAATGCTAGTCACTAATTAAATTTATGTTCTTCCACCAACTGTTAGTTGGTTGGAGAAACCCAACCCCGCATTTTAACAAACCCTTTACATGTTGATTTCAAACACAACCAGTTGAAGCTTTAAAAGGGTGTTCTCTGGGAATTTAGAAGTGTGACCAAAAGTGGAAGGTGGGGGAGGGATGTTGGTGAATGTGTTCAAATGAGATCAAATTAAGTTTTTTTGTTCATTTACTAAAATGAAATATTATAACAAGTACAAACTACTTGAAGTACTAACTGAACTAAAAATATCTATGTTCTAGTTATAAAACTAGCCATCTAGAAGCTCTTTAAAGGTACCTTTAGTCCAAAAGAAAGGTTCCACTTTAAGAGGCTGGAGAAGAAAAATAGCATTAACATTAGCTATACCAGAAGAAAGTTTGGGAAAACATTCAAAAGTCAGATGCTTGTGTTTGTGAGAACATTTAAAACTAATTTAGTAACTCTTAACAACCATTGTGATTGCTGTTAAATTGGAACTTCTATTACCCATTCTAGATGCAACAGCTTTGAAACTCAGTGACTAATATCTCTTAAATTAGCCAAAAAGGTTAAAACATTTTTACATTATATCACATTGTGAAATTCTAATTTTGAATACTCTTAAGTGAGGGAAGGCATTCTTTCAGTTTTATTTTGTGTCAAGAATTTAGAGACTTTTTGAGTGGCAAGCAAGACACAAGGTTTTGGTGTAGGGGCTACAAAAGAAAAAGAATTAAAAAGGGAAGATTTATAAACACTGATCTGAAAAGAGATGTGCTTTAAAACATGGATACATTCATCTATTTGACAAAACAGGTTATTGGAATATTAAAAGTATGATAATAAATTCCTTTTGGAAAGAAAAAATAACTTGTATAAACACTATAAACATTCTCTTGTAGTTGACAGCCATTTGTAAGCCAGGATTGTAAAGGGATCTAAAAAAATCTGTAAGAGAAAGTCATGCCCAATAAAATTAGGGGCCTGCCTTTCTTTCTTCCCTTCCTTACTGGATCATCATTTTTCATACTCTCATCCTCACTCCCCCTCTGCCCACACACCAGCTTATCAGTGGCCAGAGTGGACTCCCCAAAGTCATACCAAGGCCTGCAATGGTTAAAGAGAACAACATGAACCTGAATGATCAGCACACAAGGGGTGTGTTAACCAACAGATTCAAAGAATGTTCCATATCAAAGGGCCCCTGTGCTTTCTATGCATCAGAGGTCTCAACAACTTTTCCATCCTGGTACTCATGAGGGATTTAACATGGCTCGGTCATCACACTGGTCCACGAAGGTCACAGTTCCCAAAGGAAAGGGCAGGGTGAGGGTGTGGAGAGTTCACAGTTTCCAGGGAACATATATAGCTTGATAAAGCACCCTCTGGGTACTTGATAGTCCTGTCTAAGCTGTTGAGGACCACTGCTATGATTGAAGCTCTTCAAGTCCCAGATGAGAACATGAAGATGTGAAAGACGTGGTCCTGGCTTGCATGCAAGTTCTCCCAAACTGAGGGGGTGGTATTCCCCCTTCTCTTCAATTTCTAGAGACACATGAACCATCAGTTAAGCACAGATGCAGATACAGATACGTGTGCACATATCCATCGCGGTGGGCATGGTGTGTAAAGATTTCATATACATCACATACACATACATATAATATATATGAAAAAATGCACAGATGGGGGAATCTGTCATCTATCATCTATCATCTTTATTCAGTTTACGATACTGAAGAGATTATAAGTGGTGCATTTTTATAGTTCCTTTATAATACTGAAAAGAGAGTGATCAGATAAATAATAATAATAAAAAAAAAACCCAGTATCTGAAGAGCCCAAACCTCTCAAGAAAGAACTAACCTAAAAGCTTCCGGTCCCAAAGTCCAATTTCAAGGTCGACCAAGCAACTTTAGATTTTGTATTGAACAACAAATTCTAAATAACAATCTTTTACCCTGGTAAGCAGAGGCTGCCAAGGAGGCAATGACGCCTTATGCTGCAATAATTGGGAGTTGGTGGGGGGGGGTGAGGTGATGCTTGCAAAAATAAGCCCTGTTCCCCTTCACTGCTCTTCACAAGAACTGAAAACAAGCAGACACACATGCACAAGTTTCAGGTAGGAAAAAAAAGACTCACCAAACTCATCACATATACTCTCATTTTCTATGAGAGTCGGGTGGTCAAAGGTGTCCCGACAGTACAGGATCTGAGGGTTCTTGCTGACCACTGCAATGCCCCCCAGGGCCAACGCAAATTGGTCCGTTAGGATGGAAGACGGCTTATCCTGGATGCGCTTCAGCATGGAGCGGTACCGGCAGTACTGAGGGTAGCTGAGAACTATCACGTTCGTGTCTTCCTCGTCCTCCCCTAGACAAACAAGAAAACACTCCATTACCCTCTTCCCTCTAGCAAGGAGCTGTCATGGCCATGGCATAATTTCATATAAGCATTTCTGGGTTTGTATTAAAACTGCAGTCTTCGACAAGATGCTTCTACCAGTTCACCTTTAACACAGTCTGGTTAATGCCAGCATCCTCCTAGCCCCACCTCATCAATCCAGCCCCACACAAAAGCCTCAGGCAACCTACAGAGAAAAGAAAAAAGTGGAGAAAAGAAAGAGTAGGATGACCAGAGAGTCAGATTAAATAATGTACGGGTCACCAGCAAGCAGCAGAGCTAAAAAAACTGTTTTGAAGGGATCTGACATGGATTTTAAACATTAAAGTCACCATCATAGGAACAATCAGCATTCTGTTAAGTTTTTTGTACTTCTTTCCAGTTTGGTATTGCTCTTTTTTCAAAAATTATTATTATATAATCTTTCAGTGCTTGAGGCCACTGCAAAGACCCCAGGGAAATGTAGCTCTAAATAGTGTCATCATCCGCTCTGGAGGTCATTAGTGCTATTCAACAATATTTCGTTTTCTTTTTATGGTCCTGCAGAAAGATAGTGCTTCCCAACCCATTGGAGTCAAGAGGCCATGTGACTTATTTTGGCCAGCAACAGAAGTGGCTGACGAATGACCACACTCTCTCCTTGCTTCTGCTCTGGACATTTGTGATATTCCAGGTCGTGCTGGCTCTGCCAGTCTGGGTCTCAGACTGAGAAAAACATGGAGCAGAGGGCCTGGTTGATCCAAAACAGATCTATAACACAAGCCGCAAATAAACCTTTGCTGTATTGAGACTGATTCAGCTTCATTGACACATTCAGCTTCTCCGCCTCCCCCACCCATTTTTCCTCTCTGTAATGTTCATCAAATCCATCCAGTAACTTGAACCATCAGAAAACCACACTGATTGGCTCCTCAAGCATCCTCGTGAGAGAGTTCCATCAGAAGCAACTTAACTCTGGAGAACATTTCAGCAACTATAATGAAGTTCTCTCTTACAGGGATCTTAATGCTTATTTATGCCTTGCCATATTAAGTGCTCACTTATAAAAACTAGATTCTGCATGCATGAAGTCTTCTTTCATCTTAAACTTGAAAAAGAGCAAGCACCTGCCCTTGGTAGCCTACCACCCACACACCATCAAGCTGAATTTAAGCTCCATGACCCAATTTGCCATCATTCTCTACAACCATACCATCAGGACAGTTGTAAGCAATTCCCAGATATGTCACTTGCTTATCCAGAGGGAAAATACTCGATATTTGGAGCCTTAACCAGGCTGCAGGGAATTGCACAAGACAGTTGTTAGGGATACCAACATTCTTGTGGCCATCTGGTAACCAGTGGGAGATGAATGAGTAAGGACAGAACATAATGATGGAACATAACTAGTACCAATGGAAGGTGTGCCTGTGACCTTTACAGATAGGCGGCCAATCCCCAGATGTATTTCTAATTATGTTCACTTAGTTCCTCAGACTAGAGGTTTCTCTGAGAATGGAGATGTTTAACTGCTTTCAAGATGACATCTTTTAACAGTTTACATTTCTTAGGCTCCAGCCTGGTTTGTGGAGAGCCACTTTGTCAGCTGGCATACTTAATTAAAAGGAAATATGTTTACACTGAAGGCAAGTCCCTAAATGAAAAGTAGTTTTGAGATGCTGATGTCAGTTCCAAGACAGGCCAATTTGAGATTTTTACAGCAGATCAAGACACTAGTTTTCACCTGGGGGCTCAGATCTGTCCTTTCTATAGAGTTAAAACACAAACAATATAATGGAAATACTAAATATCATCAGAGCTCTAGAATACCTCAATAATATTTGAACAAGCAGTTCCCATGTGTCAATCATATTATTACACTCCATTTGTCCAAGATGACCAAAATTTGTCCAAAATAAGATAAGAGAGATGTGTATAACCACAACCCTCCAAGACCTATTTCAGCCAGGCCAGGACCTGATACCATCTCCTGTACATATTAAATAGTTTGCAAGTACCTGTTGATTCCCAAATTCTATCTTGGTCATTGGCTTTCTGTGATAGGAGAAACGTCGTATCATTTCTTCTAAGTGTTCATAAAATGAAATGGAGACAGTTGTGCTTTTCAGGTTGAATGAAGGTAAAAAAGAATGGATGCTTCAGAATTACTTTTATACAAAGACCTCACCTGGATTCTTGGGCCATGTTACTAGCTTCCTGTTCCATCATTCTCCTGATTTTTCTCTGACCATTTTCCATGATGAAGTCATGTCTTACCTCATCCTAATTCTCTGTTCTCATTGGAATCAATTCCCTGTCTATTTTCTGTTCTCTCTCTCTCTTTCTCTCTCTCTCCCTCTCGCTCTCCTTCTTCTTCATTAGCATGAAACATTCAATCCTCTTTCTTCATGAAGTTCCTCAAATGTTAATCACTCCAGGAATCCTCTTTCTGTTGGAAGTAAATCAGCAAGTTCTCTCTGATTCCATCATGGAAAAACTTTTGGCAATATCCATTAATTCTGGAGATAGTAACTCTAAGAGTCTGCCTGGGACTGTCTGCATCAGAGTCACACAGGATGACTATAAAAATGCAGACGCCGTGCAGCCCATCAAGAACCACTGATTCAGAATCTCTAAGATTGGGGCCCATTTTTTGACAAGCTCTCTGGAAGCTCATGCACATTAAACTGTGAAAGCACTGTCTCTGAGCCTGAGTTTAGTTTTCTGCAGAACTTTTAAGAATTTCAGTATGGATTGTAATATTTCTCTCTTATGTGCATGTGTATGAAGTGTACATACATTCCATTCTCCAGATACATGCTTTTATCTAAATGCCCAGTGCATCTACAACAGAACTTAGGACCAAATTTCCTTCTTTTTGCCACTTTTCCAGAGTTTTTGCAGGTATCACAGAAGACAGTAAGGAAGTGAAAGGAAAGCCCTCTTAGCCAAATATATGAGGAGCTGATTGTATTACTATTTAGAAAACAGAGCAAATACTACTATCATTTCTGGCACCACTAATAAGACACTGATATTTACCAAGGTCATTCACACAAGGTATCTCCTTTGTTCCTCACAACAACCCTACTAGTAACATTACTACTTGCTAATGTTCCCTCCTTTAGAGATAGGAAAACTGAGGTTCAGACACTCCAGTGTCTAGTTCCGGCTCTCAAAGAAGTAGACGGTGATCAAGGTGAGACTATAACTCTATTTTTTAACTCTAAATTTGATGAACTATTCATTATAACAAATGTCACAAATAATAATTATTGTTGTATTAAATAATAATCATATAACTAATTTACAATATTAGGGATGAGGATAGTGGCCTTCGATCAAGTAAAATATGAGATTTTTGTTTCATCAAAACTGCAGAATCGAGCCGGGATAAGCCAGCATTCTTCTACTCTGGTTAAGTTAGGTTGTTATTATTTTAGAACACTGCAATTCCCATTGCAACAATTTAATATTATTGACACACCTTTCATGTATATCGAGTTTCTACTTTCTACCCATGTGATAGGAAATAAAGCCAACTGGAGGATTTGCAAGACTAGAACCCCTGCCCCTCATTAACCTCTTTCCACACTAAGAGGCTAGAGGCACAGTTGGGTCCTGGTTGAATGTGGTAATGCTTAGTGATGCCAAAACAGAAATTATGATAACTTCATTGCTTATGAACAGAACCACTCATTTGGACCAGAATTTTGGCAGTGTTTAGACAAAGGCAAATTACAATTAGCTATCCCCAGGGAAGCTGCCTTTAACATTTACAAAAATCAGAGAAAGCTCAGGAGACTTTCAGGACTCCCCTGAAAGTGAACAAACCAGTTGAAGTGAGATTAAAGAGAAGATCCGGAATAAAGGTGAGATCTGGAAGAACCAATATACATCTAGGTCAAAGTTGCACTGAGTGAAGACATCTTGAGTCTCTTCTTTAGAATTCAGACAGACATAACTTAATTACCTGGAGAAACATTCTTTGCTCAGGACAAAGCATGATCACCTGATTATGAAAGGTATGTATAGCAGAGTATAAAATTATGAGTTTGGCAGAGCTTTCCAGATATAAAACTCTAAGAGCCTGTACCTTCCTTCTAAGCTTTTGCATTGCATTAACTTCCTCTTGATACAGCTACAAAAGTATTAAATTGTTCAACAGCTGTCTATTTTTATTTTGCCTTACTGTACTGAGAAACAAATAAAACCAAACAACCCTTTCAAAAATTCTTATTTAAATTCCTCTGCTACTTCTTTCCTCCTTATGCATTTCAGACACACATAAACAAACACTCCTATGCAAAGTTACCCCTGAAACAAGGACTGTCAATAATTGCTGTGTAGGACATTTACCACTTTCCAATTCATAATAGTTCTAGCAGATAATAATGAATAAAGAATGGATAAATTACACTTTTGTTTAGCAAAAGACAAACAAAGTGTTCCTGGAACAAAGATTTTCTTTCAACCACACCCACATAGGAAAAGAAATCAAAGTATTACCCTAAGGAATCTTCCTCCAGCACATTGTAGCCAGTTGTAGTTGCGTGAGTTATATATACATTACTTGATTTCTATTAACAGAAAATGATCGGCAGTAAATTGCTGGTACCAAAGACTGAAATAATTACAGCATTCTATTAAAATGTCATCCTTTCCTCACTCTCCCCTTTACCAAAAAAGAAAAAAAAAAAAAGTGAATGTCTATTTTAAAATAAAATATTCAAAGGGAATAAGAGACCCAAAATTACTAAACCTCATTTCAACTTAAATGAAAAGAACTTTGCCTATTACAAGTTAATACCTAAAGTACACTGCTTGTAATGCTCAACCAAAATTACTCTAATCCTGCGCTTATATCATAATTACACGTTTTGCTAACCTCTCTCAATGTCAATTTTTCACTTATTTATATATTTTCAAAGTCCAAAACAGAATTCCACAGAGAAACTGTAATTATAACATGAGACTCCACCCAAGCTTTTCAAACAGTAACTGTATACCATTACTTTAATCCTCAGAGTTGGGCTGGGGGTGGGGAGGGGTGGGGGAGACTGGGAGAGCAGGCATTCATTCTGAATAGCACGTTGCTCAAGTTGTCTTTGTACAAAGAGAGATGCATGAAATAGCAAACACAATGAATTAATGGAGCATTGACTTTCAAATATCCATAATGCTATTTTTAAAAAATAGATAATGGTGGCCAAATGCACAGAAGGCTGAAAACATAAATTCCGGAGGAGAAGTTTGCTTTTATCTCTTACACAACAATTTAGATTCGTAACTTTCTTTTTCATTCTGAGGGAAGGAGAGAAGGCTTGTTTCGGAAACATCACACTATTATGCTCACTGAAAACCACTACAATCTACTTCTAACATCAGTAAGCTTTAAAAAATAAAAAAAAGCTTCACACCAGGATTTTATAGAGCCTGGTGGAAAAAGTATGCATGTCCCTTCCTGCACCTAATTACCTCAACTGAAAAATCTGCCAAGTATTTTGCCCTTTAGTTCTCTTAATCGTATTAGGGCAAATGCATTTGGATGCCAATAGAAACAAACATTTAAAGATTTTCACTTAAAAGATTCCAAATATATATGAAGGCTACATTTGAGACACAATGTCCCTAGTCCCTCAAAGACAACATACAATCTTCTTTCATTTTTTCACAAGAAATATGAATTTGCAGGTGTTATAAAACTTGAGGACTAGTTTTGAGACAATTTACGTAAAATAATGTCAATATGAGAGGCTCTTATGTGATTTATTCTTCTTTCTGTTACTTTATTACATTAGACATTCCTTTCTCAAAGCTTTATACTTTTCACTGTGCTCCTAGCAACCAACCAAAGGCAAAGCATCAACTTTATATACCTGGCACTATTCCAATTCTTACTGCTATTGACAATTATATTGAAGTTTCCATTTAATTGCTGCTCTGTTGTGACACTGAATATTTGTCATAATTAGGCATTTCCTATTTTCCGTCCATTCATTTTTGATTATTACTGAAAATGAAATTTTTTTATTCCAGAAAACCTAAGCCTGAAAATTCTACAGATAAGAGTAGCTACAGCTGTTACTATCATTACCAACATTGTAACATGCAGAAAAAAAAAGAATATAATTTCTCGGAAGGTAATTTTCCTTTCAGTCTAAGTGCTCTTATTCATCTTACAGTTACTCAATGATTTCCTGTTCTAATTACAGGACATTATACAGAAAGACATTTGTAAAAGGAAAATGCAGCAGTGCATATGACTAAATAGCTTGAATTGGTTGAAAGTGTTTAACATTCCAAAGTTGTATATCAACTTTATCAATTCCTGATTACAACTCTGTGTAAATATGTAATGTGTCCACCATATTTCTAAATCTCTCTTAAGGCAGTAAACTTAGTACCCAAAGTCAGTGCACATCAAAGGGGAAAATACATTTGCAGTTAAACTGATGTTGGGGAGTTGGGGTGGGGGAAGATAAGTTGTGTTTTTTTTTTTTTCCCTCATCAAAGCTGTTAAATTGGAGGCAAGCCAAGACAAGGAGTGGAAAATATTAATAATAAAAATAAATTAAATGCCTGATTAAAAAGGAGAGAGAACAAGATTCCATCCGGAATAGAAATGAAAATGCCACAAACTATTTCATAAAAACATACTGTGACGTAAATTACACATCAGTATTGCACTGTTGTGGTTATTTTGAGAAATGGTTTGTACTGTAAGTCAGCTGGTACTGCCCCACCCTTAATGATTTTGTAATTCTCTACACAGTAAGCAAGTGAGGCAGCCCTGAGATTGCTAAGACAGAAAACAGACCTAGCCATACAGAACTGGCAATAAAAAGATAATGTACCTTTAACATAACAGAACAAGAAGATTGGCTTTATTAACTAAAAAAAAAAAAAACAAACAAACAAACAAAAAAAAAAAACCCTACTTTAAATGGTCCCTAGCTTGCCATTTGTTTTGATAAATGGAAAAACAGATCTTCCCCGGGATAGGCAGCAAAAACATCACTGGAGAACTCAGAAAAAAAGAAAATGTGGGAAAATATATCAGTGCATGGTTGCAAATGGAACAAAGAATATTTCAAATGCAAAACCAAGAATTTTAACCGGCTGTTTCCACAAGAAAGCCACTTCAAATGGATGAACACAACAAATGTAAAAATATGTATTAATATGTTAATATCAGCTTTGCCCTCACTGTTGTTTCATCACTCAAAAAAGAAAACACAAAGCTCAATGAAAACCAAAGACTGCCATCACTCTGAGTAACAAATGAACCCACAGGGCAGCCAGCCAGCTCCACCTCCAAAGCTCTCCAAAATGGTCACTGAATTCCAAGCCACATTCAGGATCACTCTAGATTTCAGCCTGAGAATTTTGCATCTTATTTTCATATGGCTCATCTAAGCCAAATTTAAATGTCTCACAAGACAGGGATTATGCAATAAATATATCTACTGGCGAGACCACATGTTCAAACTGACATGTAGGTGAAGTGGTGACCGCATTTGGGGGTGTGATTCTATGGGGCCTGACCTACCTTAACTTGCCTCCCCTTGCAGGGTTCACGGTTAAGTGATAGTCAACTATTCACTTTTAATATAAATGAGTTTCAGTATCTGAGGAAGAAGATATAAAGAACCCTCAAAAATACCAGGGAGTCAAGGCTTAGACCAAATTTCTCCTACTCTAAAATTATGCCAAAGTTTTCTCAGAGATTTATTTTTTATTTTATTTATTAGTGATCTAGGTAAGGCCATTTCATTGGCTTTGAAGTTAGTTAAACCCAATGCTCTCTTTTTATAAGTTGAGTTTTATAAGGAATGACTACTAAGACCCCATCAGCCCTACTGGTACAGATAAAGCTGCTATGAGGAGGGAATCTGAGGGATGTAATGTACATCTAGATGACTATAGTTAACACTGCTATATGATATATGGGAAAGTTGTAAAGAGATTAGATCCTAAGAGTTCTCATTACAAGGAAAAAAATTTCTTTCTTTTCTTTTTATTGTATCTCTATGAGATGATGGATGTTAACTAAACCCATTGTAGTAAGCAGCTCACAATACAATATGTAACCCAATCATGCCTTCAAATTTTTACAGTGATGTATGCCAAATATTTCCCAGCAAAACTGGAAAACAAAGGAAAAAAAAAAAACAAAAAAGAGAGAAGGAAACCTGACCATCTTTAGCACAACTGACCATAAAAATCATAACAACTTCTGTCATATTTCCCCTTGGAATATCGACACAGCTTTTTATTTTCCAAGCTATATCTTACAACTGCCATCATTACAAGAAGCACGGTTCCATTACTGCAGCAGTTGTATAAACCTCTGACATTTCAGAGGCCCTCCTGAACCCCCAAACTCATGAATAAACTTAATTAAGATGTGATACTGGACAGATCAATAGCTAAATGATTAACTCCTCACATCAGTCTCTCAGCATGGAAAATCTAAATTTGTGCCTTAACAAAATAACAAATCACTATTTGTCATGACTTTCATGGACATAATTATTTCATAGGTAGTCAATGACCAGGCTAAATCTTATAATTGTCAACATTTATATCAGGGGGGAAAGTATGTAGAGATTCAAACAATGTAGTATTGATGAACTAATCATTAATTAATGCCTCATATTTTCAGTACATCCCATTCAAGACATATCTATATCTATACCTGTGCACATACACACAGACACACACATACATCCCACGCACACATCCCACACACACATATTACAAAATATAAATACACATACACATGCATACGTGTGTGTCTGCTATATATACCATATATATAAATTAATGGCACATCTACTTTAATTAAAACTGGGTTGGAAATTGGAAAATAAAATTAAATAACATTTCAGGTCATGCAAAGATGTTTCTGTTAAATTAAGTGAAAAAGGGAAGGTATGAAATAATATACTCATTTCCATGTCCTTTTGTTGGATAGTGTTACTGAGAAGTAATTCACATACCAGAAAATTCATCCATTTAAAGTGTACAAGCTTTTAGTGTAGTCACAGAGTTGCATGTCAATCATGACAATCAAATTTAGAACATTTTCATTATCCCCATAAGAAATCCTGAACCCTCTTGCTCTCACCACTCCCTGGCACTCAGCCATCCTAGGCAACTATAAATCTACTTTTTGTCTCTATACATTTGCCTGTTTTGGTCATTTAATATAAATGGAATCATGCAATATGTGGCTCTTTGTGACTGGCTTCTTAGCACAATGCTTTCAAGGCTCATAGAAACTGCAGAGGGCATGTTAGCACAGCGTCTTCACTGCTGAATAACAGCCCATTATGTGGATGAGCACACTGTTCTGATTCATTCTTACCAGGTGATGAGACATTTGAGTTGTTTTAACATTTTTTTGCCTATTATGAACAATGCTGTTATCAACATTTGTGTAAGTTTTTGTTTTGTTTTCCTTTCTTTTGTGAATTCTTAGGAATCGAATTGCTGAGTCATATGGTCATTCTATGTTGATTTGTTGAAGAACCACTGACTACTGTCCAAAGTAGCTGCACCATTTTATATTCTCCCCAGCAGTGGATGAGGGTTCTGATTATCTCACATCCTCTCCACTCCTGGTTATGATTTGTCTTTTTAACAAGCATCCTTGATGGTGTGAAGCCATGTCTCATGTCATGTTTATTGTTCAAAACTCATTAGCAGTGGCACCACCCCAGTAGTGAGATGATTTGAGATTCTTATTTTCTCTTTTGTTTGCCTGTGTTCAAATGTGCGATTTTCTCGAAGATGGGAGTATCTGTAAATTTATATAGAATTTCAATGAATCTTGAAAAAGAACAAGGTTAGGGGACTCCGCTTTCCTACTTCAAAAGTTACTATGAAGCTACATTAATCAAAAACAAGGTGGCACTGGCATAAAGATAAAAATGTGAACAAATGGAATAGAGTCCAAAAATAAACTTTCAAAAATATGTGGTCAATGGACTTTTGACAAAGGTGCCAAGATCATTCAATGAGGAAGGTACAATCTTTTGAACAAATGGTATGAGGAAAACTAGATATACACAAGTAAAGGAATGAAGCTAGACCCTTGTCTACACACTACATGAAAAAATTAATGACAAAGGAAAAAAAAATAACTCAAAATGGACCAAAGACTGAAATTTGAGAACTAGAACTACTAAATACATGGGAAAATTTTAATAACCTTTCATTTCACAATATTAAACATGACCCCAAAAGCGCAGGCAATAACAACAAAAAAGAAATGAATTGGAGTTCATCAAAATTAAAATCATTTGTGTATCAAAGGACACAATGAAGAAAGTGAAAAAACCCACAGAATGAGAAAAAAAAATTTCAAATCATATATCTGATAAGGGATTAATGGAGAGTATAAAAAGAGTTCCTACAACAATAAAAAAAGAAACAATCCAATTTAAAAATGGACGAAGGACTTGAATAGATAGTTCTCCAAAAAGTTATACAAATGGCACATGAAAAGCTGTTCATCATTCATTAGGCAAATGCAAACCAAAACTGCAATGAGATACCACTTCACGGTCACTGGGATAGCTATTGTTTTAAAAACAAAACAAAAACCCTCAAGTGTTGGTGAGGATGTGGAGAACGTGAACCCTCCTGTATTGCTGATGAGAATGGAATGGTGCAGTTGCAGAGGAAAGCAATCTGGAAGTTTTTATTTTTTAAATGTTAAATACAGAATTACCACATGACCCAGTAATTCCACTCCTAGGTATGTACCCCAAAGACTGCAAACACTGACTCAGATATGTGCACATCAACATTGATAAATGCATTACTCATAAGCGGCAAAATGTGGAAACAATCCAAGTGTCCGTGGATAGCCTGACTAAAAAAAAAAACGTGATGCACACATACAATGAAATTCATTCATAAAAGGGAATGAGGTTCTGACACGTGTCACAGCATGGACGTACCTTGAGAACATTATCCTAAGTGAAGTAACTCAGTGAAGCAACATGAAAGGACAGATATTGTATCTTTCTATTTATCTGTAGCATCGAGGACAGGCAGATTCTTCCAGAGAGGAGAACATTGCTGGGGGCTGTGGGGAGGCTAGGGACTGGTGGGGCAGGTGGAGGATGGAAGCTATTGCCTAATGAATACAGTGTTCCTGTTTGGGATGATGAAAATGTTCTGGACATTGAAGTGGTGATGGTTACATAATACTGTGAATGTACTTAATGCTACTGATTTTTGCTCTTAAAAACATTTAAAATGGTAAATGTTGTATTATTTTATATAATAAAGAAAAAAGGAGAACTCCTGGCAAGGGTTCTATTTTCAGTGTGAATGTACGTTTCTCCAATCAGCAACTAGAATGTAAGATCCTGAAGGATACATAATCGGTGTCATAATTTCTTCTCTCTCTTAGACATTTGAAAGAGCATTGACAATAAACTGACCCCTCCATTAAAGAGTACAAGTGGTCATGTCAAGTGGTCATCCTATGCTCTTGATCAACAGCCCTTCCTGAAAGGCTAAAGAGACCTGGAGAAAGTCACCCACCACCCGGTGCTGTGGTCATCGGTAGCACCCTCTTAGATGAAGGGCTGTGATTTTTAGGCAGTCATTTTATTGTTGTGACCACCTACCCCTTGCCTTCCCCCCTCCCCCCCTTAAATAATTTCACTACTTGAGAAGTCTGTGCACAACCTTTACAGTGCTGAGCCATCTCCAAGCAACTTTAAGGACCTTTGGGAGCTGACATCCTAAGGTGGCAAGAGTTGTTGATATTGCAGAGCTTTCTTTCATAGTACTGAATTTCTGATTTCTGGAGTGGCCAAGGCAGGTGGGGTGAGGGACAGGGGGAGGGGAACCAATGGCCTTTTTCTGCTATCAGTGGTTCATCCTAAGTCAGTGGTCTCAGGCTGATGAATTCCTTCCCAGAGGGAACAAGAGCACTTTTCCTAGAGGAACCTACATAGGATGAGACAGGTCTTCAGCATCTCTCTTACTCATTCCTTAATTTACCTGCCTTTCTCTTTTACCGAGCACAACCTTTCTCCTTTACCGAACCATAGTCCTATCATGATTCCCTAAAGAGAAAAATCAAAATACTAGTTTTGAACAAGTCTCTTTTATTGATACATCAAGGCATCTTAAACCAATGGCTTTTTGCTCTTTCCCTTAATGCACTATTTCTGTAAAAGGAGAAACTTTTGGTCTGTATTAGGATACTGTGAATTCAGAAAAGTCAGAGCAATGAAGATTAATGATGTTGATCCCTTTATATGTAGCTGGAATGTTCCACAGGGTTACCAAATTTTAGAAATAAATGGGACTAAAACCTATGGCCAAAAATTTTACATGGTTTATTTTACAACTAATATATTTTAATAAATATGGATTTAAAAGTAAGATTATATCAAATCACATGTTTATTTTAATAATAGTCAATCACCATCTTATTTCTTTCTATATCATGTTTAACATTTTCTACTAGTAACAAAAATCTCATATTTTTAATAAAAAGATGTCAATTTAAAATTGGGGGTAGGCCTCCCCGGTGGCGCAGCGGTTGAGCGCTGGGTTGCGAAGCTGCCCGCAGCCTCTGCAGCGCTGGTTCGATCCCCGGCTGCTCCCTGGCCACCGGAGGAGGGACCCACATGGCGCGCAGACCTCTCCTGCCACCTGCTGCTCCCCTCAGCAGTGTACCTCGGTCCTTCTGCCTGCTCTGCTCCCCGCTCTGGCTCTGGTGAATTCTCTCACCCTCCCATGCTTCTGAGTGGACCCAGTGCTTGTATAAATAAATAAATAAATCTTTAAAAAAAAATTCTATTAAAAAATAAAATAAAATAAAATTGGGGGAGGTATGTGTACAGTTTTTCAAAAATCTTTGAGTAATGGTAATTCAATAGAAACATATTGTGAGCCATATATGTAGTTAGCGTTAGAAAAATAAAAAGGAAAACATGTGAAATTAATTTTAATAATTTATTTTACTTTCAGGTCCACTTTTTTACTTTTAAAAGTAATAATTCAATGAACATTTTGTCTCCTCTCCCTCACAGTTGTATTGAGACAATTGCTATATATTATTTTTAGGTGTTTAACATAGTGTTTTTGGCTATGTACATCAATGTGAAAACATTTTGTCTTATGTCATAGAACAAGTACAAGTCTATCTCTAAGATATTCTTTTTTTCTAATCTATGTTATTTAACCCAATAAATCCATAGTATAATTTCAACCCATGAACAATCTGAAAAATGGCTAGTGAGATAGTTTACATTTTTTATATTAAGTTTTCAAAACTTATGTATGTATTTTACATCTACAACATTTCTTAATTCTGACAAGTCACACTTCAAGGGTATAATAACCACACATGGCTAATGACTGTCATACTGGCGGGGCGGAGGGGGGAAGGTTCACAGCATTAAAGAATCCTCTAGAACAGAAATCTGAAGACTACCATGTAGGACCTGGCCTAAAGAGGCAGATGGGGCAATGTGGCTGCTGTGGGCACTTGGCTCAGACCCCAAGATGCCTCTCAGCCTTGTCCTCCAGGGCACTACAATCTTAAGAGGTTCAGAAACACAATTGGAAGAAGAGAACAAAACAGGCAGAAAAGCCACGAGGAGGCTGTTATTTCATTGTTCTGATAACCAAAACCCCAACAAAGGCCAAAGGATAGCAAACAACCCTATGTCGTTATTTCAGGAGATCCTTGCCCATCACCTTTGGTTTCTAGTGAATGATAAAAATCAACTCTATTTTTTTTTTTAATTTCAATTATAAAAACCTGGTAAGAGCTCTCTCCTCTGGGTCATCTCTATTCTCTCTCTGGCACAGGCTACAATTTCACCCGGTGCCTTTTCCACATGCTGCCTTCTTTGTCTTCTGTCACAAAGCCAGGAGAATATCAGTCATTCAAAATGGGTATTTTTTCTTTCTTTTTTCTTTCTAGTGGATGGTGCAATACGAAAATTGGTTTAACATCTGAAGAAAAGAGATACTAATAAACCTACTGGAAACTGAAACCACTATTCAATCTCACGGCACTGCAGTCATATAAAAACTCTGGTGCCTTCTAATGTGCTCTCACGGTGTGCCATGGAAGAACATCACCGAAAGCTGGTGATCTGGATATGCTCTGGTCTATTTCCTTTTGTACAATATTTGAGAGTAAGCTGGTGTTGGACAATGTGAGAAAAGATGTGGCTTATTCACATCTCTGTAATATCTGTCTTCTGCTGAAAATCATTTCCACTGTAATTGTCACCCTTTTGTCAGTCTCTGATATCCAACTTCCCTTTTCTCATAAAAAACACAAGAAACAGATTGCTGGTGACTAATATACTAATTCCAGTTATAATTCTGTGGTTTCAAATCACGAGGTATGAGAGTTATAGAACCTTGTTCTGGCATCGTTTACATATTTATATGAGATGGTTTACATTAGACAAGAGTGGCAAGCTACAGGCAGATTTGGCCTGATGCCTGTTTTTATAAATAAAGTTTTATTGCAACACAGTCATGCCCAATTATTGACATATCTATCTTGCTTTGGCACTACAGTAGCAGAGTTGAGTAGTTGCAAAAGATACTTTATGACCTGTGCTTCTAAATATAGACCCAGCTGACCCCTGCTCTAGAGAACAGATTATTGCTTAGAGAAATGTGCTATTTTGGATCATTGATGTCAGCTTAATTCTAAAATATGTTGCTTCTGTAACACTGAACTTATGTGATCATATTGGGCTCCCTTTTCTACACTGTGGTTTCTTTGAAGGGCAGAAGCTGAGTCTCTAGTGTGTCTAAATCCTAACATCATAGATACAAAGGAAGCACATAGTAGGGCTTTCACTTACTATTTCAATTAATGTTTAATGAATGCTTCAAATTAATGTTTTCTGGATATTCACTCTTAGGTGTGCCTGCCCCTATTCCAGCCCAACATTCATGACCTAGTTTGCCTACCTTGTTGTGTGACCCTGAAAGTGTATCACTGGCTCCTTTATACTCTGGCTTTTGATCAGTTCAGTTCAGTCAGTGGAAAACACCAGCAAGAGATCAGCTGGTGGGAAAGAGAGAAGTTGGGGTATTTCTTCCCTGCTCCCTCTCAGCCTTGGCATCACAGTTCTGGCCATGGCCGCACCCTTCCCCAAGAGCATTTCCATCCTGACTCCAGCATTCACTAGGCAGGCCTGTTCCTCCCCTTTCTCTTTTACTGTCTCTATGCTATGGGTTCCTCACCCACCCTTCTTGTTTCTCTCTCTAAGTTATCTCTTCATTAATGTCTCTTTAGTTGAACCTTGAGTGGAAACACATTGCCTTCCTCAACCTTGACTGATACTCCTCCAACATTCCCATTTGGCAAATGGTATCTCAGGAGGATGTCACCATACTCAGAAGTCATATGAAAACTAAAAGAGGCCATGTTTTCTGTGATCAATCATGCCAGAACACAGAGGGGCTTGCTTAAAGATTTATGCACTCTCTTCCAGGTATATAGAAGGAGGATGTCTGAGCTGTGTCTCTGGATGAGTGTCTTGTCATAGTATCCTAGAGGTAGCCAATGTACCTATTGATAAAGATGGTAAAAGTCAAGTTTGGGAACACAGGAAAACGAGAAATAGAATGTGAGCTTGAAGCAACTGCAGAGTGTCTGAAAGGTCTTGAAGTCAGATTCATTAATACAAAATGATTAAGTGAAAAAGAAGGTCAGATCTACCTACAAGAAGGCTACAGGTGGTGCTAAGACTCAAAACAAGAATTATCCACTTCTCTTGGTAACACAGGTAACATAAGTCCTTTAAAGTAAGCTACATGTTTAAAATCCACATATTCCCTAATATAGGCTTCAATGGTCTAGCTACTTTTCAGAACCATTATAATGGTGAGCATGGAGATGAGTTGCTATGAGAGCTTGAAAAGCATGAACCATCAAGTTCAATCATTTGCAGAAGCATTCAACAAGGTGGCACAGGTGACTATCAGAGCAGCAAGGCATGAAGTATACCAACTATACTTGGAGCCTCAGCTTCCTCATCTATAAAATGGACAGAAAATTAGTGCCTTCATGGGAGGATCCCAGCATTAAAAGATGAAAAGTACTGAGGCTAGTGTAGGGCACAGTAAACATTCACTAGGTAGGGATAATTATGACTGCTTTGCAAGTGGTCTTCCAAGATATGTCAAGGGACAGTAGTTCTTTTTTTTTTTTTTTTTTTTTAATAGAGGCATGCTTTATTTATTTGTTTGCTGGTTTGTTTGTTTGTTTTTGTTTATACATGCACTGGGTACAGTCAGAAGCGCGGGAGGGTGAGAGAATTCACCAGAGCCAGAGCGGGGAGCAGAGCAGGCAGAAGGACCGAAGTACACTGCTGAGGGGAGCAGCGGGCGGCAGGAGAGGTCTGCGCACCATGTGGGACCCTCCTCCGGTGGCCGGGGAGCAGCCGGGGATCGAACCGGCCACGGGCAGCTTCGCAACCCAGCGCTCAACCGCTGCGCCACCGGGGAGGCCCGGGACAGTAGTTCTTTAGGAAAGAAAGGAGCATATGAACAAGTATTACATGGAAAAGGGAAAGTAAGGGAAAAAATGGGTTAGACAAAGTCAAACAGAATCCTTGAAACCTTGAATGTGTTAATGAATATTTTAACCTTGGAGTGCAAATATACTTCCTTCCTTGAATTTATTCTACGATGAAATCCTCTTTCACCCTCTTCCTCACCCAAACCCCACTCCTTTTTGGTTATTCATGGTCCACCTCAACAAGCTGTATTTCTCTGATTGCATTCTGGGGACTACACACCTCAATATTGATTACATAGTTCCTTATGCTGGAACTACACATCAAATGTTGGGATTATATACCCTGATATTAATTATGATAATTCGTTAGCTCCTTTAACTCCCCTTCCAAAATACATGCCTTATTTAACACAGTTTAATTATAAATAGTCCATTATGCATGGTATAACACTTGTTACTATACAGCTTCAGAATTTACAAAGCCTCTTTATATGCTTAGATTCACTCCATCTTCCCAGACCCCTCCTCTCGGAAGTCTATTATGAATTACCCTATTTTATACAAGAGAACATGGAAATCTCGATGAGGTAAATGACTTGCCATTGATGGCAAACTGATGGCAGGCACAGGTGATCTGGCACTAAATATTATCTATCCCTATCACACCGCAGCTGCCTTCTGTTTGGCCCCAACTCACTAAGAGGGGTTAAGGCAGATTCCTGAGAATCTGAGACAGTCTCTAAGACTCTCCAGTGCACTAGTGATCTTGAGAATCTTTGTGATTTTATGAACTAATAAGAAGCAAACTTATCATTGCAGGTTGCATTATCAATGTATCCTTTCCAGTCTCATGTTCAAAACAATCCCCAAACTGAAGCTAGATTTTCTCTTATTTGGAAGATAATCTTAGAAAAAGTTTGCCATTGTCTAAAACACCCTTCATTGGCACATTTTTCCACTTTTAACCCCGTAGGAAGCAAATGTTCAGCTCAGTGAAGCCAATAGTGTTATTTCTCTCTAATACCTATCCTCTTTGGAACCTAAGACAAAAAACTATGAAACACCTCATCACCCACATAGCTTGCAGCAATGCGCCCTCTCTGCATTTTAGGAAAAAATAGTTTTTGGTGTTAAAAATGGCCATTCAACCAGTGGTTGGTCAGAAACCACTTCCTGAGAATTAGGAGGTGGCAGGTGGCAAGAATCAAAGTTGAGAGTCAATACTTTGAAGGAAGCCTGAAGGACAGACACTCTAGTATAGATGTGTATATTTTGACAAAGGCAGGTCCGTACCAAAAGAGTATCGGCAAAGGCTTCTAGAAGAGAGATCTGGAGCTAAACTTTGAAAGATAGATAGCAACTCTCCAAGCAGATAACACCATCACTGTCTGGGCCCCTGCATGTGTCACGGAATACATTCTCCCATCTCTTCTAGACAACCCTTGAGGAAAATTTTATTAGCCCATTTCCCAGATGAGGGACTTGAAGCTTAAATAGACTATGTGACCTACCAGTAGTCACGCTGTTAAGGATGCCTGGAAAATGAATCTGAGCCTGGTACCCAGGAGTGCATGATGCTAATAGGCAGAGGAGATAGGAGCATCTCCGTCCCTGGGTGGCAACTGGCATGAACCAGTGAGGATGTTGGAAATAAAATGCCGTGGCTTTCAGTGAACACATCTGGCACCCAAATAGGTGACAAGGAAAATTGGGGTGCTGTGTTATAGGGTTCAGATAAAATTCTTAAGGCACTGATAGGTGCCCAGCCAAGCAAAAGCTGACACTGTATTAGAAGAGAGCCAGATCTACACTCCAGCTTTCATTTTCCTTTTTCTCACCACAGGGGAGTGAAGCCCCCCTATAGCAACTTGAGCAAACCCCACTGGCCCTGGTTCTGCTTCAGGGAAGAACACAATATTGACTGTCACAAGCAAGTCTCTCCAAGGCAGAAAGAGGCCATGACAGCCAGCGGGAAGGTCAAGAAAATGGCAGTGCATATCTTGTGCTTTAGTCATTCATCCAACAAGCTTTTACTTAGCTCTTGCCCGATGCCAAGCCCTGCTCATGAGTGGATGTTCGCTGGGGAATATGCCCGCCCTGCCCACCATGAAGGAGTCCCCAGTGCTGTATATTCCAGTGGCGAAGACAAGAGGTGAGACTCCAGGCAAAGGAGAGATGAGGAACTGTAGCCCACAAGAGATGAAGAATTAAAATGCCAAATACACCTCAGAGCTTCCCACTTTGGAGCTGTTTTTGCCCTACATCTGAGAGATGCTTTTATTTCCTCGTCAAGTCTGGAATTTCAAAAACTGTGGTTGGCGAAAGAGTTTGAACAAAAACAGGATTAAAAATGCAATTTGGATTATGATCAGGATCATGCAGAAGAAGAATAGATCAACTAAACGCCTACAATTAAAATGCTTCATTTTCATTTTTATTTCTGGCATTGGGCTTGCAAATAACCCACATCTTCAATGGATCAAACACTTCATATCCAGTATGTGTAAGCAGTCCAGATCTCTTTTAATAAAGAGGACTATCATTAATATACCTTGCTTAACAAAAGATCAAGCCCAATTTGACTTTTTTCCTCAGGTGGGATGTAGATAGAAAGTTTCTAGATTTATCTGGATTGATCTACTACCTATGTCTATATAATAAGTGTTATAATTCACGAAGCCCACACTGAACCAATACTTTCTAACTAAATGTAATTTGTGAAGCACAATTTAACAGTTCCATTTAGCAACTCTTCACAATCAAGATGATTTCAACAGCCTCTGAACACCAGCCAAGACGCCACCAAAGTATACTTAAATACCAGCAAATATTACACATTATAAAATTTCCATGTTTGTCTCCTTTCCTGACTAAGAAAAATTGCCTCTCATCCCACCATAAGATGAAGCCATTTCTTCAATTCTATATGAGGAGGAAGGGAAGGGCTGGGATCAGGACACAGAGCTCTGCTCCTTCAACAATTATCATTCATCTCCCACCAGTTCTGTTTTTATTGGCTGCTAAGCTTTCAGGTCCTTAATTCAAGTTAAGTGGGGTACCCAGAACACTTTTTTCCTTACTCCAGTAGCAAATCTTGAAGCTTAGAGGCCTTACAATGCCAGTTATTCTAAGGATTTAGTCAGAGGTACACGTGAATAGCATCTGAAGGAGACTTAATACCTGGTCTCAGGCAGCCAAGTAAGAAGCTCTGAGACCCTGAACTCCATCCACCTCCCACCACACTTCCAATTACTCAGATTATTTAAAGTCATCCCTCTCTGTTCAGATGGCCAGTTTCCAGATTAAAAAGTGACATAATTTACCACTGAGACTGGTATTTATTAGTGGTAGTCTTCACATGCTTTGGATTCTCGAAATAAAATCTCATCCTCTCATTCTCAATATGGAGGATCAAAGCAAAGAGCTTCCAGTGCCTCCCTCTCCGTACACTGGCTGGACCTCCACTCATTTTTCTCTAACAATAAACTGGGTTTCATTGCAATGACTGATGTTCTGGCACACGTTAGCGGAAGAGATTCATTTAACAAAGTTACCTACCATGTGATACCTTGGGTGAAAATGCTCCTTCATAAATGTCAATCAATGAGGTATTCTTTCATGGGTAACCACGAAGAGACCAGGTTTCTTTGGCCAGAAGAAATGAAATCACTCTTTTATCTTTGTTCACACATTCTTTCTTAAAAAAATCTCTCTTTACATTTCAGAACTAATACATAAGTAGATTCTTATTGTAAAAGATAAAGTGAAGACTCCTTTGACCTCACAAACCCTCATACTTCAATAGAAACTTCTCAAAACTGGAGAACTGGTTGCTGTCAAGATATGAAGGGGTCTGGAAGGGAAGGGGAAGCTCTGGCCCAGCAATTCTGCTTAGTTCTGAGGTTTCTGACTTAAAAAAAAAAATCATAGTGAAACAGAGCCCTCTCGGTTCTTCAAGAGGATAATTTACTTAATACAGATACCAAAAAATCTTACCAATAGGGTAGACAGTGACAAGCCTGAGCACACAGCAAGCCTGAGAGTCTGTGTGAAAATAACCAGCTCAATCTAACCCCAACTCTCCAACTGTGATACTGCTTCTTCCAACACATGGAGAAGTGAGAATGATTACATTTTGTTCAAAGTGTCTCATTACATTGATTTAAATAAGATTTCTAAACCTGCAAAAAGAAAAACATTTTTAAATGCCATTTGTTTCAAACAAGACTCTATAAAGACAGTTCTGTTCCCTTCAGAAACAGAGGTTGGTAGGGACCAGAGTCATCTCGTCCACCATGGACAACTGACAGAAGATAATGGAGTTTAGTGACACTCAAGTCAGGTGTTTCTTTTCTGCCTAATTCATCCTCTTATGCCCAACATAATGTAACAGACAGGTGTTAAAAGACCTGCATGGGGGAATGCGGATTGTAGGCTTTGAGGAGAATTTAAACTCAGGAAATTGCTTTATTTCTGACAACAGGCAAGTGCAACTGACTTGGAGACATTTTCTAAGAAGATCTCATACACCTGGGCAGGTAAGATCCAGTCCCGTCTGCAAAATGCCAAGAATACTTCCTGATGTTTATTAACACTGCAGTCATCACAACGTTAGATGCCAAGACCATACTCTCAAGGATCATTTCTATAGTTCGTTACAGTGTTTGAAGCCAAGTTAAGGAAAAATACAAATAAAAATCTTCGGGCTACTTGTCACTATATTCAATCATCAAACACTGTCCTGCTAGAGTACAGCTCCATTTTACTGGAATATACTATTGACAGGAACCTACCATGCCCTTAATGTGTATTTAATCATTACAGTAACCCTAGGAGGGGTGTTTTACCACTTCCATTTTATAGATGAGGAAACTGAGACTTAGATTAGCAGTTTGGTCAAGGTAACTCTCAAACCTAGGTCTGTCTGATACCAAAGCACCCAGTCATAACCGCTGCTTAGGACTCAGAGAGAATTCTACACCCAGATAAACCTGTGACACAGGGGGCTCCCTGGTGGCACAAGGGATTAAGTGTCAGCACTATGAAGCTATCCGCAACTACTACAGCACGAGTTTGATCCCCGGCCAGGGAGGTGACCCACATGGCACAGCAGACCTCTCCTGTCTTGCCTGTTGCTCCCTTCAGCAGTGTATTTCAGTTGATCCGCCTATTCTACTCCCCACTCTGTCTCTGGTGAATCCTCTCACACCGCCCCCTGCACCTCTGGCCTGTATCCCAGTTCTTGTGTGCATAAATAAATAAATCTTAAAAAAAAAAAAAAAAAACAAAAAACCTGTGACACAAAGGGGGCTGACACTGAAGCAGAGCTAAGGACAGAGTGATGAGCTATGTGACAGGCAGAAGAGATGCCCCAAGGAGGGACCTATTAGCTAAGTAATGACATTTGGAAACCAGGTATCTCATAAAATGGGAGAGTTGCTGTCCCAGGAAACCATGACCCTCCCCTTTCCAGTTCAGGGTCAGTACAGAACCTGCCACCTTGGAGGAGGCAGGAGAGACCCACTCTGGTTTTGCAATTATAATTCCTTCACTGCCCGCTAAGAGGAGGCTGGTATTAACCGAGCATGCAACACTTATTATTATTTTAAGAGAGGCCTTTGGAACCAGGAAGCTCAATGAATTTATGAGATCAGCAGCTATTTTTCCAAGATGGTTATAATACAATTCATTTCATTTGCAGCTGGTTTAACGTGAAACATTGTTTAAGAGAGACAAATAAACAACAATTCACATTTGCTGGGCATCTCTCCACCCCTCCCTGTTGTTCCACAGGAAATTTTTTATTGATTAAAATACAATTACATTAGGGTTGGGAAAAACAGCCCTGTAATAAATCGTTTTAAGAAGAAATCTCAGTGACATCCTACAAAGAAGTGGTATTTGGAAGACAGCAGCATACCGGGCATTGTCTTTGTACTCATAGACAAACCCTTGCCATTCTCTGGACTTCAAATTCCTCCTGCATGACACGGTGGCTACCTTGTAAGGCAGGTGGGACCAGGTAAAGGCAGCACTGCATTATGACTTGCCTTAACCCTAGGTACATTTACCATCCTAGGCTCCTTTCTCCATTGGAAAATATCAAAAACATTTTGGGTTACCGGAAAAGTCATGATGTATATTTTTTTATGTTTTTCAAGCAAAATGCATCATGCCTTTTCCAACAACCCAAATATTGTAGGACTTCATTGGCATTAAAACATTTTCTTTTACGAAAGGGTCATAGTACTTTCTTCTGAATTTCAAAAGGAACAGAAACACATTGGTGGGCCCCTAAAGGTCCTATAGCTCTAGATGCAGTTTCATCTAGATGACTCAAGATGAAGGGCAAATCTGTTTGCTGGGGACTAAGAGGAGGCTGGTGATGGGAAAGCAAGTTTGGAGGGTCAGGCCTGAGCAAAGAAGGGTTATGTGGGGGAGACAGGAAGAGGGAAGCCATCCTTCTAGAGGTCAGTGTGTAACAGTGTGATATCCATAGAAAGGTGAAGTTCCAGTTTCCCTATCCCCCAAGGAAGGGTGGAGCTGAGCTCCGAGAAGCTATTACACAAAAGACTGAGAAAAGGACTGGGGAAGAAGGAAGATAAGAGAGAAGACCTGGAAGAGGCAGGAACAGAGAGACATGTGAAGAGGTGACAACGCTGGCTTTCTGGCCTTGGACTTATACCGGGAACATGGGCGGTGACACTTGAAAGAGACTGAGACGTGGGTGAGAGACATGTGGATAGGCTGAAAATGGCAGCCTTTATCTTAGCTTGATTTTGCTCTTTCAAACTTGCCTCCCAGACTTGACTGTCCCCTTCTGTCCCTTTCCCATGGGTCCCCGTCAAAAGGTGACTTAGACGTGTGGCAGGCTTTTGGGCCTCAGTGGCCCTGCTTTGGGCCAACCCTGTTTGGTTGGGCATTTACCCATGAGGGGATGGGTGACTTCGGGTGCTTTATTGGAAACCATTTTAGCTATATAATCTTTCTCTTCTCATCTCCCTATAGCACACTAATTGGATTAAAGTTCTTTTCTACCAGAGGTCGGTCTATGCATGAAGAATATGTTTGTCTTTATGCAGTGGATGGCAGAACCCATTTAGAAGCAACTAGGATTGGGGGTTTGGGTGCTCCACATTCTTCCAGCTAACAAGTTGATGAGGAAGTACCAGGAGGAAATGATGAGGTTGGAGCTGAGTACAGAGTTGCGATGCAAACCAGTCCCTCCATCATCTCCCCCATCCACTCCATGAAATGCTTTGTAAGATCAACATCGCTCAGCAGGAATGTTGAGTTTAAAAAATAAAAACAAAATAAGATTAGATTCCATGATGTCTAAAGTCTCTCTGTTCCCGCTCTAATATTAGACTTTTCACCACAAGTATTTAAATAACTGTTCTACAATGCCAAAAGCTGCTTCCTCTCCCAGAGGAAATTCACTAATGTAGGAACTAAGGCAGGACTTTGAGGAACCCAAATCATTTGCAATGATGCGTCACTGTTTAGTGCTGAGAGGTTTGACTGTGCACCTCCACCAGCGGCCTCACACTCTGGTTTCACACGGGATTCTCCAAGTGATTTGCCTGTCCAAATGTTGGTTGGGTGCATTTCCACCCAGTATCTGTTCCCTGAACATGAATAAATTTTGATAACTCATAATGATAATGTGAAATGCTATATTTTCCCTGTGGGGCAGCAGGGGGTCCTTTATTCTAGAGTTCAATGTTCCTAGATCCCACACTTATAATGACAAGCTCAAAGCCCCCAATGACATTGACTCTCCAGATGTGGCCAAATGAATGTCCTGGGCTGGCGGGGATGGGTTCCTCACAGCTGGCAGTTCTGTTTCAGCAGTTCCACTGCTCACCTGCTCAGTAGAGTTCAGACCCAGTTTGAGTATTTTACTCATTTTCTCCATTAACACAACCCTATTTCAACAACATGTGTATGAAAAAAGCAATTCATCCATTTTGTCCATTGGCGTTTTATCCAAGTACCATTTTTTTTCACTTTATCTCTCACTGACACTTAGAGAAACATGGACAATTTAGTCTCCATGTGCTTATAACATATCCAGCTTTACCTGCCAACCTGGCAATTAAACTAGCAAATCTTTCTTTACTCTGGAGCTGGGCTGCCCAATACAATGGCTGTTAGCCACATTTGGCTATTTAAAGTTAAATTAAAATCAAATAAAATTAAAAATTAACAAAATTGATTTTCTCATCCACACTAGCCTATGTGGTTCATAGCCACACACAGTTGGTGGCACCTTATTGAAAAGCAGAGACACACAGCAGGTCCACCATCACAGAAAGTTCTTTTAGAAGGTGCTGCCTCAAGGCTGGTTCATTTGCAAAGGCAAAAGCCTTATCCTTTCACTACTGTGTCCCTGATGCTTAACCTAGGCTCTGCCTGACATGTAGTAGAAACCAAATAAATGTTTACAAAGTTGAGATTCTTTATCTCTGAACATAGAAATGAATGTGACCCCCAAAATATGTTGAGTTACATGAGGAAGACATAGAAAATATAAAAAAGACTACACTGGGAAAATTGCTTCCAAAACAAAAACTCAAATTCTAGTGTTAGTGCAAAAAAAAACTATTCCCAGTCCTCTCCCTTATGAAAGCAAAGAGTGACTGAGACTGTTATTCCAAATTTATAGCCATGCTCCATCTACAATATTAATCGAGTGGCAAAGTTACCAAAGCCAAGATAATAATCACACAGTGAGAGTGTAGCAATAATGATGATGGAGATGAGGGTACTCATGCAATATAAAACCATTTTAAAGTGACAATACCCTCCCCCATTTAGTCTCATCTGAATCATGCAATAATTTTGTGAGGTTGGATTTTTAGACCCATTTTACTGGTGGGGAAAAATGAGGATCAGAGACTTGGTAATTTGTCTAGGAGGATCCAGTGGGTAAATCAGAGGAAGATCTATCTGGGCTCAGGTCTTTTAAAGACTCCAGGTCTTCCTTTCTATCACTGCTGCTGTATTTTGCCCAGAAATCACCCACTGGGCTCTTCCTACTTCCTATCTATGCCATAAATGAACAGAGATCCCTTAACAAAAGTGGAACGTTATCTCCAGTATCGATTGTCTCTTAAATAATCATTTTTGGCTTCTGCAATATTGAAGGGCTAATCTTTGGTAACCATAGGCTCCAGAAAACATTATTAATTTATCACGCAAGAAACCATTTGTTCTGTGGATTATCAATCTCTAACAGTGGTTGTGAAGCACAAGATGATATACGGTGCTCTGGGTTGCACAGCTGCTTTGCATTTTGAATTCTTTATTTATAGAACAAGTCAAATTAATAACTCAAAAATGTTGTTTCAGGCAAAGTAATGGACACACAATAAAACTATTCATTTCCTAAAAGGTCACTCCAGGAGATGCATACATTGTTTAAAAGCCTACCAACAATGCTATTATTCCTTCGAAAACTGAAAATGTATAATAAGCAGTTAGAGCACATATCTGCCCCCGAGACCTCAGGCTAATTTAAAGTACAATCACAAGGCAATCAATCATACTCCAAAATTACTTCATTTTCCAAACTGTTTACACTTTTTAAGTTACAAATCCACTTTCTGCTATTTCAACTCACGATTTACAACTACAGATTTAGACCGCTTGGCAAGCAGCCAAGCGCTAGTCATGAGGGAACTAATGATATGAACAGATCAGTGTTTTATAAAGGAGAAAAGCGCATGTAAATTTCCAGTGTGTCTGCAAGTAATCAAGGCACTGCTGACTATAAATGAGACCGTCTCAAATTTATTTTAGGAGAAATATCTTAAAGCTGCACTTTTTATCCAGGCCAAAAAAAGCCTTTAGGAGGAACTCTGAGATTACTCAAATTATTGTAAATAAACGGTTATGTGAACAATATGGAAAGAACAGTGAAATAAGCGACTTATTTCAATAAGTGACTTATTTAAACATTCCTGTCCCACATACCCTTATGGTGATTTCTGGAATGCTAGAGTTAAAGAGGGAAAAGATCTCTCTCTCTCTCTGTTTTTCTCCCTCTCCCTCTCCCCCTCCCTCCCTCTCCTTTAAAATTGCTGTTGTTAACTGTACCAGCAAATCATGTTTGTTTTAGTAGCCAAAAATGCACTGAATAAAAAAGAAGACCCTGGGGGATACTGTTTTAAATTAAATATGATCTTTATTGTTTCATTACAACAGCACAGCCAAATAATCACTTTGTGTTATTTGTACAAATAATGTAGGATGCTCATTTTCTTGCGGAAATAATTACTCTAGTCTATCATATCCTGCTTGTCGTCAAAACCTCCCCCTTTGCTGTCACCAAGCATGTGCATTAGACTCAGGAGGCTAAATTTAGCCAAAGTTTCATGGGTTTGGGTTCTTACATGTTAAAGAGTAAAGCCAAGTAAGCATATTCAGATGTGAGGGAGCCTTGAAGAGAGAGGCTCAAAATAGCCTTACAGTAGATACATTGCAAAAGTACATTCACCGTGATTGATATTTTAGTTAGAGAATCATTACATGACTAAACTCAATTTTATAATTGGATAAGGCCAGATACAATAAACCGGCACTGCACTGTTAAAGCATCCTACCTCTTAAAACTATCTGTAATCATAAATCAAGCTAATTATTTGAAATACTGTCATGAAGTAGAAAAGAAATTAAAATAAACTAGCTGCCTTTATATCTCATTTTAATTTCTAAGAACCAAAGCTTTTCATTGGCCTTAAAGCTCAACCTCACAATAGCTGGTAAACCATACTCTTTAGATAAAACTGTCACACAGAAAATCAATAACAAAGATTAAAAGCTTCCCCCATCCCCTTTTTTACATAGGCATCTGGGGTGTGTGTGTGTGTGTGTTAACTGAACTCAAAATAATGATCTTCAGGAATCTGGAGCAATACACAGAGCCTGTTTTATTAAAACTTCAATTTATCCTCATTTTTATCACATTCAAAAAAGACACTAAATGGAATGAATGTTTCCAGTTCTGAGTAATTTCATAAAAAATTCCCTGATGCCTTTGATATCACCATTGTGACATCATCAGTATAAATGCTCATTGGCTGCATCAACCTTTCAGGTTAACCCTTAAACAGATGTCCCAGCCTATCAGTGATTAGTTCTCCAATGTAGGTCCCCAACATCAACCTGTGAGGGCAAAGAGAGAATAAGAAAGAACCCTACCTCCCCTACACACACACACACACACACACACACACACACAGCATGAAACTAGAACATTCTAAAAAGCAGGGGGTGTGTTTCTTTCCTGGGAGCTTTAGGGCAAATACAGGTTCCCAAAGAGGGCAATGTAGTTAGTTCTGGCTGGTGGGAAGGGGAACAGTCAGGAGCCTCTCAGAGTTGGGTTGTCTTTCCTAATCATAGTGTGAAAACTGGAGATAGAATGTTGGGCATAGAAACATGTTCAACATACAAAGTAAAAGTTTTTCCAAGATTGGCTACTTCTAAATTTGCCCAAATTGCTCTTGAAACTCGGTAACATGTTTTTCACTTTACATGGCTTCAGCAGTGCCAAGCACTGAGGAAATTTTACACTCGATATCCTAATTTAACCAATACCTAACAAGTCTCAGAATTCTCCTCTGAACTTTGAACTCACAAGTTCCACTTCTAGGAATTCATCTGAAGGAAATGATCAAGGATACAAACAATGCTATGACTTCAGGAATGTTCCTGAAAACATCCAAATAATAGCTAAAGGCTAGGAAAACCCAAAATCCAATAGACTAGGCAGATAAATTATAGCACTTCCATATAATGTAATACAGTGAAGTCCATTACCAAAAATGATATTGCGATGAACATCTGTTGTGTGTAAAAGGGCATATTAAGTAAAAAAGTATCATATAAAACTAAAGATAGAATATAAATTTTAAAACACCCATCACTAGAGAAAAACCCTGGAAAGATACAAAATAAATATCAATGGTAGTTATTTCAGCATGGTGGTATTATGGGTATTTGTTGTCTTAATATGATAAACATGCATTTCTGTTATAAGAAAGTAACTCAAATTAAAAGAGGTGAAGAAGAAATGTGGACACAGAGAAAGAAAGCAAATAAAGTCTCCTCCTTGGTTGGTCCAAATATTTGCTCAGAACTTTTTGAAATAATATACTCAGTCCTGATGTTTTTGTATCTCTGATAAATCCCCCTCCACATACCTAGAAAGGGAACTACAATCCAATAAATATACTAAGTTAATAAGTTAATGATAGTGATGAAACAGCCATACTAAACTAAAGGAAAATTTGGATTTAGGTTTAGATACCAATGACAGATTTGATTTTATTTGATTGCTAGTATCTTTTTTGTTTTTTTTAAGATTTATTTATTTATGCATATAAGAACTGGGGTACAGGTCATAGATGGGGGGGGGAGAGGATTCACCAGAGACAGAGTGGGGAAAAAAACAGACAGATTGACTGAAATACACTGCTGAGTGGGGCGAGTCAGGAGAGGTCTGCTGCGCCATGTGAGTCACCTCCCTGGCCGGGGATCGAACTCGTGCTGCAGTGGCTGCGGGTAGCTTCATAGGTTGCGTGTTAATCCCTTGCACCACCAGGGAGGCCCCTTATTTTTTGCTAGTATCTTCATGCAAAACATTTTTAAAGATATCTGGCATCAGTGTGGTAGATTTGTTCAAATGATGAGCCGATATTGATTTGTTATTATCAATCACATGCATATGATTTAGAGTATAGTTCACTCTCTCATACTGTACAGCTTTGCTCGGAGTCTTGCCATAATGTCATTTATCCACCATGGTATCATCGCACAGGATACTTCCACTGACTATTTATTTTTTAAAACTGAGATTGAAAATTCCCTTCCAGTGACACATATTGACTTCTAATTGTTAGAACAGACACAAAGGTATTAACAACCCTTAGCACAGTTCAAAGTACAGAGAAAGCGACAAGGTCTCAGCAAAATTAAACGATCATTTTTTGGTGTCAGTTCAAAAGGTGGCTGTGAAAAGAATAAAATTTTGGTATTAGTCCTTTTCTCTGAAAGGCAAGGAGGAGGGAGTGAGGAGAGGAGGAGGAACCACTTAAATTTCCTTCTTCTCCAGCTCTAAATTCAGAATTACTATTCAATTACAAGACAGAATGTCAAGATATAATAAACTGAACTGAAAAAGGGAAAAGAAAACATGCTCTTTTTTTCTACAAATGAGGTTCAGAGCTTTTGCCCATTAAAGTAAACCAAATATGTTTCTCTCAAAAATTCCAGCCAAAAGGCAGGATGCCAAACACACTTAACAGATAAATCACTGTTCCAGGGTCTCTCTTTTACTCTTTTCTCCTTTCTTTTTTCTTCTTTCTTTTGCTACACACACACACACACACACACACACACACAGATTTTAAAAGCCATCTCAATACCCCTCCTCCTCTTCTCAATCTTCTTACAGAAAAATAAACCAAAGGAAACAATTACTTTTGTTGAAGAAAGCATTGTTTAGGGGAAAAGTCACATTAAAATAAGTTCCACCTTCTTCATCAGAGATTAGCATTTCATATCTTGGGATCAAGCCATTGTCCTGCACACTATGTATAACTTATTATAGTTAATTTATCTCTAAGGTCATTGTAAACGAGGAAGGAGTTTGTAAACAAAAATGAATCACAGGTTTCATTTTTGTATCCTTTTCAAACTGGAAGACCTAACAGTTTCCTGTTCCAACATACAAAATAGTATTGCTTCTATCAACCTCCTCAGCGCTGTTGCCAGCAGTTTCCATTTAATTAAACTGACAGCAAAACAGGGCCTTTCACTAATGGGATCCAGACCATTTTTCCTTCAATGTAAATTCTCAGGCATGAAATTACATCTGAAACAGACACAATAATCCTTCTATATCTTTGACATACATTTAATCTATAATAACAATTACTTTATATTACAGTATGTTTTAGATTTCAGTCAACCTTGTTTTAACAGGAATTCTAAAGTGTTATCCAATTTGAATTCACCTTAGCATTCCTCCAATGCCTTGGCTATATTGAGTCATAGATTATTGGTTAAAGACCAGATGCCAAAGGCTAATGTCCACAGCAGGGAGGAACAATTATAAAATGAATGAATTATGTTTCTGCTTGCATCCTTGTTCTCAAAATCAATTTATTTAAGTAAGAGCCTTTTCATCAATTGTTGACTCTAAGTAAATAAAAGCTATAGGCATTTATAAGTATGTCTGAATTCATATTACAAATCAGGGAATCAAGTATTTCAATAGAACTAGTCAAGGTAGAATATATTGATTAAGTGCAGCTTAGAGACCTGATCATATAACATAATTACTGGGCTGGCTCACTATTTTTCTCTGCTTGTAGGTTAGTTACTTTTCTGGTAAGGACAACCTATAATATATACTTAAAGCTTGACCCTTTCCAGTTCTTAAAACATAAAAATGAAAAATTCTCCTTATTGGCTGTATCGATTAAAGAGATCTCTTGTCAGATAATTTAACATGGAAATCGAAAACATTAAGGTAAAAAAAAATCCAGAAGAATAATAGGGCTGTGTCTAAACAAAATAAAAGCACACAGCAAATTGAGTAGAGGAAAATATCAACTTGTTCTGATTGTGAGACAATAGAACATTATGATTTTGAGTAAAAACTGTTTGTGTCAAATGTCACATTAAAAAAAAAAAAACCTCTCACACTCAGGGCATGTCTAGAAATCTGCAAAGTAGGTTGTATATGAATATAAATAATTTGAAAATGCTAAGCTCTGGTGTCAAGGAAGGTTGATACGCTCAACTTAGTCCTCTTCAACACCTTGATGAAATGGCAGTTCCCTTGGTATGATGTGTCCAGCTACCAAGAAAAGACCTGTCTATTTCAATGAAAGAAGTTTTGTGTAAACACTTAATGCCCTGACCCCTTCCTTACCCAAAAAGAAAGAATAGTTTGCATGCATGCCATATTTTAGGTTCAATTCTTGCTCCACATCCAAAGAGTTACTCTTCTATTTGGCCAGTCCAAAACACTAGCACCATTTACTATTAGTGGATCAAAAAAGAATTCCATGAACAACTTCATGTAACAAAGAAATCACTAGAACATGAGTATTTCAGGACTTGCTGAAAATTATATCTTCCACTATAAGAAATAATGTCATTGTTCTCTTGGAAAATACAAAGCAAAGCACTTTATTTGGGGAGAGGGATATTTGCAGAGGAGTGAAAGAACTGTCTTCAGAATATCCTGACAGTTTCTTTGAAAATGAAACATTTCATTTATACAGCAGAAGACAGTTGTGGCAAGATTAGAAATCATTTCAAATCTCCCAGGCAATCAAAATACAGTCTTTTCATGCGGATGGAAGGTCTCTTGTTTTACAGAAAATGCTAAATAAACAATTCTATGGGCAGAAATGTGAAAGCAATTTATTATTGTTCTATTCACTTTGGTTAAAACTTTAGAAACCACATGAAGCCTATAAATAGAAGCTTTCCTTTGTCTTTGGGATGCTGAAAGCAGTTTCTCTTAGGTCCAAGGCGAAGAGGCAGGAAATTATTGCTCTTTCTCCACTAAGGAGTAGCACACCAATTCAGACAATGCCTGAAAGATGAATTCTTTAAAAGCACAGTATATGGGAAAGATAGCAAACCTGTCCACAATTTTTAAAAAATCAAGGGCATTGTATCATAAATGGATTATAATGTGGGTTTTCTTTATATTTTAGACATGGGCAACTTAATTGCTTATGACAGAACTTTATGTTAGATTACCAAAAAGAGCATAAAACTGTAGTTGTAATGATGACTTAGAAATAGGATACTTTGGAAGGGTTTACTTTTGGACTTTGGAAAAGAAACACAAGTTCTGTAAGGACTGTTATAAGGTTCAGAGAACCTAAGTAACAGTTGGCCAATTTCAAATACATGAAGTTAAGCCTGGAAATAATGTGCTTAAACAAAAAGAAGACATCATATAAAATTACTTCCAGCTCAGTGTTTTTAAAACTATGGTTTGCAGCCCACCAGTAGGATTATGAAACCTATTAGGTGGAGTTGCAACCAGCATTGCATACAATAAAGTAGAATATAATAGAAAGGAAAATGCTAGAGTGCATCACTCCTAGCAGAGTTAAGTAAGGCTCGGTGAAGCCATTGTCACACACACACACATATAAGCATTTGCATGGGTGTGCATCTATGGACTAGCTCATCTTGTTCAATTTTTGATGATAATAACAATAATGGAAAATTAGATTAGGTGTATTTGTATCCCGACAAATCCCTTCCTAGGAAATTTTCATGAAATGAACCGTCCGCAATACTGTCACACAGTAAGAAAATTAATGTTTTCCAGAATCTTTCTAAAAAGCTAAAGTCTAATTGAGCCTGGGTGTAATATGCCCTGATGTGTTTCCTGAATAAAGCTATGAATGAATAAATAAATGTAAGAATGTACGAACAGATGGTTATCTACATGAATGCAACAAGTATATCCAAACCAAGAGGTTACATGGGCTACTCCCAGGAGCCTAGAGCTCCCCCTTTATTGCATCAAGCTAGTTCTAATATGGTCAAAATTAAATGCCAGCATCATTTTTCTACTGTAAATGGCACACATATTAGCAGAGACATTAACGCTTACAGGCCATTGTAGCTACATCCTAGACAAACCTCTACTTGGAAAGGGAAAAATTGAGTTAAATGTTCAGGCAGTTTGTGCACACAAAATAAATCATCCTGCTGAAAGATGAGCATTTATCCATCAACCAGCTTCAGTTCTCATTGTGTAAGAAAACACAGGGATGAAAGAAAAGGACTTTTTTATGTCAGGATACATGACAATGTGAACCATCACCACCTCAGTCCACTGTTGGTCTCATACCACTTCGCTTTCCCCCATTTGTGTACAAAGAATTGTGGTCATAGCTGAAGGCAAGGCAAGGCAAACATGTGACTCACAAATCATCATGGATCCATCAAAAATTTTCTCTGCACTAGGCTCCCTGGACAATACAAAAAAGAAAATGCCTAGGACAACAAGAATCTTCCCATAAGACACTTGAATAAAGCAAGGAAGATATACCTTATAAGGAAATGTAAGTAGGAATATGGCCACATCCAAACAAAACCAATGGTCTGTGTTTACTTGGTGGTCAATGTTTTAATCAACTACTTTAGTAAAGATACAGAAGATTTCTCAAACTTGGGAGATGACACAGTTGGAAGACATGACCCAAATGTATGAGAGTCAAGAGCAAAAAGCTCTTAAAAGACTGAAAATTGGCTGAAAGCAAATAATGCTACATGTAATAAGGGAAAATGCAGTCTCACACTTAGTTTTAAAAAAGAAAAAAATGATTGTACAAGAACAGAATGGTGATGGCTCATCTTGACAACATTTATACAAAAATAAAAACCTGTTTTCTTAGCTAACCATAATTTCTATATAAGCCAACAGAAAGCATTGCTCAGAAGAAACAATAAAGAATCGGCAGAATTCATAAAAATATAGGTCCAGAATAAAAAATGCAATGAAATGCCACATTGGTTACACAACATATATAGTCGGCAGATTGTATTTTTAAATGGGCATTGAATAACTAACACATACCAACTGAAGAGGAAGATAATGTAAAACACTCTAGGGTGAAAGTACCAGGATATTTAAAAGAGAAATTAAAATATCAGAAGAACCAAGAAGATTTCAGGCACTCTTAAAAGGAACATGAGAACCGCCTTTAACTGACTTTTATGTGGGGCAAGAGTTTATAGTCTTATCTTTTAGAGTTTATTTTGGGAACTGGTTCCCAGTAGGCAAATGTGGTGGAGCCACAGTATTTTGTCCAATATAAAAACTGTGAGCTTTCTAAAATTCAGAGCATGCAAAAAAAAAAAAAAAAAAAGGGCAAATAAAACTAGTACTACTGGAAGAACAATGGAAGGATTACTATGATGGATGTAAAATGGGATCAGATTGAACTGGTGAAGTTCCTTACAATTAAGAGCCTTGGATTAGAGCTGGGAACCCAGGGAGTAGTAATATGGCTTCCTGGAGAAGGAGGCCCAGAGCAGGGTCTGTTGAAATCAATTCTAAAATGTATTCTCTAGTCCCTTTTACCACTTTTTAATTTTCTTAAATTAATATGTATCTAAAAATTATGTCTTTATTTGAACTAAAATTGTTTCCAATTTCCCAAAAGCAGTTATGAAATAAATGATGCATTTCTAGAAGCAGTGGCATTTTAGGATCAAGAAAATAAGAGTAAATTGGAATTTTTATTGTTATATAATAACAATGTTAACAGTGGTAGCCTCTGGGTAGTGGGACTATGAATGATTTTTCTTTTTTCTTTTTGCATATCTTTCAGCAATAAAAATCATATTACATTTGTAATGGGAAAACACATTTTACAAAGATAATTTAGAATTAGGTTAGATTTTTATCTAGAAAAGTCCCACTGGTGAAAAGTGAAAGTGGTGTTTAAATTATGACATTTCAGTATTTCCCAGAGAATATACATCATTTTCATTCAGCCAAAGCATTTTCATTCTTAGACCTCAAATCTAATTTCAACATCAATGACTGAGAAGTTGCCTTTACGTTACTACTGCTCAAATATACCCACATGTTAACATTTTAGTGGGCAATGCTCTACCAACATTCTTTTATTTACTAACATAGTTAATCTAAGTTGTAAAGTTAAAGTCTCTGGTTACTTAAAAAAAGGGCATTTTTGTTTTAAATAAGGAGAAAAGATACAACCTATTAACATTTTCACTATTTTAATTGGCCTATTTTATTTTTCTGAATTGGCCTGAACAGCTCAAAAGCTGTTCACTTTGGACAGGCTATATCTTTACTAGACTACAGCAATAATGCACCAAATACCAACTCATCCACCTACCAGGACCATACTGCCCTTACTTAATTTTCAGGATAGGTGGGGCAGGGAGAGAATGAAGATTTATTATTATAACCCATTCTGGGGGTTCATAAGCTGGGTTTCTAAAAATAAATGTTTGTTGTTCTGATTTAACATAATGCTAAAATGGGTATACATTTAAAATTCACTTTCCCTATGTATTTGGAGAATATTTGCTATTATCATTAAAGAGGGATGTTCAAAGGAGGTGTAAGTATGAAATAAATATCAATATAACTCTGAATATACAATGTTCTTTCAATAAAGGCTGGGCAAGGGTCATAAAGCTATAAAAAAAATTACCCTGCCCCTTTGGACTATAACAGCTAATCATTAGCCATCCATTCGTAATGTTTACCTTTTAGTGTGTTATTTTCACATTTTTCTTCATGGGGACTAACCATTAGTATCCCCTTAAGACTAACAAAAGTACATTCATTGCCTGCTGGCAAATGATTTCCGGCCCCAAAGCATTTGCTGGTAGAAAAAGTTAAAGTATATCTAGGCTTATATTTCTATTATTGTTGGGCATTAGCAGTAGCATAAATTTTTCTTCCCAAGAATTTCATTCTAACTGGCTTCACATATAATAATAAAGAAGGTATCCCAAATTCACATATACTAGTTACATGTTTGTGAATCAAATTTAGGAAAACACAAAAATGTAAACACTCTAGGTATCTCAGAAATTTTCCACTAAATGGACATAGTCTACATTCATTCTCTATTCCATCCTTTCTCCCCCGACCCAAGAAAGACTACCCCAAAGCACCATTAGCACCCAGATTAATATTCTTCTGCATTTTAAAAAGAGAGCTTGTTTGCATTTAAACATGGCTATGTAAACAAGGTGTTTGACTGAGGGAGATTTTTTTCTCAGAGTATTCAAGAGCTGGAGTGAAGCTATTTAAAGAATGGAGTATTCAATTCCTTAGGCCAGATGCTAGTATAAATATGAAACTATGTTCACACTGCAGATGAAACTATTTTTAGTTGGTACATTTTGAAGAGCCCTATTCAGTTAAGTATTGTAGGGTGGGCTTTCAGTAAGCTACAAACAGAATCTAGATGGATTCTTGTGCCTGTGTGAATACACTGACTCAAGGGTGATAGGAGGGCTGTTACACACTATGACCTCACCAGGTTAAAATACCAGATTTTTCCTGCAGGTTAGTAAATAGCCACTGCTCCCTCCGCCCCTCTGACTCCTCCATCCAACCCTTTAGGGCTCATGCTGCCTCCCCCATGGCCTTGGATCCTCCCTTGGGAGATTCAAGCAGCCCCTACAGTCCAGAAACTGCAAGGCTAACACCTAGTAAACACCCAGAGTCCTTAGCAGCTGCTAAGGACTGGTCCTGAGGTCTGTGTTTATACTGACTGATGTTTGCTTGTACCTTACAGCTGTTCATGTGATGATTTTCTCCTTTGACTCTACCTGATTATCCTGTGAGATGGCTCTCATTTTGATTTCAGACCTCAAAATCAAGAGAGTTACAAATCTAAAAGGGGTTTGGGGACTATAGAAATGTACAAATATAAAACTACTCTGGGGCAGATCTTGGCAATGTTTTTCACACCAGCCACATCTGTCTCTGGGTGTAAGCTCAGTTAACTGACTGTTGCTAATTAGGCCAATGTAGGTGTGTTGACTACACAGGTCATTTCCTTCCCAGTGCCTTACACATACTAGATATCATTATATAAGTGCTCACAGGAGTTCATGTAGCGATACAGTCAAAGATGATCGGAGTCTCCTAAACTGGGATATGGGCATAGAAACCAAGAGTGCAGCCAAGACACTGCAAAAAAAAAAAAAAAAAATGTCACCATCCACAGATACTTGCTGTGATCATTTTCCACTGAACTTTGCATGAAACAAATGGACAATGTAACGAACTGTATTGCTTCTTATTCAAATAAAGGGGGTTCTTCCAGGCTTCAACCAAATGGATGCTGTGTGGTCACAAGCTACAGTTCTGGACTGTCAGGCCACCCTCCCTGTGGCTGCAAGTCAAGGAGCAGTAGGTGTGGGCCATACCCCTTCAATGTCTCACCATTAGTAGGTAAGCAGAGGACAAGGTAGAGAAACAAAGTCCAGGGCTAGGATGATGAATGCTTTACTTAGAATCTGAAATGGAAGATAAACCAGCAAACTGGGGATAAAGAGCTGAGAGGCCCAGAGCCTTATCTTGTCTTTTTTCATTTATAGAAAATTAATTCAAGAAGAGGAATCAAAAATGAGGAAACCAAAAGAGAGACCAAAAAATAATTATTTTTCTTTAAGTGCATATTCTGTTTGTTAAACAAACTCATGCATTATACAAACCAAAGGGAGTGCCTAAATTCCTCTAGACAGTCAGTATATATATTTCCATTGGCCGTAATGGAAGAAGAGTAGCATGTTTTGTATGAAACCAGTTGCCACAACTACCATTCCCAATTTAAAACACAAAACAAAATCCTGACTTTAGAGCCAAGAACACAGCCCTAAATATTTCTCAAGGTTTTACTAACATTAGAAACCACTCTAATTTCTCTCAAGGTTTATTATGATATCACCAAATCCCAGCTATGTATTTATAGCCTTGTGAGTCCTAATTACCATTCACTTACTCTAAGATCATAAACATATTTTGGCGACTTAGACAACTGATACTGTTAGTCAATGGATCAAGGTATTGCACATGGATGATAAAATTCATTCTAGTCCAAACTCCAGGAGTTCATTTGTCAGATATTTTATGCTGCTGGTCTTTTAATGAATCATTTACCTTTAGTAGTAGTTGCATTCAGAACGGCGGTATTTCTAGCCATTGGCACAACACTCCACTGAATTATCTTTTTCTTTCACAGCATAACGGAGGAGAGCACAGTCAAATGGAAGATGGCCTTCAGTGCACTGTTAGCATTTGATTGTCTGGCAAACACATTCAGACCCATTTCTCAAACCACATGCAATGTTCTGACTACAAACATGCCTGTAGAGTCATGAGTGAGCATCCTAAGACGTGTCGTACATATTTAAATGATTAGGAAAGCGGTACGAACAAGAGGCTGTTTCCAATGGTGTGTCAGCTTTTATCAATTATGCAGCGCTATGCACATGTGAGCCTTTACCTTTGCTTTTCACATGCTGTTAAAACACACTCCCTTTTAGAGCACAGTTTATTTCCTTTTGCTTTGCTTGAACCCAATGCTTGGGCAAAGAGGTTACCCTAGCCAACCTGAAGGGTTAAATCTCAGAAACTACCTTTGAATGTGTGAATTTCTAAAGAAACTCATCTTACCCAGGACTCAAATTTTGCAAGGAGACACAATCACTGTTTTGGGCCAATTGGAAGTAATGATAATTACCATATTCCTCACCTTAAGGGGATCTCTGTTCAGAAACTGCCCAGGGACGAGACTCTTTAATTCACATCTTCAGTGGAATCCAAGCATCTCCAAAGTAAGATTCATGTCTTTATTCCACTGTTCCTATAGCATCTTATATATCGGTGCTCAATTACCAGTACTGAATGCAAACAGGGCAGGTGCACAGTGGATAATTTTCTGACTTCACAGCAGTATGGCAGTTATACTTCTGAGCCTATAGTTAAATTCAGTGCAACTGGTTCCAACCCTTCCCAGGCTTCTGTTTATGAGTCTTGCCACAGTCCAAACAGGTCTCCTTGCTATCAATAACCTAGGTTGGGTTGTTGCCCAAGAGAAAAGTCTCAAAGGAAATGAAGCAAGTGTGGTATACGTTAGTGGTACCCAAGTCAATTTCAGGTAGTAAATAAATAAACACATTTTTTATTTTAAAAATTGTGTATTTCTCTTCATTTTCACTTATCACAAGTAATGCAGATTTTTCAGTTACAGTATTACTATAAAACTTCCTATTAAAATAAAGATAAGTGAAAAAGCAGTTAAATAAAAATATTAAGTAAATAGTAAAATAGGGAGATATTGATATAACAAAAATTGTCAAATTGGCTTATAAATGACTAAAGTCTAGAATGTTCTATTTAAGAACTAAGACTTTAATAATGTTACCATTTATCAAGTGTTTTATTGTGCCAGCATTGTCTTTACCACCTGGAATTCGATTTTATTAAATCCTACAACATTCCTGTGAGGCAGAAATTAGACACATTTAAAAAAATTGGGACTCCAGATTCAGGTCTGCCAGACTGAACTTGTACCATTACATTAGGCTGCCTCCAGATATAAGATTTAATGCCCATTCATTCAGCCATTCATCCCAACACATGCAACACATGTATTGGTCACCTACTACATGCCAGACAGTATCTTCGATTAAAAGTGGGCTTGAGGAATCTTCATTCCCTTAGCCTAGTAATGGCAAATCTTGTTCAGAGACAAAAGCAAAGTTTCTCATATTGGACTTCAACTCATGGCCCCAGGACATAGGCCAAATTTAGACTCATAAACAATTTGCAGAGCCCCCTAAGTAAAAGGAAAAAAAATATATACTATTTCACAGATATTTAGAATATTGAGGGTGACATTGATTCACATAATAAACAGTTGTTAGTAGTGACCATTGGTTCTACAAAAAAAAAGCTTTTCAAAAGAAGCCTTAGGGCAGTTCTCATTTTAGGAAAATCCTCATCTACAAAAAACGAAACCATAGAAAATGTATTTACATGACCAAAGGGTGCTCTACTTCACTAAAAGAAGTTTTCAGGGCTTCCCATTGTCATGAGCCTTAGAGCACTCTAAGAGGAAGTAAATAATAAAGATATAATGTGTACACAGAATGTCCAGATAGTAAAAAACAAAAATTACCTATTGTCAATTTCTGCTGTCAAAATTTATAATCTGAAAATATAAAAGAAAAATATATGAGATGAGAGAGGCATGCTCTTCCTTCCCACACATGCATGAAAACCAGAAACCCTCATATCTGAAAATGGAATCCCACCAACTTTGTGGGTGGACACACATCATCCTTCTTTTGCTTCTTCATAATCTATTTTTCAATTTTGTACTCTTTAAAAGAAATCAACCAGCATCCCTTAACTGGGAGCTTACAGACAGATTTCAGAAAGGGGGCCCATGGATATCCTCAAAGGTTATTCCAATTTTGTGGGTATAAATGTTTTCTGTATACGCAGTCCATAGTGTTCTTTAGATTTTCAAAGTTATCTAAACACCACCTTCTCCCAAGTTTAAGCTCGATCAGAACAGGCACATCCAACTATCTTAGCTTCTTGTCACACATGCAAGCACTACTAAGAAAATAACTAAATATATTACTTATTACTTAGTTATTGCAACATGGATGGGGCTGGAAGGGACCATGCTCAGCGAAATAAGCCAGAAAGAAAAAGAAAAATACCGGATGGTCTCACTCATAGCAGGAATCTAGAAAAATAAGGGACCAGGAAAAAGAATAACTATAAGAAAGAAAATATCAAAATCAACAAACAACTATGAACCAGAGACACTCTATGGGGGGTGGGGAAAGGAGGACTTGGGGTCAAAATAAGGGGGTTGTAATTGTAAGAGGAATATAAAAATAAAATTTAAATAATAAAAAAATACATAAAAAAAGAAAATAACTAAATAAACCTTGGCAGAAATGCATGAGGGTTGGGGTAACTGATAATCAGGTCTTCACAAAAGCATTTCATAATCTTCTTATCATTAGAGACTCCTTTCAGAATCAGATGAATGCTAAGAATGATCTAAGAGAAAATGTGTGTTCAGATACAGAATTCTGCATGAAGATTTGTAGGCTGTTGGGAATCTCCACAATAATGCATACATCAATCTTTAATTAAGAACCCATCACTCAGATGATTCCCTAGAAGAACATTCAGGCACTTGACTTATAGTTCTAGTATGAGGGGAAGTGGGGGAAAGATGATCATTGTCAGTACACCTCTTGCCAAACACTGAGCTGGCTATTGATAGTATAGATTCTATACCATCCCTTTTTTCACTCCCAGAAAAGATGCAATAGGGAAGTTTTATTCAGCCAGGAAGCTCTGCCCAGGGTGAATTCTGTGACTTTGTGAGATTCTCCATCCACTACTAACATTGCCTTTGGGAGAAAATGTTTTATATGAATTGATTTGATTAACCACACTAGCCCCATTTGCAACCATGAATAATGTAACCAGGTATAAAGTTGACATTTTCATGGAAAAGTTCTATCATTTGCAAGCTAAAATATTATTTTTTAGTTTGTAGGTGATACAAGCTAAGAATATGATATGAAAATATTGCTCTGATGAATCAAAGGGACCCAGTGAGAAGATAAAGACTTAACATTTTAAGTTTCAATTGATACCCTTTTATCAGGAGAGCATACCTAGGAATGAAAAGTCTTCATATTTATGAAACTATAAGTCCAAATAAATCAGGAAAAATCCGTAAGCTTAATTATCTTCCCTTCATCTCTGAATTCATTCCGGGTGAAAGTGCTAAAGCTTTGGCAAAATATTAGGCATTTCAATGAGAAGTATATAATTTGTGTATTTCTTCTGTTAATCAGACAACTTTAATATGAACCACTATGTATTTATTGGAGACAATGAAAGGTCAGAATTTAACATCAAGCATGGGAATTCTATCTGGAAAGCCAAGTTTGAACAAAGTCCAAGTTCCTAGTGGGATGAGTAAGTCCCTAAAAAACAACAACAATAACAACAACAACAACAACAACAAAAACAAGATCTAAGCCAGATAGGATGACAAGATTCTTCACTTCTAGTAATATTTTGGTAAACAGAAAGATCACCTGGGTGGGAATCTCCTCATTTATTCAATAATTGTGTATATGAAAGTAATGCTAAAGGAAGAGGAGTCAGAATCTCTGCTCTTTAAACACTTACAAATTTGTTCATTTGTAATATATGTACTCAGGAACCTTCCTCCAAATTCCTAGCACACCTTCATCAGACATTGGTTAAACACTTAGTTGTGTCTATCCCATTAGGGTGTGAGTTCTTGAGGGCACAGACTGGGTCTCTTTCATGTTCATCTGCCTTCCACAGTAAGGACAGTGGCCTTGCCTTTTTAAGCACTCAGCCCAAACAACAGTGATTCTACTTCAAAATAAAAAAGTTTTGCTAAACATCACAGGTGTCCAAATCTCTCTAGATCAGCACTGAGCCACAGACATATGTAAAATCTTCTAGGGCCTCCCTCGTGGTGCAGAGGGTTGAGCGCAGTGCTGTGAGGCTGTCTGCACCTTTGCAGGCCAGAGTTCGATGCCAGGGCTGGCTGGGGAGCTACCGACATGGTACAGCCGACCTCTCCTGTCTCGTCTGCTGCTCCTCTCAGCAGTGTATTTCTGTACATCTGCCTGCTCTGCTCCCCGCTCTCTCTGGTGAGTCTTCTCACCCACCCCCTTACTCCACGACTGTGTCCTGTACCCCACTTCCTAAAAAAGAAAAAGAAAAAAAAATCTTCTAGTAGCCACATTAAAAAATATAAAGGAGGGCCTCCCCTGGTGGCGCAGCAGTTGAGTCCTGGGCTGTGAAGCTGCCCACATCCTCTGCAGCACCAGTTCGATCCCCAGTCCCCGGAGAGGGTCCCACATGGTGCGCAGACCTCTCCTGCCGTGCCCGCTGCGCCCCTCAGAAGTGTATTTCGTCAGTCTGCCTGTTCTGTTCCCTGTTTGGCTCTGGTGAATTCTCTCACCCTCCCATGCTTCTGACTGTACTCAGTGCTTGTATAAATAAATAAATAAATCTTAAAAAAAAAAAACTTAAAAAAAAAAATGTAGAAGAAAAGGTATACCATTTTAAGCCCAATATAGCAAAAGTACTATTTCACAAATGACCAATTCAAAGATTATTGATGATATATATTCTTTTTCATGCTAAGTTTTTGAGTCTGGTACATGTCTTACACTTATCATACCTCTAATTTGTATGCTAAATATTCAACAGTTAAAGTGATATGTAGACCTATCAAAACAATAAAACTATGTTTACGAGAAAATAGTTTATACTGTTCCAATGTTTAATTTTAAACAGGAATTAATTAAAATTAAAAACTTGATTAGCACAATTCTAGGTTACTGTTAAAAGCAAGCTGCAAAATAACATACACAGTAAGATCTTAATATTAAAGCAAAAACAGTTCATACACCCAGAAACTCGAGGAGTAACCACCAATTGTTAACAATGTGTTAACTCTGGGAGGAGTAGAATTGAAAAGGAGGTGAGGAGGCTGAAAGGTTTAATTTTTTCTGTGGAGTAAAGAAAGTAGAATCAAGGAGAAAACAGGTTGAAGTACCATATTTTCTTTAAAAGAGACAAACGTAGTTATAATCTCTAAGAGTGATTCTAAAGATAAATTTCTTTCAATTAGGACTACCAGAAAGGTTAAGAAACCAGAAATCATGCTATATAAAGAATGTGAGATTGAAGAAGTTGGTGTTTGACCTGGAGAGCAGAGAATTGGAGTTGAGGGCAGCTATTTCCAAATATGTGAAACACTATTAAAAACAATGAAATTTAATTTGTTCTCTATTATAATAGTAACAGAATTAGGAGCAATAAAATATCATTAATACAATGTTTAATACTATAAGGCATAACTTTCAAAATTAATCAAAAGCAAGAATGTCCAACACAGGGATGGGTCAAAGGTGGAATGAAATGGTCATAAAGTAATGAGAGTTGCTAATTAATGAAAATATTATATAGTTAACTGATCATATGCTTTCTGCAGAGAACATTTAAGAAGTGCAGGGAAGATTCCATCACTAGAATTTTGTAGGTAGATTATCAACCCTCAGATGGGCCTCCCTGTTGGTGAAAGGGGTTGAGCACTGCACTATGGGGCAATCTACAGCCTCTGCAGCACAAGTTCGATCCCCTGCCAGGGAGATACCTACATGGTGCAGCAGACCTTTGATTCGCCTGCTGCTCCCCTCATCAGTGTATTTCAGTCGGTCTGCCTGTTCTGTTCCCCATTCTGTCTCTGGTGAATTCTCTCACCCTCTGCATCTTTGTCCTGTACCCCAGCTCTTGTATGCATAAATAAATAAATCTTTCAAAAAAAAAAGATTAGCAACCCTCACATTTTATTATTCTCTGAGATCTGTCGTGATTTAAAGGCATTTGTGAGGTATTACAAATGTTCACCAATGTCCAATTTTCCTCTCTTCCCCAAAATGTTGCAGGATTATATATCCTTACCTCCTTAATAAGGCCATGGAATTTATCACTTCATTGATTAATGAAATGTGATTAGAAGTTACTCATATTACATTACTCATATTACATTGTAATATGAGTACTCATATATATGTTACTCATATTACATTGATTATAAATATTGCATTGTTGTGGCCAACTCTGTCCTCCCATTTTTTCTTCTTAAGAGCATGGAAACAAATGTTAATATGGAGGTTCAAGATGGAACCATCACAGAAAGAAAGGTTATTCCATAGTGCCCCGTATACCACAGTGCAAAAAATAAACTTTCGTTGAGTTAAGTCACTGAAATTTTGGTAATGTTTGTTATTGCAGCTAACTCAGGCTGTCCTGACATACACTGAAAATTCTTTCTCAAAACCTCCAGGACAAAACCACACAAAATCACAGCCATAGCAGTTGATTTGGTTTATTTTAAAATAAATAGATCCCTTAAGGATAAATAGAATTTCCAGTTTAAACCATCTGATAGACACACAGCATCACACACTATCCCTACACATCCAATAAGCCAACCAGAACAGAGATGCATAAGACAGAGCCAGTAAAACACACACATTTTACATGATCTCCCAACTACATTTGAATTCCTGACACCAAATTTTCTAACCAAATACATCAGCAGTTAATTATGATCTAAGCAAGATCAGAGGAGGTAAAAGCAGATGGTTTGCAGAACAATACACAGCAACGTAAATTCTAGTCCAGAGAATTTAGATTTTAAAACATCACATTAAAATCATTTCAAAATAACCCTTGAGGTTCTCTAAACCCCTAGAGAACTGAGATCTTGGGTTATTTAACACCAACTCGATTTTAGTGTCTGTTAAAGATATGCAAATACTTGGAATTAACCTGAATAAAACATGTACTATAGCCGACCCTTGAACAATGCAGCAAAGTAGATGTCTGGAACAGAAATCTGTGTAACTTTTGACTCCCCACAAAATTAACTACTAATGTCCTGCTGTCAACCAAAGCCTTCCCGGTAACAAAAATAATTGATTAACCTATATTTTATAAGTTATGTATAATAAATACTGTATTCTTACAACACACTAATCTAGAGAAAAGAAAATGTTATTAAGAAAGTTGCAAGGAAAAGGAAATATATTTACAGCACTATAATATCTTAATTAGTACCATAAGTTTGCATCAGCTGTGTACAAGATGAATTGTCTCAGTTACCTTCATCAACACTGTCTCATATGATGCAAAACAATATAGATTTTATTAACATATTACTAACACTAGTCATCAAACACAAAAAGATACTGTGAAAATAAATTCAAATTTATTTACAGATGTAATAATTCATGCATTGATAACATCAGTTGGAAAAAAATCCATGTGGAAGTGAACCCTACACACTCCGAATCCCCAGTGTTCAAGGGTCAAATGTCATTTATATATTAGTAATCTTTTTATGTTGCAGTTTTCCCCTATACTTTCTTTGGGGGAAGAAAACAGCATTTTGTAAAGCTGACTTTTCAAAAGGAAAGAGGAAAAGAAACTAATATCTGGACTAAATTCTCAAAGCTCCCCCTGTGTGCTTGGCGGTTTCCCTATCATGAATTAATCTAATCTTCCTCAGGCCTGCGAGACAGGTATTGTTAACTCTGTTTTACAGATAAGCATTAAAAACAGAATTAAAGTTTTTAAGGTCATACAGTTGATGGAGCAAGGATCGAATCCAGGTTTTCTGTCCTATTTTAAAATCCATGCTCTTCCCACTATAAAGGCTGTAAAGGTTTAGTACAATGGTCAAAAAGAAGCTAGCTTCTATGTTTGCTCATTCTTCAAAATCTTTGAAAACATTAATACAAAACAATGGGAACTAAACAAGCATTCTCAATTAAAAAAAAAAAAAAAAAAGAGAAACCCACGCAGAGACGACACATGTAAAAAGCCTATATTTACACACAGCCATCATGTGATGGGTAATTAGCCAGGTAACTATAGGTTTTTCTCTGCTAGAAAAATATATGTTTCATCATGCTTTGAAATCTGCCTTATTATCAGCGCTGCTATGAAAACAATGTTTTATTTCTTATTGAGTGAATAGGCCAGGCGTGAAGCATTGTTTTTGTAGGACCTAATAGAATACTTTCTTTGTGAACCAAAGAAGTAGATTGGGTAGTTGGAAGGTGGAGAATATCCCCCATTATGATTAGCAAGCAACTATTTTAAGGGAGGTGAGGATTAAAACAGTGCAATTGCCTAGAAAAAGTAGTATTAGCGATTGTGCTAAACCCATCTCCTTAATAACCTGTCACCTAAAAAAAAGACAGATTACAAACAAACTGATAATAAAAAAAGATAAGACAGAGCAAGTCCAGTCAGGATTTGTTTATTTCCCTGCACACTTTTGTCACTGTTCTAATCCTGAAACATGAAAAAGATCCCCTTGAGGAAGAGAGGAATTAATAAATGCCAGTACTAATATGTAAAGTGTCCACATACAACAAACTCCTAATAAACACCCCAAATCCTCAGGCCAGCAGGCTAGCTTCCAGCATGTTCAAAAGCTCTCTCAAGGTTTACCAGAATGAGTCTATAAAAGATTGACTTCAAATTAGGCCAAGAATAGTTAGAAATTGAATACAGTAAATATTTTGCTTCTCCTACAGTGTACCAATGAGGGAGCCCCTCCACTAGAGGGTGTCCCGGGAAGTGCTAGAAAAGGAATCCAGTCACCCACTGGTATACATGGATGTCCTAAGTAGACTCAGAGTAGAGAACAATGGTCAAAAATCCAGAGATTTCAGAGGAGATCAATCATAAAATCTCATGTTTACTTAGCCTACTAGGTATATCTTTGAAATTAGTGTGAACCTGATAGAGTTAAGACTGTTACAGGGAAGATAAGACAAACATATATATATATAAAAAAAAGATACTGCATTATAATGGTAGTTATAGGGTAAGGTGCTCAATAAAGTAGTAGAGACACTACTGTGATAAGAGGTCCATAAAGCAAAGGAAATCTGTTAGCTGGGTAGTTAAGAAGGGCTTTAGAGGCTTAAACTGAGTCTTCAAAGAAAAGAGAGAATTCTTAAAGTTAAAGAGTCCTGCAAGGGGCATTCCAAGCATGAGTAAAGGCAGGAGCCACTCAAAACAAACTGGAGAGTCTGGAGGGCAGGGGAGTGGGTGTATGTGGTTAAAGAGAAAGAAGAATGAGCAGTTAGACTAGTTAGGCTGAAGCAGAAGGTTTACTTAAGGGATGGGAGATAAGGTAGGAAGATAAGACTGTCTTAACATTCTCTGTGAATATATAAGGAAATGATCACAGATATGACAGAGCTACAAGAATTTCATCGTTTATGGGAAAACAGAAGCAACTGAAATGCCCAACAACAGATAATTAAAGTAAGAAACATGTCCATGGTGAAACATTATGCAGCCAGAAAAACAACACTGCAGATCATTTTATAACTTGAGAGCACTGTCATGTAGCTCTGTGCAAATTTACACTGGGACAATGGGGGGGGGGACAGAGAAAGGCCAACATTAGATTTCATTTTTATAGGGAAAAAGTATATGCATATGAATTCTTGCCTATACACACATTCGCATACATTGGCATACAGATACATAAAAATGCTAACGGCAGTTACTTGTGAGTAGGAGGGAAATTAACAACATATATTTTGCTTTTTGTCTGTATTGCCTACATTTTCTAATATAAATATGGATAATACCGGTATTAAGAAAAATAACAACAAGGAAAAGTTATTTATTAAAGGAAAAAGAAATAGAGGCTCTGATAAACAGTTCCCTGGATGCTTGCCTACAACATTTGTATTTTAACAAGTAGGCATGAGATTATTGATGAAAAGGGGACTACAGGCTGAAAGCCAATATTTAAAGAAGGTCAGAAGTATAAAAGATGCTAGAAAAGATTAAAAATTGAGAACGCAAGTGGAGAGGTCTAAAGGAAGAAAATGGTAGGCAGGGAAGAAGGGCTCTGTGATTTTAGGGAAGAATGAAGCAAAAATACTTCCTCCGGGCACACTGACTGAAAACACCCAGGCGAGGCGCTAGGAAAACCCCCAACAGACTGCACTATTTGTTCAGCTCCTACTGTGCACAAAACACTTCCTAAGCTTCTGAAAACTCACTACTATTCCAGTGTATCCTCCATAAATGTATTTATTAAACTGTGATAAAAGTCAAATCTCAGATTTCCTCCACAGCAACCACACCCACCATGAACTTCAACACATAATGTTAAAGGAGAGAAGGGAAATGAATGCTTGACATTTAGGAAAATTAATATTTTGCAATAAAACCTATCTAAAAGATAAACAAGCTGTTTGGGAGAATCAGTGTCAATACTAAAATATATTAAAACTGAATGCCCAAGTCAAATATCTGTTCATAAATCCCTCTGGAAAAAGTCAAGTCAATTCACATGTAGGATGTATGTGCATTGAGTTTCAAGGTGAGATTATCTTGATAACTGTAATGACAGTCTATCATCAGTAATCAAGAGATGTGGGGTGGAGGGCAAACAAAAACATCTCAGAGTCACGATAACTGCAAAGAAGGATTAAGCACCTTCAACTAGAAGGGAAACTATTGAATCAAACTTCATATTAAAGGCACATTTGAGGCAAAAGTCAATGTACTTTTTAAGAGCTATTTAATAGACCATTGTGGACCAATTGGATTTGACATCTAAGTATCTTGTCTGACAGACAACACGTATATAATTGTTACTTAGGCAAGCAAACTCTCTCCTATCACCAAATGCAAATAGAATTAGTGCTCCAAGTTTGTCACTCTACCTATAATACCAGAAATTTAAGTTCTTACAAATTTATTTGTAAGATAAAAATCCTAAAGGGCTTTCCTCAATAATTCTCAGGTATATAACCAAAAATCAAAGATGTATACATGTAGCAAAGTACTCAGGCTGCCGCTGTATTTTTTTAATTCTTTGCTTATTTTCTCATCAGATGGTGATCATCACAGAGTTCACTGAGAAATGAAGCTAAAACAAAAGTGTGGGCTGTTTGCCTTTTCCACCATGGACTTTTATCATAGAGATGTCCATCTAACACCATCACAAAGACAAAGCCCCAGAGCAATAAAAAGAAAACAAAATGCAACAACTGGAGGTCAGGAGGATTCTAATGAATTAAACTATCACACATGGTATTTCAGGGAAGACCTGGTCTTTATCTTATTTAGTTGGAGCAACTTAAGCTGGACACCAAGTTATTCTTCAACTGTCGACCTTTACTGAGGTTAAAACTAAGTTAGGCAAGCTCTAACCTAACATCTGTTCCAACATCTCCAACTCTAAAATTAAAATTAAATTCTATAAACTTCTTTTCAGTTGGCTATTTGTTTTCAGTGCATCATCCAAAGAACATATGAATCTGAGGTTCTAAAAGCATTCCCTGCCATAGAAACACTAGAAGATCCACAAGTCAAAAGAAATTCCAAATAAAAGGCTCTTAATTTGGAATGAGCCTTCATGAGTGATGGCAGCCTGAATATTTAGACAGTAATATCGATGACCAGCTGTTAAATTGGTCAAACATGTTTAGATTTTGCAGACTTCCCTTCCAGCAGAAATAACTGAGATAGTTGAGTGATGACAACATACATCACTGTTACTTGTTCAAAACGCATTTACACACTCATTCTACCATTATTTCAGAACAATGCTCAACTGTTAGATGAGATGGCCAAAATGAATTTTAATTTTGAAATGAATTGGCATAACCTCCCTTATGTCTTCCCAAGTTCTCAGAAAATTGCCTGTTAGCAATTTGTTCTAAAGTTTTGTGTATCTTAGACCAGGCTCTTCGAAGTGTGAGCTTGCTCCTGTCGAAGATCCTTTGGGCTGTCAGTTTACGATGGCATAAATCAACCTCTTGAAGCAAGAACCATGTTGATGCTGGGAAAGTATGCCTTGCCAGTGTGTCCTGTGCTGTGATGAGATTATTTAGAGAATGCACAATTCACACAAAAACATTGTCAAATGTCTTTGTGAGAAAATCCATCCAGAAAGTATCTTTACACATTTTTGGTAAGCCCTGTAGGTAATTGCTTTCTATTTTGGACTCAAGGATACTATAAAGCCAAATCTGTTTTGGTGAGGAGGCTATTCTATAGGGATTCCTCATGAATATAATACTTCAACATATATCACCTAAAAGACCTCTCTGGTTAAGGAAAATAGTATAGCTAGTGCAATTAAAATATAAACAACAAATACCTTCACAAGACTGTTTAATATACATACAAAATTGACATAGTCTAAGAAGGAAGGACAGAAAGGAAGAAAAACAGAAAGGACTGTCCTGGTAAGAAGCATGTCTTCAATCCTAATAGGTTCGCTATATGTCTTAGGTGAAAAATCCTTATTATGACAAACTGTCAGCACCTTAACATGCTTCTTATTAGAGACATTGACACTGTTTTCTTTAACATAGAGCAAGAATCCCTCCCATATTTTCTCAGGAAGCACATTAAACTCAAACATGATCTAAAACAAAACTTCCAGAATTTCTAAGCAAAGATGATAGTCAATTTCTAACTAAGAGTATTTGAGAAATCACTGACACTACCGGTCACTCATGGCACAGTTTTTCTTGACAGAATTTTCAAAAGGAAAAAGTTATACAATATAAAACATAAAGCTATTATCTCTATAAAAATATGTGTGAATATATACATATATGCATGCATGCACGGGCATACACACACACACACACACCAAACATACCACACACAACCCTAAAGATTTTAATAGCAGTCTTTGATTGAGGTAGGTGGTAATGGGAGCAAAACCGGTCCTAAATCACTAGAACAAATGATTTGGCCAATTCAAAAGATACGAATAAGCTAATATTGTATCACAGAACTCACTGTCCTTTAGAACTGCCTTCTAATTTCTAATAATAACAACATGACGGCAAGACCTTCTTAGCCTTCAGAATCACAAATGCTTCCATGGATAGTAAGTGATTTTTTTCCCCTAATCTTCTTAAACTCCAGTGGTGCTCAGTACTACCCATTTTACCCACAAGGAACCTTAATGTATAAATGCTGTGACTTTTTCAGTGACAGATCCACATGTAGAGTCGTTTCTCCCACAGTCACATCCAATCCACTACTCTTTTAACACCAACATGTTGTCTGTTCCCCAAAGTTCACTGATAGTTCCAGCAACAAAAGGGAGAGGGGAAGCCACTCTTTCTCAATTTGATGGAACTTTAGAAACAGAAGTTTAACTGAGGGAACCCCCATCATTAAATTCAGCCATATCCTCCACACCCACAATCTCTTCTTGGTCTCTTTTCTCAATTTCAGTTCAGATTCTGATATCTTTTCTTTCTTTTTCTAAAGATACATTTGGGGATGAAACCATTCATAACTGCCCATCCACTGACAGTTTGTGGCAGCATAATTGACAATGAGTCTGCTGCAAAAAAATGAAAATGCTGTTTTAATAACCTTGGCCTAAAATACATTCTGTTGTATGCCTCAAAGGGTTTCAATAAAAAGTCAACCTGTAGAGACATATTTTCTTGGCTTAAACAACAATCCAAAGCATATAAATGTAGTCCAACTATAATGACATATTTATAGGCCAATAAAGCTTACACTGCAGCTTTCATACTTCACTTAAAGGAACTCTGTAAGAAGCAGTGTTATATAAAATAATTTGATTTTTTTGCAAACTATAGCCCAAGGAATAAAAAATGCAAGTTTGCTATGTTTAACTGATAGTGTTTATATTCCTTAGTTGCTAAAAATTTTGCAAAATGAAATAATTCTTCATTTGACTACTTCCAACTGCCATACCAAATATGGGTATCAAGTCCACTTTATTACAAAAGCTAAGTACTGTAATTCTAAAGACAAAAATAAATAACTAGAGGCTTGTGTAGTGAATGATTTAATCAACCCAATTCTTCTGGAAAAACAGGTTCCTGTGTTCGTTATGCTTATGAATAATACATTCCTTAACCCTTCTATTTTAACAAACTTCTTTTTTCTTTCTTTTTTTTTTTTTTGAATAAACGCCAGTATGAAACTGACTGAAAATAGGTAAAACATCTCACTGAGTAAAGTCACAATTTGCATTAGTTTCATATTGAACTTTCTTTCTTTGAAAAGGACAAAGAGGAGGGGAGGAGACAAATATTTTAACACATCTCAGAAGTGTTTTTAAAATTATTAGTTTCCCCACTATCGTGATGTGTAGTTTTAGTCACCAGTCATTTAGAATCTTAAATAAAAACTCCAGAGATTTTTATAAAGCAAGCATGACATCCGCAAATATTGTCCTTGAAGGGGAAGGGGATAAAAAAATGAAAGAGTTGTGCTTTGAATCAGAGCAGTTATTGGAAGCTGCCATTTGGGGCAGAGTTTCTCTTTGCGGAGTATTAATTTGTTGGCAGACACACATTTGTGAGAACATTCTTGTTTTTTTACTATTCAGAGAGAGACAGGAAGTGACACAAACTGGGATTAAAGGGAATTTATTCTACCTAAACATTGAGCAAGAAAAGTTCTTTAATTAGCTTTTATAGGTTAAAATCCCTTCTTTGAGAGTCAACCTAATTATTTTTTTATTATTATATATTTTATATTATTATAATGTTTTCATATGATGAAATAACTCCAGTTAAAAAAACAACAACATATTGGAGTTTTACTTTATTCATGGAAAGGTGAGATCTTTCTATTCTTTGCTTACTTTCATAAGAAAAAAAAGGGGGGGGTCTTAAGTAATCTCAGAGTTCATCTTCTTTCTTTGGTAAGAACAATGAGGAGTTGGAAGGGTTCTACAAAAGGAAAAACCTAATAAGTGTGTGAACTTCCATTAACAATGTGGTTTTGGAAGGGGTTTCAGTGTGGCCAAGAGAAAGAAAGATAAGAAAACCACTGTGTAACAGAAAAGTACAGACAACAAATATTTTGATGTTGCAGACAGAGAAAGGAAGAGGTTGAAGAGAAAGTTGCTGGGACAGGAATGCGTACAACAAATGACACCCCCCTGTCTCCCCAATATAAATCCTAACAATGTAGACTTGTAAACCTTAGATCAAGTAGATAATGGAAACTCATTACATTAAGGAAAGTTTTTGTTTCTCTTTCCACATTATTACAACACAGTGTGCATTCCAATTACAAAAGCTATTTGTCTCAAATTCCCCTCAGTTCATACCAACTGAGTAGAATTTCAAGGCCCCAAATTCTATCCTTAAAGGGGTATTATACATTAAAAAGGGGGAGGTATTATACATTAAAAAGTACATGGTGTTTCTTGCTCACCAGAGGAGACCTCTTCCAATTAAATCCCCTGTTGATTATTTTCCCTACCTCTGCTCTGATACCAAAGCTGTCTCTTAAATGAGACCAGGAAAAAAAAATCAGAATCACCTAGAAAGCTTTTTATCAGTACACATTCTTTGGTCTTGCCTCAGTTCTAGTGAATGAAGAATCTGGGGAAGCTGTATTCAACAATAAGTATTATTTTTAAAGTAGATTTAAAAACCACTAAATACTCTGAATATCCACTATAAACCAATTTCTTCTGGAATCAGTTATCAAAAAGGTAGATTGTGGACAATTTTTTAGAATTCAGAGACATCAAACCTCTAAATCTTTTGATGGAATAAAGAGATTGGGATTATTTTCATGTTCATTAATAAACTATCAATTTTAAAGAAAAACTGCTATAAATAATCTTGTTTATATGTGTGACATCAAGCTTAACCATCTACACATCCTTTTGTCCCCCGTGGGTTTCCTGTTTAGTTTTTTTATTAGTAACGGTATATTCCATAACTCAAAAAAAAAATCAAACAGAAGAAAGGTTTTAATGTTAAAGAAAACATAGGACGGTACAACTTAGGTCATATGATAGGAAAGTAACAGATGTATTATTTCTCATTATCATATGTCAGAAGACTAGCTATTGTGTGTTCACAAAATTAGGGGGTATAACAGCATATATAGGAAGATCAGTAAAAAAAAATTCTTGAGCTTTAAAATGAAAACCACTAGATTAATAATTTTCTCTAAATGAGCATATGACAATCAGGCCATCATATCCAAAATAGTACTGTCTGCCATCTACCAAAAAATGCCAGGAAACAGTTGATCGTTAAATTTAACTGTAAGAAAACACTAGTGCTATTCCCCAAACACAGCACAGTTCATCAGAAACCAAAATCACATGAAAGACACAGTCAGTTAGTGGTGTTAGTCAGTCTCTTTATGCCAATTAAAATAGCCTAAGTTTGTTGTAGTAGTTAAATTCTAGGCTAAAACAGGAAGTTGTCACATTAATGCATAAAATAGGGCTATGAAAATCAGCATTGTGCTAAAATGAAAGAAAAAGATGCCTTAATATGTTAAAAGTGAAGTTCCTCTTTGCCTTAAGAGGAAATAACTGGTCTAAATCAGAGGTCAACAACTTCAATCTTGAGCAATGCTAGGAGACTAAGTCAATGAAATGCCATGAGGAGAAATAAATGGAAAAAGAAAAACAAGAAAGGACTCAAAAAGTCACAGGAGAAAAGTGTTTTAAGCACTAGATTAATTATGGAGCTCCTCATATATGCTAATCACTTTATATCTTGCATCTCACAGTGACCCAGTAAAGTTCCCATATTTTCCAGATGGGGAAATTGAAGCTTAGAGGTTCAATTATTTGCCAAAGGCCACACAAGGAAGTAAGCAGCAAAGACAGAATTCAAACACCAACCAGAAAAACTACTCCACATCCCAAGCATGAGTAATTCTGAAGCCCACATTCTCCTTTAAAACTTATCCAGGAATATGGGCAAGAGAAAAAACATAGAATGCATAATTGATGAGATCCCTGAATGTTAAAAGCTCAAAGAAGCCTATGCCATAAGTTGTCAGTGAGAGGTTCCCCCATTCTGGCCTTGCCCTGTGGCTCCACCTTAAGCACCTCATCTCTCTTCCTCACTTTTCTCTCCACGTAATGTAAAACATGAAATTCTGACATGGTGTTAATACATATACTATCTACTTAGAACAAATATTTAAACTCTCCATTAATCCCATTTTAAGTGGCCCAATTATGTCATGCTTTGACACCAACTGGAAGCTGCTTAAGGCCATATGTTACATCACCCAGTTTCTATCACAGGTTTATATACACAGAAGGCCCTGGAACCAATAGGTAACAGCCACCCCTACACACCCAGTCATATGCCCATCATATTCCCAGGCCCTTTGAGGTTAAAGAAGTTTATAGGTCTGTATGTATATATACACACATATATTATATATAATATACAGTTAGATAATATATTTGAATTATATATGTGTTGATTACATACTGATTGTATATATACATATTTGGGCACACATATGTATAAATAACAGGGTTTCCAGAAAAATCTACCCAAAAAGGTAGATTACTGAATATGCCCACACATTACATTTAGAAGTATAAATTATATTTACCAAGGTCAGCCTTTTCCTTGAGAACATCTTTGAAGTTGAGTCCACTGTTCAGAGTTGACTGCCTGTACTTCAGCAGAGCTTCCTTTTGTCCATTTCTTCCCAAGGTCTCAGTTTTCACTGACTCAGCTTGGAGACCACATCTCCACTTAGAGAAATCAGAATGTACCCACTTGACGAGGTCTTCAAGCTTCACAATTACCTTTTCGGAAACAGCAATGACTTCATCCTATAAGATGAAGAAGAAAAAAACATTATTTGTGATTCTGAAGCAAATAATAAATTTTCAACAAAGCCCATTTAAAATACCATCTGAGTGATTTAACCTAACTAAAGCAGACAAAATAGGTTTTTCCGTGACTGAGAATCTTTAATAACTCACTTTATTTCAATGGTTTTACACTGCTGTTGTTTAGTTGAGGAATACTTTAAAGGATATATTTGTTAGATGATTAGGAAGTATCCAAAATTTCATCTGTAATTCTAATAGCCATTTTTAATACTAGTTGCCAAAGTTCCCACTGCAGAACTGACCACTTGGACGAAAGCTAATTTTTAAGTGCAATTAATTGCAAAAGTAAAAAAGTGAGAGCTAGATGACTAATGGTTAGCCTGTCTCTATATAAATGGTCTAAGTAAATCTGGGATTCTTGGAACTCTGACTCACCCCAGAATTCCTATGTTTATGGTACATTTTCCCTTGGCTTATACACAAATATTGAATTTAACTTTTGTCCTAAAAATTAAATAAAACTGTGATGTAATCCCAAAAGAAATACTTCATAAATGTTATGTGCTTCCCACTGAAAGAAACTTACACATTCTCATGTTTCCTAAAAACTTTGTAAGTTGAGAAATGAACTGATTTTTTCTTTTAATACATACAGGGTAAGAGGCTAGAGGGCGAGTGAGGAGAAAGCCTTCGCACCTAAGCAAAGTAGTTGAAACTTAAGTTTCTCCTATGGATCATAAATTTGAATTTTAACTATTTCTAATGGCTTCCAGGAAACAACAACTTTTCTGACTCAGTATTAATCCAGCAAAATAGTTAAGAGATAATCTATACATGGAGCGAAGTAGGGCCTTAGTTACCCAAAGATATTTTGGACAAGGCTTAAGAAGATCATCTGACTGGGTTTTAAGTGAAATTATTTGAAGCATTTGACATTTCAACTTGAATTGACTTCTTTTATTTCTTTTACTTCACATTTCTGAAGAAAGTTTAGCTGTGAAAACCCCTAAGCTGACAAAATCTTAGAAATGTTTTTGACAAACAACAACAGGAAGACGTGTCTAGGCTATAAAACAAAAGGAATTCACAAATGATTTTGGCTAATTTTACTGTTAAACATGACTCCTCTTTTTCCTCCACCTACACACTCACTCACACACACACACACATCACTGCACACACTACTCCAAAGCAAACAAAAAGGGGTTTATTAAGATAAGCTTCACACAATGAGAAGCCCGGGGTTTAGTTTTTTAAAATGTTTTAAAGTAGGATCTAAAATTTCACTTTTCCTCATCCAATTCCAAGCTGCTTCTGAGAAGAAAGTTTGTTAGGCAGCAATAAAATAACAAATACTCTATCAAAATGAAAAGTAAAACTTTCGTAATGGAATCCTTTCTCTTATCATGATTAAATATGAACTTGTACAATGTGGGAGACAAAGTGGAAACTGTTTTTATCATCTGCTCAAGAAAAAAATTCAATACTTTATAAACAATGGGGCATATTACAAAGTACCATTTCAGTGGATGATTTCACTCAGATGCACTACCCCATCCTCTTGAAATAAAAGATCTGTAGTTGTCACGCATTTTCTAGCTATTACATGGTGATTACTAAATGTCAGAATAAAAATTCAGGCCTGGGTATTGTTTCAAAGCATATGGGAACAGTTTCTAGATGGGGCACACTAGAAATCAAGTTTAGAATACACTGGAAAATAATTAAGTATCAAGGTATAAAAATCTCAACTTTAGCAAAGATGGAATTTGGCAAGAATTTTACCAAATATGGTTCCCTATGAGAGACAAGTCTGGAGATGAGTGTTATTTTTCAAATAGCTCTAACTATGATCAAATGATTATCATTTCAATTACCAGTTGCTTCAGATCTTTTCCAAGAAATGGCATGACGAGCTCTGGCTGGCTCACAATGCCCGCCAAACAAAGTTTATTAACCAAGAGAAAATACAATCCTTATGATGTCATTGATGAATAAACTCATCTTTCAAGATTTAATCTACAGATTCTGTCCTCCCTCCTTCTCTCTCTCTCTGAAGCAGATCTTCGAATATACACACATACATAAAAACAAATGCAGGAATTCACATAAACATGTATAAGCTATAAAAGCACATTCAGGTTAATTGTGAAACCACCAGTATATTTTACTGTGGATTCACAGAGAAACTGGCCCTGCAACATAGCCAAATGCCAGGATTTAGAAGGAAATCTGATAAGCGGAGGAGGGGGAAACAACAAGCCAACCCAAAAAACAAAACAGCCAACATATATATAGAAAATGTCTCAGGAAACATTACTCTGTGCACACAATGGCATAAATCACATGTTCATATTTACTATTCTGAGCAAGTGCTGACTAAAGTTCCTAATACTCACCGTTCTTGGGCAAGTTTCTATGTCTAAGAAAAGAATTCCAATAAGCTCATCTCATGATTACATTAGCTCTCTGCAAACTGAGAATGAGCACTGGATAAATATTGCTGATTTACTCTACTATAACACAAAAGGAACACAAAGTAGTACACTTTGTTATTCTATTAATGTACCTTGGCTTTTCAATTAACCTGGCTCCTAATCAATATTTATATAGGCTGTGTTGAGACACTTTTAAGTCCATAACCCCTTTCATCATTGTTCTGAGCTGCCTATTTCTATAAATTTGATTATGTTTCTACCATTGTATAAAAACAGCTTAATCAACCATGGAAACGGCTAAGTTAGAGAAGATCACCCAGTTAAGAAGTTGTAAATCAGTCAGTCTATGTGTAAAACTGGGGAATTTTACACAAACTGTCCAGACTTCTCACTTCTCTTATAAAATAATTTAAAGGGATATTTGGCCAAAAAAAAAAAAAGGCTTCTCCCTCCGCCCCCCAAAACCGTTGAAACTGAGTAGCACTTGCTTTCTCTAGATAAAATGCAAGATCTCCAGTTTACCATTAACCCCACCACTCCCTATCGCCTTACATACAAGTCCACTTTTCCCTTACCAGCCTGACCCTTTTGGCAGGCACCCAACACTGGAACTTGTGCAGCCTGATTTTATTCGCCTCCTTCATTTCAGTGATGAAGACAGTGAGGTTCAGTGGTATATTCTAGGGCCAGCTTCTGCAAGAACTTGGACAAGAATCCAGCTTTGCTATCTGCCAACATAGTACTCATCCTGTACTTCGGAGCCAGACTGCCTGGGTTCAAATCCCAGCCCTGCAATTTACTCACTGTGGAACACTATACAACTTATTTAGCCTGTGCTTCAATTTTTGTTATACATACTGAGCAGAAAAAACAAACAAACCAAAGTTAATGATACTATTTACTTCTCACATAATTGCAAGGATTAAACAAATTAACAGAAATGAAGTGTTGTGTCAGTGGTAGTTATCATTACCTTTGCTCCTCCACATTGGTGTTTTCCAAAGCCTGCCAAGCAGAGATCAGTTTAGGTGGCTCACGGGCAAACTTTTTTTTTAATATAAACCATTGGTTGCTTGTTTATTTTTGCGGTAACCTTTCATTTAAAGGAAAATGACACTGGTTTTCCATTTATAGGGAATATAGAAAATTTCCTCTATAAATAACTGCTATCTAGGGCCTCACCGGTGGCACAGCGGTTGGGCGCTGGGTTGCGAAGCTGCCCGCAGCCTTTGCAGCGCTGGTTCGATCCCTGGCCGAAGGCCGAGGGTCCCACATGGCGCGCAGACCTCTCCTGCCGCAGCTGCTGCTCCCCTCAGCAGTGTACTTCGGTCCTTCTGCCTGCTCTGCTCCCTGCTCTGGCTCTGGTTAATTCTCTAGCCCTCCCGTGCTTCTGACTGTACCCAGTGTACGTATAAATAAATAAATAAATAAATAAATAAATAAATAAATAAATAAATCTTAAAAAAAAAAATAAATAACTGGGAGCTAAAAAAAAATGGGTAAACTTGAACAAAACCATTAAGTAAACATAGGACATGTGGAAATGGCAAAAAAAAAAAAATTCAAGATGCTTTAAAATGACTGAAATTTGTGACCGTGTGTTATTATATCAGTGGTTCTCAAAGTGTGGTCCAGGAATTCTGGGAGATCTCCAAGGCTATTCCAGGGTTCCAAAGAGTCAAAATAATGATCAAAATACAAAAATATTATTTGCTTTTTTCATTCTAATTCTCTTTTCAGTGTATTAAGGGTTTTTCCAGACTAGATGACATATGGTACAACAGAGTACATACAAAAGCAGATATAAGAATCCAGCTGTCTCTATTAAGCTAGACCATAAAGAGATTTATAAAAATGTAAAACAATGCTGCTGCTTTTACTAATTTTTTAAATATGCTTAATTTTCATAATATATATATATATTTACACAATGGGTATATATTGCTATTTTTATTTTAAAAATCAACTTACACTAAAATTTCCTTTTTTGGTGTACAGTTCATGAGTTTTAACACATGGCAACTACTGATCATTTCTTGCTATAGTTTTGTTTTTTCCAAAACGTCATATAACTTGAACATACAGTATGCAATCTCTTGAGACTGCCTCTTTCAGTCAGCACAACACTTTGATATCCAGCCACACTGCTACATATATATCAATATTTTTTCTTTTTTACAGCTGAATAGTATCCCTAGAATGGATGTATCATAAAGTTTGTTTATCTAGTCATTGAGGAATACTGGGTTGTTTCCAAATTTTGTGATAACAAACAAAGCTGTTATAAATATTCACATATAGATCTTTGTGTGAATGCACATTTTAAATTCTTTAGATAAGTATCTAGGGGGATAGAGTCATATGGTAAATGCATATTTAGCTTTGTAGAAACTACCCCAACTGTTTTCCAGAGTTACTGCACCACTTTGCATTCCACCAGCAATGCAAGAGAGTTCCAGTTGTCTGTCATCTGTGCCAGTGCTTCATACTATCACTGTTAATTAATTTATTATTGTCATTTCACTATGTATGTAATGGTTTCTCATCATGTTTTTAATTTACATTTCCCTAATGACTAATGATATAGAACATCTTATCAGGTGCTAATTTGCCATCCGTATATCCTTTTTGGCCAAGTATGTGTTTAATTCTTTGGCTCATTTAAAAAATTGGGTTGGTTTGTTTTTCTAGGTTGAGTTTTGAGAGTTTTTTTTTTTTTAAGATTTATTTATTTATTTATACAAGCACTGGGTACAGTCAGAAGCGCAGAAGGGTGAGATAATTCACCAGAGACAGAGTGGGGAGCAGAACAGCAGACTTGACGAAATACACTGTTAAGGGGAGCAGTGGGTGGCAGGAGAGGTCTGTGCGCCATGTGGGACCCTCACCGGTGGCCGGGGAGCAGCCGGGGATCTAACCGGTGCTGCAGAAGCTGCTGGCAGCTTCGCAACCCAGAACTCAACCACTGCGCCACCGGGGAGGCCCAGTTTTGAGAGTTCTTATCTCGTTTGGATACCAGTCTCTTTATCTCGTTTGGATACCAGTCTCTTCCAGATATGTGGTTTGAAATATTTTTGCCCATCCTATAGCTTGTCTTTTTATTCTTATTAACAGTGTCTCTCACACAGTGAAAGTCTGAAATTTTGAATAAGACCAATTGGTCAGTTTTCTTGTACACACTGTGGTTTTGCTGTTTTATCTCTGAGCTATCTGCTTCGTGAAGAATTGACCTTATGTTTTCTTCCAAAGGGCTTATAGTTCTACATACAGAGGTCTGAAACATTTTGACTTAAGTTTGTTTAAGGTATGAGAGCATTCATTTATTTTTGCATATATATTTACATTATTTTTTAAAGATTTATTTATTTATTTATACAAGAACTGGGGTACAGGCCAGATGTGCGTGAGGGTGAGAGGATGCACCAGAGACAGAGTGGGGAGCAGAACAGGTAGACGGACCGAAGGCACCGCTGAGGGGAGCAGTGGGCGAGACAGGAGAGGTCTGCTGCACCATGTGGGACCCTCGCTGGCTGGCCAGGATCGAACCAGCACTGCAAAGGCCGAGGACAGCTTCACAGCATTGTGCTTAACCGCTTGCGCCACCAGGGGAGGACTGAATTTACATTATTTTTAAATGAATTAACTATTTTAATTTTTTTCTCAGTTTTAATTCCTAACATAGTAAATGTAAACAGATATAATCCATATAAACAAGAACTTGTTCAGGTCTTCAGCAATTTGAGTATAAAGACTCCAAAACGTTGAGAACCACATTACTTCCAAAAGTATAAGTTAACCTGCCCCATTTAGTGAATGTTGTGGCTTTCTTTCTTTCTTTTTTTTTTTTTAAATCTAACTCCCTAAAGGAGATGCAAAGAAGATTCATTGATACCTATCCATACAGTGGGGTTCAATACAGGGATGTACCCTGAGCTTAAGCAATCTAAATCTCTAATACTGCTCAGCCAGCATGGCTGCACTTTGTTGTAGAGGAAGACACTAGTTGTCTTCTAAGACTGTTCACTGTATAAAATTCTTGAAAAGATAGTTCGGAACAAAGACAGTTAGTGGCTCCACTCACAAAACATGCAGAATTCTGAGGGACCCATGGACAATACCCACAGAGCAACCTAGCACCTGTACCTTTCTTAGCTTTGTTCAATTTCTCTTCTTCCTTATTCTATCTCCTTACTGGAAAATTGTAGGAAACATGTATCTGTAACTATATCTGGGTCCAGGTATTCTTTCTCTGCATATCTTGAAGAAATCATTCTACAAGGGGATTCCAGTGTTCACTGCTAAGCCCACGACTACATTCTATAGTTTGGTTCCAAAAACACATCTACACTCCAGTCCCTTGCCAATTTAGATACCTCGGAGTCAATTCAAGCTTAGTAAAACTGCATCATCCGTTTGGTTCATGTGTTAAAAAATATCTTAGTTGACACAAGGGGAATTGAAATTTAACATTCCCAAACCATGGCGAACTTTGCACCGATATCTATTTTTTCCTTTCTTTTTAAATAATAACCTTCAAACTCACCAGGCACAGAACAAAGGCACTATTTCCCTACGTCTCCTACAACCAGGGGAAGCTGCATAATAAAGTTTCAACCAATGGGATGTGAATATTAATAAGGTGCGCAATTTCCAGGTCATGGCCTGAAAGGGGATAGACAAGTCTTTGGACCATATAATGAAGGCAAAACCCTTGGAAGAAAAAGAGGAGTCTGCTCCTGAGATAGCCTCATGTAGAAGAGCTAACTTACTAGCCCTGAACCACATCATGACTATGATACCAGAGAGTTTTTGAACTCCCAACTTGCTTAAGCAACTTTAATACTGGATCTTTGTTATACACAACTGAAACTCTATCCTTACTAATATATCATTTTCCAGGAAAAAGAACATGAATGGACCCAATGACAGATTGCTGCTGAGGAGGGCTGTTTTCAGTTATAATAATCAAGTCCACAAGACAATAAATAACATCAATGTAATATTAGAAGGACTGGCAGGTAGGGTATACAATGAGAACTGGAAAACACAGCATATTCACTAAATCTTCCTGAACATCCATGATTTTTAAAATGTTCTTCGTTGAAACATGATAAATGTTGGGAATACAAACCACATCAATAGGTAATGTTAGCTAAATAAATTGTGAAACCAAAATATTAGCACAATTAGTTCCACAAGAGTGGGAAATTTTCATCAAGATGAAAACTAAAAATGAAGAAAAACTGTTGTATCAACATTTAGAAAGAAGAGCAGCAACAGCATCAGCTGGCACCCTAACCATTCTGGTCAGGTATGTGAGCCTGTGGGGCACACCAGGGGATCCTGGGAAGGTAAGTGTCACCATTGGGCTATTGGGCTGTGTTGGCCACTTGCATTCAAGTCTCACCCAGACCTGCTGCAATTCAAGATATCTACCCTTCTGCCCAATTACTCTTCCTATTCCATATCAGTGTGTTCTGCTAATGGGACACTAACAGAGTGAGCACAGATTCTTCACTCTAGGGCCAGTCAGATGTGCAAGAATTGTAATGTGGGTCAGCAAGATGAAGCTTTCACTGGTCAATGGTGAAATGAGAAAAATGAAGACAGTGCAATTAAGATTTTATAAAGTTTAATTTGCAAGGATACCCTTGTATCAGTCAGGATTCCAACAGGATATAGATGGAAAATCATGACTAATGAAAATACAAGGAGGCTTTAACAAAGGGCCTGATGACAAATGTGCTAATGGCATATCAAAGAGCCAGAAGAGGGGTAGTAGAGGGACCTGGGCTAGCAGCAGTTCTGCTATCACTCCTAGGCTAAAGGGCCAGAGGGACATCAGAGGATGCTACAGGATCAGAGCAAACCCTTCCACCAATGGCATTGACTCTTTTTTAGAGGGACTTCAACAACCCGGAGGTATCTCACAGGGAATAAATACTTGTCTTCTCTCCCTTCCCTCTCTTCTTTGCCTGGCAGGGCACCTCTATGAATTCCATTGGTGACCACAGGGCTCAGGAACAATGTTAATGGTGCCACTCAGGGAGCAAAGAGAAAGGAGCCATGTTGAACTGGAAAGGCCAGGTACTTTGTTTCCAGTTCAGACTTTCTCCCACTTCCTTTCCTGGTATAACATCCTTTTTCTCTGATAGGAGAATGGCAATAGAAGGTAGGGGTTGCTTTTCATTGTGATTTTAGGCAGAATAAAATGATATTAATGCTAAGTTGATCCCTGCACTGACAATCACTGTTGTTATTGATTGTGACATGTTACATCTTTATTAGGTACCACTAGTTGAGGGTGAATTGTATGCTTCTGTCTTCCACAGGAAACACCTGAATTGCACGACTTTTTAAAGGCAGGCACCCTTATTAACTTCTCTTTTCCTTATGCTTCCCAAAAAGCCAGTCTCTGCTGGGACTAAAGCATGGAACAAATACTCATTTTAATGGAACACATCTCTGCATATTCCATGTTGGGAGAAACTGAGAGATAGCTGAGAAAGCCCAAGTTTCCTAATTCCTTGTCTGGGAACTGTGCCCCTGTAGCTCTGGCTGGGCACCTCCAATGAGAAGTTGCACCAGAAAGCAACTAAGAATATCTGGGCTTCTAAGTCATTCTCCTCAGTCTCAAGATGCAGCCATAGAAAACTCTGAGATGCTTTACAAATACACTCATGTACAAATTTAACAAACGCTGTCCTATCTAATCCCTACAAGGACTCTCAAAGAAGGTGTTATCAGGCCCATTTCAGAGATGAAAAAACTTAAATAGAATCAGAAACTAGCTTGGTAGCAGCAAAACCTCTCTGGGAAAGTGGTTTCTTAATCTTTTCAGCAGAAACACGCCACCCTATGACCACCCAGGGAAAACAGAACCCTCCCCTACTTCTCACTAATTTCCTGGGGTGAGTGGGATTTAAAGTCATTTTTGCAACAAAAAGGATTTTAATTTTTAATTTGTTCTGTTTTTGTCCCCAAAGTAAGACTCTGGAAATCCCCATTCATGTGCTGGTTGAAAATGTGAAGCATTTTCTGTTGTCTGAGTGATGAAGATACCCTCTCAAATAGTGCTAAGGTTTCATTTGACTCCCTTAACGTGATGAAATGGATTTACCATGGAGGCTCATTAGTGTATTGGGTTCCAATTTCCCAAGCCTGTCCCTTCTCTTTCAACTTTTTCTCATTCCCCTCTCCAGACATTTAGGCAAAGTCTGTGGCTCAATTAATTTTGGAAATCCATCCTGGCACAATTAGAGGGACTAAGCAAATGGAAGAATGCTCTGAGGCGTGATTTGTCCAGTGTAACATGACCCTCCTTCATGGTAGAGCCTACAGCATTTGCGTATCAAATAAGTAATTCAAAAATCTTCAATATTTTATGTTTGTAAATACATTTTTAATACTCACTAATCTAAAATCTGTTAGACTGCATCCTGTTCCCCTGACCAGGAAGCCATCTCTACAGAAAGTCCCCCAAAGCATCCTCTCATTAATTCCCAGTTTCATTTCTTTCCTTGGGAACTTACCTACCATAATGACTCTTCTGTCCTCCCTAAAATTAAAGACAATTTACAGAGAACAAGGAAATATATCCCGGCATCATCAACATTTCCGTTCTAAACAGACAAGCACTTGATATGTACAGAAGATGCCTGAAGTCAGTGGTTGAATTTGTCCACCTTTCCTGTGGCCAATTAATAGGGTGTTAACGCCACAGTCTGTTTTTTAACTACTTTCAGGTTGCCACAATAAAAACGAGCTTGGCATCCATATACTTAGCTCTGGTCATTAGAACAAGCAAGAAAGAGATAAATGAGTCCAATTCCAGTGTTAAAGTTTGCTTGAGTTACCTATAAGAACATTCTGTAAAAGTGAAACCAATAGCGATAAAAACCAAACTCAACCTCCACCCAGCCCAGGTATTCTAATATACTGAAAGACTCCAAACCAATACTTTTATGTATCATTTCCCAGCTAGTCTGAGGAGCACTTTACCCTCTGCCCAGGTATAGAGTTCAGTAGGGCCTATTCCCATAAAAACCGTAAAAGAAAGAAGAAAGCCCTTTGCCTCTATGTATATGAAAAGCACGGTGGAAACCTTCTTAATTATTTAAGGTTATTGGTGATCTGACACAGTCTTGATATACTACTGTCATTAATGAGAAGAGCAGTCTTCACAGAGAATCACCAAAAGCCTTATGCCTATTGAAAATGCTTTAATGTAGAAACCAAGTAAATCTTCCTGCTTTGTGTAGCCTCTATTTAAACATAAACATATGATTTAGACATGCTCCCTCTTGTTAAACATTTTTTGCTCTGTTCACTTAGCACAGTTCACATTATTATCCTCACATGTACAATGGCAGTGGAATAATTTGAGACCCACAGCTTTATTTAATAATGTAATTATCCTATATTGGATTACTTAAAGAGGCTTTGTATTTTTAAGTTCTAGGTTTTCCTATACTGGTGATATGCTCTGCCGCGGTAAATGATTCAGGCTTCAATCAAAAGCCTTACACTCAGTTTGGAAAAATATTGAGTGTTTTTGAATATGCCAGGATTAACACAAGAGCCAATTTGCAACCACGGTTGGTGACCTTTCTAGTCCTGTTCAAAGACTGTGGTGTAGACGCCAACACAGAGAATAGACAACTACAACTATAATTGCCCGATTCCAACATTTTTTGTGACCTCAGGCAGGTTGTATAAGCCAGAGAATAAAGCCCAAGTTTTCCTTAAATAAACTTTCTGAAGGCAGAACTGAGCCTTGCATAGCTTTCCATATCTTCCAATATCCAGTACATTCTTTAAGTGGAGCTTAAAGAATGAATGAATGTGTAAATGAATAAATGCTACAGGGCATGCTGATAAAACAGCTGCATAAGGAAATGCAGAAGTTATCCCTGCCACCTTTAAGAGAGCATTCACAAGCTGAGCTTCATCTATTACGTCTGTCAGGAAGAATTTTGTTTTCACTTTCCCCCAACTCAATTCAACCTGAGCCAATTTGTACTGAGTCTGCTCTCTGCCAGACGCCGGGCTGAGTATCAGTCATGAAGAAATAAGGAAGAATAAGGCACAGACACTGCCCTGCAGAAATGCACAGTGCTTAGGACCTCCTGTTCCTTGCCTCGAAGATTGAGGTTATGTTCTTTCTAGTATTTTGTCAGAGAATTCATTCGCTCATTCCCGCTCAGTGTTCTGAGCATCTACTTTGAGTCATACTAGACATAGGAATAGCAGGGAGAACAGCCTCTAACGTAAGGATACTAGTCTAGTAAGAGGACATGTGAAGTAAACAACAGCCCTCAGCTAATGAAATAAATGTCATAAGTGATTTCATTCATTTAACGAATTTACTGAACACTATTTATTAGGCATTGGAGTTACAATCAAGTATAAAACAGACAGTAGTAAACTTCCTAGAGCCTAGATTTGTGTGGGATGAGTGGGTAGGGTTAAAAGAGGGTGGAGCAGAAGTGCCAAATAAAGGAAATTTTAGGCAAAAAAATCTAGAAGAGGCAATAATGACAGACAAGGGGTGGAACTAGGGATGGTTTTTAATTTAGTGATCAGGCAAGCAACCAAGGTTAAGAGGGGAGGGGTATTTGGGGAAGAACACAGGACTCTGGATGTTCAGGGAAGGGAGAATCCAAAGGTGCTGGAAGGAACATGGTACATTGTCATATTCAAGGTTAAAACATACACAACACACCTCCTGCAGACATCTCATAGCTGATGCATGTTGAGCCTAGATTCTTCCAAGTTTTCAGTAGATTTAGCATAGAACAGACACCATTAATCAATCTCCACTATTTCAAATTGACCAGATTGTGTTTAATGCCACTTGTTTTCCAAACTTTTAATGCCTCTCTATATACATTTTGAGCACTTTGTTGAAAATCAAGTTGTATCGCCCTGAAAAAGAAAGATAAGTTTTCCCATGAATCAGCCAGTTTCTAAAGAATTTAAAAGATGGAAGGTCATTTGCTTCCTGACATATGAACATGGCTGCAGGGTAGCTAAGAGATGATTGTGTTTTCTTGACATGTTCGTTGGAAGCACAAATTAAGAGAGCAATTCCTTTCACTTGGATGTTAACTTTTCTTCACATGGACATTTACCAACTTGATTTAATGCCCCTCCTTGACCATGAAATATCACTACTTTCTTATGCATTAATGACCCAGTTACAGGGTCCCTCTTACTCTTCTCTCTGCAGACTTATCATCATACAGGATCACACACTAGTGTCCTTTCCAGCAAAACTCTCCAAATTCACCAATCAAGACATTAAACAGCCCAATATGGCTTGACAGACTCAAAAACTAACAGATCTTTAAAAGATGCAATCTATCAGTGGTTGCCCAGGTCATCTACCTCCAGAAGGGGGGCGGGGGGGTGGTGCGGAGTTTAAGGAACCACCCAAGGAAAACGTAACAACAAAAGGAGGGGAAACAAGAAAAGAAAAAGAGAAGGTAAAAGGATTAACTTTCCATACTTGTCGATTAGCATTATATTAAAATGGATTCTGACTGGTTCTGTGACTACATTAGAGGTGGCCTTGAAGATACCCTAATAGTGCCCACCTTCTTGTCTTTATGCCTTTGTATAGTCCCCTCCCTTTGGGTATGGGCTGGATATGTGTCTTACTGCTAACAATGGACTTAGGCAAAAGGAATGGGATATCATGTCTGAGATTATTAGGTTATATGAGAACTGTGGCTTCTGTCTCACTCACCCACTTGAAGGGACATCAGCTGCCATGCTGGAGAGGCCTTGGAGGCCTTGGAATAGCTAGGGACTGAAGGAGGCCTGGGCCATGGCCCACGAAGAATGAAGACTTCATCCAATAGCCCTAGAGGACCTGCAGCCTGCCAGTAGCCAAGTGAGTGAGCCTGGTAGTACATTCCCCCAAAGTTTTTCTTTTCATTATTATTATTATTATTAATCTCTTTTTACATCATTGTTAATTTTTATACAATATTTGATTTCTCCCGTCAGGTGTAATCCCATAGTTCTCCCATCACCATAGCACCCATGAACCATCACCATAGTCCCTTGTGCTCTTCTGTCCGGTTTGACCCCTATTCCTCCCTCTCCCCTGCTATATCCCTCAGATCTCTGGTCAGCTTGCAAATTTCATCTTTCTCCTGACCCATCATTCTGTGCTTCTATATTCCACATATAAGTGAAACCATCCAATATATTTATCTTTTTTCCTTCTGACTTACTTTGCTTATTAGCATAATCCCTTCCAGCTCCTTCCATGTTGCTTGAAATGGCATGAGTTTATCTTTTTGATCAACGAGTAGTATTCCATTGTGTATATATACCACATTTTCTTGATCCATTCACCACCCCCGCCAACAGAGTTTTAAAATGAGTACATCCCTAGGCTGACCCCCCCGGGGCACTGTAAGTCTTACACAGACTCCTTACCCACAGAAGCTATGAATAGTCAAAGTTTTTTTTTTTTTTTTTTTTTTTAGAGATTTTTATTTTATTTATATAAGAGGTATAGGCCAGATGCGCGGGAGGATGAGAGGGTTCACCAGAGACAGAGCAGGGAACAAAACAGGCAGACTGACAAAAGACACTGCTGAGGGGAGCAGCTGGCAAGACAGGAGAGGTCTGCTCACCATGGGGTTGCTCCGAGGCTGGTGGGGATCGAACCGGCACTGTAGAGGCTGCAGGCAGCTTCACAGCGCTGCGCTCAACCGCCTGCGCCACCAGGGAGGCCCAATAGTCAAAGTTTTAGGACATGAAATTTGAAGTCATTTGTTATGCAACAGTAGATAAATAATACACAACTATATAACATGGGATATATTTACACATTTTTGTGTGACAATGGAATAAAGGTCTGTGAAATAAGGTGCTAAATAGTAGTTTCAACTACGCCTGTAAATTAGATTAATTTCTACTAAGAGGCTGATGAGCCAAAGGAAAAGTGCTTTATGCAACCACCTAAATCCTAAAACAACTACCTATCCAAGAGATCTTTCTTTTTTGAGTATCCATAGAAATTTCCAACAATACTATTTAATATGAGGACACCTGCCAGGACAAAAGAAACAAAGTAAAATATGATCTTACCAAGTAAGGCTAACTTTATATTTCATCTCCTTTAAGGAACTGAGAGGGAAAGGGGCTGGTCCTATTCATCTTTTTATCACCCCCACAGTACCCAGTACATATGAATAAATATTGGTTGAACTGAACTGAATAAAATTCTGCAGTCAAAATGAATATATTTAAAAATAGAAACATTATGTTTTCTTACAGCATTATTATACCCTGCCCTCAGCTACCACAGAATAATCCGAAATTTCATCTCTTTTTCCCTCCTCCACCTTTTCAAGATTCATCTTTTTAAAGCCTGTAGCACAGCTGGCCAGTTAGAACTGTGTTGCCTATAGCACAATCTGCAGCTCCTAGAGATAAATAAACTTGCCGAGACCAGGAAAGATTTCTATCTTTGCTTAAAAATAAAAAAGGAGGAGAGGAGGGCAGAAAATGCTTTTAAAAATAAAGACCAAAAAAAAAAAAAACAACAACGGAGATATATCAATATTCTGACATGCTGAGAATGTTTTCTCTCTACTGCGCTGAGGTGTCTTGAAGGAATTCCGTGGATCAGGAGTGATAGAACACCTGGTTAGCTTTCTATTAAATTACTGATCTAGCACCATCAAAAATGTGAGGTGAGACACAGGGCCCATAACTGTGTGTGTGTGTGTATACACAATGTGTATATATAGTGTATGTATGTATGTGTATATATAAATAATACAATATATATACTATACATATATAGAATATATATATGTGTATATATAGTGTATATATATATATACATATAAAAAGCCTGTTGATAATTTTAAAAGATACTATCATTTATGTGATTCATACAATTTACATTAAGGAAAAGCATCTTCAGCCTTTTAGCTAGAACCTTCTTTTGCCTGCTCATATAGTTGGGGATGCATATTTTACAGCCCAGTGAATTATTTCTGCACACACATTCATGCCCCAGGAGCACAAAACACAATTAGACTATTATGGGGAATATTCACAAGAAATAGAATGGAACAGTTTCTTTTACTTAAGACATACAGAATTGAATTATTTTCTGTATTTATAGCCCATGTACACTAGATTTTGGAATAATTTGAATACTGCAGCAGTGGCTTCATCTGAATTCTCGTAATCTGATATACACTGTGGGATTAACCCAAAGCAAAAGGATTTTATGACCCGGCAGGCAGTCTCTGTGTTGAAGATCCTTCTTAAGATCCCCCACCATTTTGGCTGGAATTCTTCCTCTTAACATCCTTTTGCTGATGCTTTCTCGTTTCTTAAAAGAACCTGGTGTGACTCATCAAAAAGGAGCTGGTGTGAATACATTCCCGACCACCACCACCAAGAGAAGAGAAGGTGGAAGAAAAAAAGGGGGGGAGGAGGGAAGAGGGAGGGGGAGGAGGGAGGGGGAGGAGGGAGGAAGAGGGGGAGGAGGGAGAGGAGAGAGAAGGAGGGAGGAGGGAGGGAGGAGGGGGAGGAGGGAGGAGGAGGGAGGAGGGAGAGGAGGGAGGAGGGAAGAGGGGAGAGGAGGGGGAAGAGGAGGGGGAGGAGTGAGAGGAAGGAGAGGAGGGGAGAAGGGGGAGGAGGGGAAAGGTGAGGAGGTGGAGGAGAGATGGAGAGAAAATGGGAGGAGGGAGGAGGGGGAGGAAGAGGGAGGAGGAGGGGGAGGGGGAGGAGGGGGAGGAGGGATGGAGAGGAGTGGGGAGGAGGGAGGAGGGGGAGGAAGAGGGAGGAGAGGGAGGAAGAAGGGGAGGAGGGGGAGGAGGTAAAAAGAAGGATGCAACATTCTGGGTCAACAAAATTTCAAATTAGGGGTGTTTGAAGAGCAGGAAATGGGACTTTTTTATATTATTTTTTTATTTTTTTACATCATTGTTCATTTTCAAACAATGTTTGCTTCCCCCCACCCCTTCAGGTGTGGTCCCCATAGAGTTTCCCTCACCAATGCACCCGTGCACCATCACCTCAGTCCCCTGTGCCAGGAGAAACTTTTTTTTTAATGGAGGAAATAAATTCAGTGTTGTACACCTTCAGATCAAGTCCAGGTTTTCTGGGAGTGGAATCATGAAAGAGGAGGAACCTGGGAATGCCAGGTTTGGGTTTGAGGGGATCCCCTCCTTGGACACTCTGGGCATGCTGAGTTCAAACATCTGCAATGCAGATTTTGTCTCTTGACTTCATCATTCTCCGTCTCATTTTACTTTGTGACTGATGGAAGAGATGACCGCTAATGATCCTTTAAGATCTAAAGAACAGGGCCTCCCGGGTGGAGCAAGGGGTTAAGATGGAACCTATGAAGCTGTCCACAGCCTCTGCAGCACGAGTTTGATCCCCAACCAGGGAGCAACCCACATGGTGTAGCAGACCTCTCCTGCCTCGCCCGCTGCTCCCCTCAGCAGGGCACTTCGGTCAATCCGCTTGTTCTATTCCCCACTCTGTCTCTGATGAATCCTCTCGCTCCCCCCACCTCTGGTCAGTACCCAGCTCTTGTATGCATAAATGAATAAATCTTTAAAAAAAAATCTAAAGAACAGATCAGAATGGGTTTGAGGGGATCCCTTCCTCTAGGATTGACAACTACAGATACGGATCAAAACTCTGAACCTAAACACAAGGAAATTGGGGCAGATGGAGAAACAGGAAGTTTAACCCTATTAAATCAATAGTTTTCTCAGTTGTAGTTTTTTCAAACAATAGTAGTCCAAAGACTCAACTAATAAATTACTTATTAAGGGGCTACTAACAGTCTAGCAACATGACAGACTTCACTGAGACAATAAAATTAAGATTTGGTGCCTGAGCAGGAAGGGCAGGGCCGATAACTAGCATCTGCTTCAGGCCTGGATGAGCCAGCACAAGTTTTGGTGCCCTCTGCCCCTGTCTCAAATGACACCCACAGCCCAGCAATACTAACCTATTTCACAGTTAAGAAAACCGAGACCCCAGAGACATTAAGTAAATGGGGTAAGATGGCATGCAGCTACTAACTGGCAGCGTAAATATCACCCTTCAGTTCTACCAAGCTTCAAAACTAAAAATTCTAAAAAGAGAAAATACTCACATGACATTATTAACGAGAACTAGCTTCAGGTTCAAGTTCCAACTTAGAAGCCTCTCTTGCTAGACAGAGTCAAAATAAGGGGAGGGTGCAATTGTATGGGGAATATAACCAACATGAAAATGCATACATTGTGCAAAGATGAAAAAAGATGTAAGAATTATATAAAATAAAATATTTAAATGAAAAAAAAGAAAACTGGCCTCAGTCTCCCTTATTTTCCAATAGATCTTGTTCTCTTGCCAAGCACAGACCATATCCAGTATTTGTATGTCAATCAATCCTATTTGCTCATCTGTCCCCTTCTGACAAGGATTTTCTGCTCCCTTACCCTCATTTCCCAAAAACTGCTAGCCCTGAAAGTCCTAGTCCTATTCAAGGGCCTGCTCGCAAGCTTCTTTTCTCTTCTTCAGCTTTGCTGCAGGCCACGTTCCCAGTCATGGGTTTCTTTCCTTTCACATATTGATTCATACCCGGAGGCCTCACAGTGGGTGGGGACAGAACCCAGCTCCCCTCTTCACACATCCATTTCTTCCATCCTTTCAGACTCTGGAACTCTGGCTAGAATAATGAGGATGGATTTGGTCTAACAGGTTGCCCCCACTCCTTTCCTTCCTCTCCCTTTAGAACCAACAGATTCTTCTTACTTTATTTACAGAAAATTGGTCAAATTTGAAAAAAGCTTCAAAAATCATAATAGCCCAAGCTTTGCTCTAGATATTGCAAGGAGGCAGCAGCCACATCTAGACCAAAGATGTATTTTGTTTGGCCTACAGTGTTTTTTAAAAATTGGATTAAACCACCAATTAAAATTGAATGAAAATCTAGATTTCTGGTGCTTGTTTTGAAAAATGGAAATATCTGCAATTTTGGACAACGTTCTGGTCCAGCAATAATTGACAGGCTCTGAGGAGCAACATTAGAATGAGTCACATGTAGCCAGTTCCTTAACATCACATGGTCCTCCATACCAGGCTCACTTTGCTTTGTCTACCTGTCTGGTTCAAGGGAGCATTTACAAACATGCCCCTGTGCTAGGTTCCTTTATTCCCTGGATAGTCAGGGGAAGACATTACAGGGGAGGCGAACAGGACCTTGAAGAACAGACCCAATTGTGGGACAGTTTAACTTCTTGAAGGAAAACCTCAGTGAATTGTACATTCCTTTTCTGATCCCTTCCAATTATGGCAAATCAATATACTAGAAAGGATGGTGTGGTGTTTCTGCCTTCTGTGTTCTGGAAGTGGACAGAAAATGAATTTAGAAACCTGGGCAAAATGGAGATGACACTAAAACTTCATAGAATTATTGTTCTGAGGAGTGAATAAAAAGTCACATACATGGCTGTCAGCATCTAGTTTTACAGTTACCTTTATTAATGCCATTTTAGACCACTGGTCAAGCAAACATTTTCTGTAAGGAGCTAGAAAATAAATTTATGAGGATCTGTGCACTGCAGTCTCTGCTACACCTACACAATTCCACCAAGATCATACAAAAGCTACCAGGCATAATGTGTAAACAGCCGATGTAGCTGTGTGCCAATAAAACTTTATTTATAAAACAGTCAACAGGGCCAGATTTGGCATACAAGCCTTAGTGTACTGACCCCTATTTTCCACATCTCCACACAGAGTCAATGTCAGATGTTCTTTAGATGTTTTCAGGTGTCTAGGTGATCTCAACAACAGGGCCCCCATGGGCATCAGTGGGATCCTCTAACCTGTCCCTGGATTCACCAACATTTGGCTCAGCCCAGATTCTCCTCATCCTGCAGGGTCTGCTCCCAGCTCCCCCTCATACCAAGGGACCCTTTCCCTATCGTTACCTTGGAATATTTTTAGACATAGACTCAAATGTTATTTCTTCCAAAATGCCTTCACAGACCTTCCCGACAAGATCAGGCACCCGTATTTTCCCTTTATCTCACTGACCACACCACAAAACCACCCATTTATTTGTGCTAGTTTGATTAATCATAAGCACATTTCCCACCTGACAGGAAGTTCTGTGAAGGCAGAATCTGAGTGGTTTTCAACTTCTATCTCTCCAGCACCTGGTGCTGGCCTGTACACAGAAAACACTCTGGAAGGATGGAGGCTGATACCCCTTCCATGTGAAGCATGAGAAGAATCTATGGTGCTGCCTTGGGGGTTATAGGATTCAAAGAACCCTTTAAAACATGTTATTACACAAATTATTATTAATTATCTTGTCTGAATCAATAACCAACTTGATTGCATGTTCCTAGAGAGCAGGGGAGAAGTTTTCAAGAACCAAATACTAAATAAACAAATGAAAGGCCAAAAGAAACAATATTCATAAAGGTTCAGTAGAGAAGTAAGTATATAAAAAGAGTCCCCAAGTTAGTAGTTCACAATCTATTTAAAAGTTGTGGGGGAACACGGGGGCCACAAATCCTGGCAGAATTTTGGCGAACCTGGGTTTCAATCCTGGCTCTGAGTCTTGTCCAACTGCAACCTTGAACAAGATACTTCACCTCTTTTGGCCTCAGTTATCTCATTAATGAAGGATGAAAATGTCACAATACTACTGTGAGGACTTTCTTTGTGGGGAAATTCTTTGAGAATTAAATGAGTACTTAATTTCTACTTAATTTATGTACTGATATGTATGTAATGTTTGCTACGTAGCTACATGATAAATGAAAAATGATGTCACTTTAGGCCTCCCCAGTGGCACAACGGGTTGAGCGCAGGGCTGTGAAGCTGTCCACAGCCTCCGCAGCACAGGTTCAATTCCCGGCCCACCAGGGAAAATCCCACATGGCGAGCAGACCTCTCTTGCCTTGCCCGCTGCTCTCCTCAGCAGTGCCTTCGGACCTGTTTTGTTCCCCGCTCTGTCTCTGGTGAATCCTCTCACCCTCCCGTGACTCTGGCCTGTACCCAAGCTCTTGAATAAATAAAAAAAAAAAAATCTTAAAAAAAAAAAAAGAAAAATAATGTCGCTTCAAAAACACTCTGAGTGGATTATTTTCAAATGATTTGGGAAAAAAGAAAGTAGTGGCAATTTCTCTGGGTTATGAACACATAGTAAAGGGAAAATACTATAGAAGATGGAAGAGTGAATGTGGTTCCATAACTAAAATATAAGGAGAGGGTTCCCTCCATATAAGGGAGGGCCCCTCCATAGATCAATTAAGTTGTTGATTTCTTCCAATTATCGAATAGTAAATAAAGTCATGAGAACAAAAATTTTAATCTATGTATTTCTTCACTATATTCATTTTTATCCCCAGTGCAAGAACAGACATGTAGTAAGCACACAGGGAACATTTCTGAATGAAAGAAGCCGTCCATGAATATCAGATGGTAGCAGAAATGCCAATTCCATTTATCACTAAAGGTACCATAATGGCAAAGCTTTTCTTTAAAAAAAATATATATATATATTTATCCATACAAGAGCTGGAGTGCAGGCCAGAGATGTGGGGGTTGAGAGGATTCACTAGAGACAGAGTGGGGAGCAGAACAGGCAGACTGACTGAAATACACTGCTGAGGGGAGCAGCGGGCGAGACAGGAGAGGTCTGCAGGGCCATATGGGTCACCTCCCTGGCCAGGGATCGAACTCGTGCTGCAGTGGCTGCAGACAGCTCCATAGTGCTGCATCTTAACCCCCGGTGCTACCAGGGAGGCCCCGGCAAAACTTTTCTTAAGCCAATATAAATATCCCCATCAGAGAGTTCACTTGGCTTCAGGAAAGAAAATGGAAATGAAGGTGTGGTCCAGCTGGGGACCTTGAATATGAATCCTGGTTTCTGTATAATCATGATCTTTTGGTAAAGTATCCTGTCAGTAAGATAAGTCAATAATCTCCATTTCAGTGATTTTATAAAAGTGATGTCCCTCAGAGATACCAGCTACTGGTATCAGACAAAGGCATGGAATGACCCACCCTGGAAGTATCATAGGAAACACTCACCTAATTTTCTCAGAGTGTAACCTCAAGAGAGAATCCCTTACCCACAACAGACCAGAGGGAACAGGGTGCTAGTTTGACTTCTGTCACTCAACAGCTCTGAGCATGTGCCAAGATTTTTCCCAGTCTTAGTCACTGCATCTATTAAACAAAGAGGCTGGACTCATTTTCTTCAATTTCTTCAATCTTGTATGTCTTATGAGTCTATTAAAATGCCCACGGTAAGTCAGAAATGAGACTTGTTTTATAGATAACCATGGGGAAGTCATTTTGATTATTGTTACCAATAACACAAAGGGATTGCCAATCACTATTTGTGCAAATGGCAGAGCCGGAGGGCCCAGCTACACCTATGGATACACCCACATTTCATCCAGGAGGTCTCTGAGAATGTTATGAGCAGCCTTCTCACAGTCTGACTCATTTATGTCAGCCACCTTCAATCCACAATGCAGATTTGCAGCCAGAAAGCTGGAAAAGTTGGGTTGTCACAGAATAAAAACAACTAAACCTAGACCTATCATTGAGGAATGGTTGAGGACAAGATAATGAGTGAGAACATTTTTGTTCTCTGGTACAACATCTGGCTAGCTTGCTTTTCTCCCCAGTGGTCTTCTGATCTGAGCTCACACCAGATGATGGCAAGCAAAGCTAAACAAATGAATCTTAATCTGTGGATGGCCACATAGTCTTTGGTCTGTGTCTGCAAGCAGATTGTTTTAGAAATCTCTGAGACTTCTTAAGTCACCTCACTGGACTTGGACAATTTAACTTCTCTGAACCTCAGTTTTTTTTTTTAAAGATGTATTTATATATGCATACAAGAACTGGGGTACAGGCTAGAGGGGTGGGGGGTGAGAGGATTCACCAGAGAGAATGGGGAGCAGAACAGGCAGATGTGCTGAAATATACTGCTGAGGGGAACAGCAGGTGAGATAAGAGAGGTCTGCTGTGCCATGTGGTTTGCTCCCTGTCCAGAGATGGAACTTGGGCTGCAGTGGCTGGAAAGAGCTTGATAGTGCTGTGTCTTTAACCCCTACTCCATCAGGGAGGCCCTGGACCTCAGTTTCTTCATCTATAAAATGGTTTTAATGATCTCTATTTTGCCTGAAGAAATAGAAATAATAATGGAAAAGGCCTGGCAACTAGCATAGTACCTATACACAAGGGCTCAGAGAATGATGAATATAGTAATAATAGTTATTAATTTTTAGAGAAAACAGTATAATATCAAAGCAATTTCCATCTCTGGTATTCCAGAGGGAACTTGGGCCAGGCCAAGTGACAAGTAACTGGATGGTAACTTAGCCTATTATCTTTCTCTGTAGCATGAAAGGCTTCCTTTGTAGGGATAAAACAGAACAAACATACATACATATGTGCATATGTACACCCATACACATGCTTTAATATGTGTCTATCTACATACATATTTTTAAAATATATTCCTCCTTTAAAAGAATACACAGAATTAGCAAGTTTAAATTATTTGCATTAGTTCTTTGTCTCCTGTTATACTGTGTTCTTTTGTGCTGGTAAAACAACATGTGCTTTAATTAGCAAATATCTGTAAATAATTTACTTGCTTTTCAAATACAACAGAACAATGGGGTCAATTTTCACATACATTTACCCAGCATGCATCCTGGGTCTTCAGCCAGACTCTCCCATTGTTCAATAACTATATCAAGCTGTCCAACTCATGCTATCCTCTTTGGTGGAGGATGGGGGTAAGGGGCTAGGAAACCAGTGGCAACACCCCAGTTTTGCAAGACCCCAGAATGCAAGCACATAGAACATTTAGCCTGAGCTAAAACAAATTCTTACAATCTCTAACCCTGGAGCCTTCTCCAAGGATCTTGGAAGAGTGCCAAGGGCGAAGGGCATTGGAGTAATGGCTGTGGGACACAGGCACTGTGTTACCCCTCTGCCCCTCCCCCTCCCCCAGAGGTGAGGTGAGCCCAAAAACATTAAGGCAAAATGTACCGGGTCTATGAATCATAGAAGCTCATCTAGGCTCTGCAGGGTTAAAACTGGGCGCCGCGCATGCAGTGCAAAGAAAGATGTTAAATCAAATGAGAATGACTGCTCCAGGACTGGAGGCACTATTATTTTGAATAAGATTGAAAGGGCCAGAAAAAGCAATTCAAAAACATTTCAATTATGTATTTCCCAGAACTACATCTTTGAGCAACTAATGCAAATGTTACCACCACAATAAAACTTCTTCCCACATAGAAGCATATAAAACAGGTTGAACAGCATATACTTTATATATCATATGCATATTTTTGACTATTAATAAAAAATTCAAAATCTATGTATGCTTTACTCTCCTAAGCAATACAGTAATTATGATTAAGGGACAGGCAGCACAAAAAGAGCCAATTTATCTTACTCGTGCTCAGGAATACTATTGTGTAACTAAGCAACTAAAGACAAAATATGGTCTAATTAATTCACTCCTATGCTTATTTAAAAGACACAATTAGAACATTTTTATTTTCCAGCCTGCACAGTAGCTCAACATGCTTGAGGGTGTAGAAAGCAAAGCCTATTATTCTCAAAGACAAGAGTTTAATGTTTAGTGCCACTGATCAGGCATGGAACTCAACTGTAGGGAGGAGGGGATCTGTTTCACAGCACTAGTATGCTTGGACTCCTGAGGAAGGAAAGATGGGGAGGGGGGAGAAGGTAGTTTTGGGGCCACTAGAATGACTTGCAACACGTGGCCTTTCCCCGTTTTTCTCACTGTGGCAAAAGGACGGAGATGGGACTGTGAACTTGATGGTCACGTGTCCAAGGACACCCGCCACTTTCTGTCTATTTATACAGCCCAGAGATTCTACAGAAAATTCATGTAATTAAACCACCCATCCTAGTCTGCATGATAAATGTCAAATATCCATCTTTAACGCTGCTAACAGTGCATCTGATTTTAAAAGCAGAATTAATTTACGCAAGTGTGTGCTGGAGATTGATGCCATTAGCATGATTCTAAAGCACCCTTTCAATAATCATCATCATCATCTGCATGTTTGAAATGTGTTACCAATAGGGACACTCACAGCCCAAGATGTAAGCCATGTTCTCTGAAGGCAAAGGCCCAGGTTGTAATTTCCAGCAAGGGGGTGAAGAAGACCCCTGGATAGCTAGAGGAAATCATCCTTGTGCAATGTCATGGGAGCAGATTTCTCAAAAAATGCAGGAATCTATGACTACATTTCTGAAAGGTAAGTGAATCCTTAGGCCAGCAATCGATAAATTTGTTTTAAATTTCTTTAAAAGTCAGGCCAACGGGTAATCACTAGCTACAATATTATTCTGAGTAGAAGATGGCAAATATCCAACTACCCTGGCTATAAAAAATGACAAGCAAATGCATTTGATTCAAGCAATTATATTCTGGATATTGGTTAAAACTAGACATTGATAAATGAGCTTGAGTCATGTATCACTAGATGCCACTATGAACAATGGTATGCTTTATTAATAATTAATAAGCAAGTATTTACATGTATGGACTCATGTACTTCGTGAAAATAACATTTCCTTACTATGTGCCTGACATTCAAAATGTCAGGGTAGGTTTTAATTGCTTACAAGTGGACCCACGATCAAACAAGTGGCCTAGATAAGACCATCAGTCTGAAGAACAAAATGGTTCGAAGAAACTGCCAACCAACATTTAGGTAAGGAGTGAGTGACTCTTCCCTAAAGTCTAGTCTTTTCACAGATTAGCAGCCCAAAGCCCTGGCTTTTTATTTTCTGGGCTGATAGCTAAGGACTGGAAAAGCATGGATGACATGAAGATGCTGGCTCTGGTCTGATCACTGAGACCCAAATATACACTAAATTTTTGGTGAGTGTGCATAAAAATTCCTTTCACACTTTTTCACATCCTGTGATACAAAATGACTATGGATTTTAGAAGAAAAGGAAAAATGGAGTGCAGGGGCTGGTTGATCTGTGAATGACCAATAACAGGTCCTCTAGCCGAAAAAAAGCAGGGACAAGGTTAAAGAAAGCAGGCTGTGAGAGAAATAGCATTTTAGTTATGTGATTGAGTCTTTCAAGAAATACTGAATAGGGCCTCCCTGGTGGCACAAGGGGTTAAGATGCAACCTATGGGGCTATAGCAGCCACTGCAGCAGGAGTTAGAACACTGACCAGGGAGATGCCCACATGGTGCAGCAAACCTCTCCTGACTCACCCGCTGCTCCCCTCAGCAGTGTATTTCAGTCAGTCTGCCTGTTCTGTTCCCCACTCTGTCTCTGGTGAATCCTCTCACCACCACCACCCCAACCCCGCACCTCTAGCCTATACCACAGCTCTTATATGCATAAATAAATAAATCCTTTTTTAAAAAAAGAAATACTGAATAGCATTAAATACTGTGGGGGACCCAGAGGTAAATAAGGCACAATCTCCTGCTCTTGAGAATAGCACTATAGGAAAGAGGGGAGAGAGAGAATGACAAAGCAAAGAGCACAGATAACTATCACATAAGGCCAATGTACCAAGTACATAGGAGGTTAAAACCAACCACCGGACTTTACGCTCCCAGTGGACAGGAATTCTTGTCTGTCTTGTTCACTGCAGTATCCCCAGAGGCTAGACAACACTCTGACACAGTAGGTTCTCTGTAAATACGACAAGCAAAAAATCTCCGCTTTAACTAAGGAATACGAAAAAGGCTGGTGGCTTTTCTGTGAGCAGTGTCTGTCTATGTACAGGTAGACTATGAGCTCTTTGAGAGCTGGGGCCATTCTCCATCATCTCTATATCCTAGTGTCCAGAACTTAGTAGGTCGTCAACAAGCATCTGAGAAGTTGAATAAATTTATTTTCCAAAAACATGCAGTGAGCCTTCCTTTAAACACATATTGCATTTATTGTCAGCACAATTCACCAACACGTTACATTGTTTTTCCATTTTTTAAAGCATAGGTTGATCTCATCTCTCTATCAAGACTGATAAGCTTCTTGAGAAAAATGGCCATATCACAAACTATTTTGCATCATCTCTGTATCCAGCAGAGTTCTGAGCACGTGATTCACACACAAGAAGAGTTCCTGATTAACTCAAGATAGATAAAACCAGTATTGACTAGAGTTATAATCTCAGCCATACATAATACATAACTTGGCATATATTCTATTGATTCTCAAATTTTAACATCCTAGTTTCAATGTTGAAAGCGTCCTATGTATGTAACTGGTTTTGACATACTGATGTTAAATTATTTCCTGTATTATTGAATCTTATTGCAAACCCAAGAGAGAGAAAAAAGATACACAGTCACATTGCTTATTTCAGATCAACCCCATATACCAAAGGTCAGCAAACTTTTTCTGTAAAGGACAAAATAGTAAATATTTTCCATTATTCAAACCATATGGTCACTTTTACAGCTACTCTGTCATTGAAGTCTGAGAGTAGCTATAAACAAAACATAAACAAATGAGTCTATGTTCCAATAAAACTTTATTTATAAAAACAGGCAGTGACCTAGATTTGGCCTTCAGGCTTCAGTTTGCAGACACTTGTCACCGTCAATAAATTCTCTCTACGTAATTCATTAGTCCTCACCCTAGTTCTACAGGACTTGCCAGGCTGAGAATAAAACTATGCCTTCTCTTAGCTTAAGATCATTACTAAAAATAAATAATAACTATTATAACTGTCTGCCATTCTCTGAGCTCTTATGTATAGGCTTATTCTAGTGGCCAGGACCTTTTCTTTATTATTTTTCTTTTAAAAAATATTTTATTTATTTATGCATACAAGAGCTGGGGTGTAGGTCAGAGGTGCGGGGGTGGGGGAAAAGGTGAGAGGATTCACCAGAGACAGAGTGGGGAACAGAACAGGCTGATCGACTGAAATACTGCTGAGGGGAACAGAGGGCGAGACAGGAGAGTTCTGCTGTACCATGTAGGTTAGCTCCCTAGCCCAGTATTGAACTTCCTGCAGTGGCTGGTAATAACTTCATAGTACTGAGATTTAACCCCTTGCATCACCAGGGAGGCCCCTCTTTATTATTTCTAATTCTGTCAGCAAAGTAGAAATCATTAAGACCATTTTACAGATGAAGAAACTGAGGCTCAAAAAGTTCAAGAAATTATCCAAGGCTAGGGAGATCACTAAGTAGTCTCAGAAATTTCTAAAAAGTCAGGTCATGGACACAAATCAGCAACTGTGTAGCCATCCACAGAGAAGAACAAGACTGATCCAATACCTCCTAGATTTCAGAACATGTCTGCCTAACCCCAGTTGTGATAAGATCAGGCAAGCTTGTAAAAAATCCTGATGATCCAGTTGACAGTATACTTCAAGGTAAAATGTAAACACTTATAGAGCCTTCCATTTTAGCCACCCAGCTAAACCCAACAGATGAATGAAAGCCAGCTGGATTTGGGGGTACTTGGATTGGCTAAGTGTTCTTGTATGCTAACCTAAGTGCCACTCTTTCATAGAGAAGCAGTTTTTTTGTTTAAAGAAGGTCTATCATGTGGTCTCAAACTTTAAAGAGAATAATAATGTAAGTATTAATGACCATAACCATTATTAAGCAACCATTATTAAAGAATCTACTATGTACCGACCTCAGTTATAAGCACCTTACATGCATTAACTTATTTGGTCCTCAAAATCAGTCTAGGAAGAACATACTATATTCCCATTTTACAGATGAGAAAACTGAGGTACAGAGTTTACAATTTGCCCTAGATCACACAGCAGCAGTAAAACTTTAAGATACAGAATCCCAGACCCCAACCCCAGAGATTATAGTTGAGTCAATTTTATTGGGGGGGGGCAGGGGAACGGTTCCTGATAATGCACTCTTAACATGGAGAGTGAGGCTGCTGCATCAAACTACTTTTGGAAATGCTGGCTACATGCTGGAAGCAGCAATGTCCAGTAGTGCTTGAGACAGAGTCCCTGCTATCATGAACTTGTTCATCCCCAGTCACAATTAAAGGTGACCAACAAATCTTTCATAGAATGCAGCCCATGGTCAGGCTAAAATCAGAGCTTGCACATCCACCTCTGTTAAGAGGGTATATTGCCAATAGATTAAGCACTTGGCAATTTGAAAATGAATGTAATCAGAAGTTACCCAGTAACAGAACCAATTACCCGCCTACTTTGCCATTTTCCTCCTCTGAAGAGTTACTGGCTGAATGTGGCAATTGTGGGTAATTACTGAAGACACTTAACTCCTTGCATATGGCCCTGCTATGCACTTTCATGGTAATTTAAGACAGCGTCATGATTAGGTCCAGGAACCTCCACACAGATACAAAAGTTATTATGTCTACTGTCTACAAATTAAGGATATCTAGAATAAAGGTTACCAGAATCATAATTCATTTCTATTTGAGGCCTTTACAGTTTATAAAGTACTTTTGCCCATATTATTTCTCTTGATACAACAATCTGGTCAATCTTATGTTCCCATTTTGCTGCTGAAGAAACTGAGGCTTGGAGTGTATATGACTGTCCAAGTTCAAACAAATGGTAAATTATAGAATCAAGAGGTGACTCTTCATGGAATATTTTCCTTCATACCAGTTGTGAAAGCAGAAGTGTTTATTAGTATGCAAGTCATTATGATAATTATTAAAACTAATCATAAATTGTTAACGATGAACAAATAATGGTTTTAAAATGTGACTATTACTGCTCTATATCACTAGCCAAATTAGCTGAACTTCATGAGAATGGTTCTGCTACCTAAATATCTGTTGACTTTTGGCAAAGTTGACTGACTAGCCATAGTTCTAAAATGTAGAACTGCCCACAGTGAAATACACCTCTAGAACATACCATGATGTATTCAAGCTCTAGTTTCAAAGGTAAATTTCAGTGGAAAAATAAAACAACCTTAAAGCATAAGAAGGCCTAGGTTCTGGCTGGTGACCTTTGACAAACCACATAACCTCTAAGGCTCTGTCTCCATCTGTAAAGTAGGCACACAAAGTCCTGCCTTATTCAGCTTCGGATGATTAGTGCAAGGATCAATAAGAAAATATTCCCCCAAAAAGTCCTCTGCAGATCATAGCAAACCACACAGGGACGCTATTTCTAATCTCACACAATGACAATTCTGCTTTTAGAACTGACGTCTTTACATTTCAAGAAATCATAAAAAGACAGAACGGTTCTCTTAAACCAAAAAAGCATACTGAGTCCTGGCTGTCCTTTTGAAATGGATGCTGATGTCAGCTCAATCAGGAAATTATTAACCTCCATTTGGTTACTTAAAATAAACTGTACTGGCTGATTAAATGTGCTGAACATTTTCTCCAAGTAACAGTGCACATCACTAAGAAACCTTTCTCTTTCAGTTACACATTGCAAATGGCAAATGCATCATTCAAAACTATTTAAAATCAATAATAAAAATCATTTCACTGTATATAAACAAGTTAATGGAGTAAGTGAAAACAAAGCAAATTTCTTAATGAGAGGGCCCTGTTGCCCCCTCTGGGTGCCAGCAGTAAATGCTGGTTTCTGTAAGCTCTCCTCAGAGGAGACTGCTGCTGTTATTCTGCTAATGAATGACTAACTTAGGCCAGGGGGGAAATGACATCACCAGGGTGGAAAACCGATCTGCATTGGGAAACTTTCTACCTGCTTTACATTTGTCATAATTATTTTGCACAATGCAGCCTGCATTTGCATAATTTTGAGGCGTGTCATTATCTCAATTGAAAATTGTTTTAATATGGCTGAATAATTCACAATGACATCAGCCAAGTCCTAATGAAATATACAAGTATAATCATACAGCTAATTACCAGCCGTGTTAGCATTAAAAAACAAATCATGCATAATATTAGACGATGTATATGCAGCTGAGGATTATAAATAGAGCTATCTCCCTCCCCAAAGCCCCCAGAGTTTACTTTTAAATGGCAAGATTAATTTTCTCAGGTATGGTTCATATAGCAGTGACGAAATGCACAGATCATTACAATGGTTGGCTTTCAATGCCTCATAAAGAGCATTTTTTTCTTAATCATATACTTAAAAATGTATCTATTCACTATCAGCAGTTCTAGCAGATGAAACCTTCAGCTAATAAAGCTTTTATTCTTTAAATCATAATTCACTATTTAATTACACCGTCAGAAATTTAAACTGGAACAAGGAGGTCAACTAGGGGTCTTTTAAAAATATTCCAATTTCAATTCCCCCCCCCCCAAAAAGTGACCACAAAATATCCTTTAAAACACTGAATAATTTCCTTCTGGGTTTAGTCAGAAGTCTATTAGGCACCAGCTCTTTTCTGGATATTTAATCCTTCCCTTTTCCAGATCACAGGCCATGTTGAAGTAATAAATTTGAAAAGCAAATAATAAGAAATCAGGAGGGGGAGGGGGGAGACAGCTGCGCAGGAAAGTTGGGTCGGAGGAGGGGGCAGAACTAGACCTTGGGAGGGGGAAAGAGCTCAACCTGTTGGTATGTTGCAGGATTTTTCACAGAATGCCAAACAACACCTTTGTAAAATTGCAGGCAGACGCGGAGAAATACGAACGTTTAAAAAACCCAAAGCTTGCCCAAGAGGGCGGGGGCTGGGGGGGGGGAGGGAGGCGAAAGGCAGGAAGGAGGGGCTTATTTCCAAAGAGGCAGATTTGAGGGCGAACGTTTTGACGAACTCCAGTAATTAACCGGCACGGACTACGGATGGTAATTCGATCCTGGGGAGAGGGAGTGGACGGGCTATGCCCAAAGTACAATCAACTCCATCAAGCCACGGAATTCTGGAAAGACTGGCAGGCATCTCTGGGCCGTGGGATGAGTTAAAGAGGGACCCATTCATTTAACAAAAAGATCCTTACCCCTACCTCGAAAGCTCGAGAGTCTGGCACCGAGCTAGCCGCTCTCAAAAGTCTGTTTGACTACCCTGCTCCTGCTTGGGCAACACAAAGCCTTGCCAGGCGACTGTGCGCCCTCCCGCCCCCCCACCCCTGCACCATGGGCACAGTCTCCCCAAAATAGTTCCCCCCGTAGGTACCCCAGCGCTGAGGCCGGTCAGCTGACGAAGGGAGCCCGCAGAACTGCGGTCACACATGAAATGACAGAGCCGAAGGAGGATGCCGCCCGGCGCCCGGTGACAGCAGCTCACCTCGGGCGTCCTCCGGGGAGCGCGGCGAGCGCCCCCGCGGACGCCCAGAAACGTGCGGCGGAGGCTCGGTCCTCCACACCCTCCCCGGGAGCGCCGTCTGGGCTCGGGAGACGCCGGACCCGCAGGGCCAGGGGGGCGAGCACACACACACCCCCCACCCCGGGCCCTGCGCGGCCCCCGCCCCGGTCCCGCACCCCACCCCCCCAAGATCGCGCTGGAAGACGTCCACTTTGCGTGGAGTAATTGAAAACTAGAACATCAAATGGCTTGTGCAGGGGGGTGGGGTGGGGGCGAGAGATAGTTGTTAATGCTTAACGTGTTTGTGCCGGTTACACGACCGCTTTGAAATCCGCCCGGGCAGATCTGCAAGTTATTTGAATGTATTATTCCAGTACCTGTCATTTATCACTTTATTCAACACGTCTTTGCCAACTCAATAGCTTTTGATCTCACTCTGCCTCCATTTCGTAATTTCCGCCCTCTTAAACATATCAAATACTTACTTTAACCCCCCCCAAAAAAAAAAATGTGAACAATATCGAAACCCACCGAAAGAAATCCACCCAGCCCGGACCGAGCCAGACGCGAAGGTAAATTTTCAAAAGGCAAAAAAATATAAAAAGCATGTGATGTTCAAAAGGCAGTTAGCATGAGAGCCAACGATCACACACACACACACACACACACACACACACACACACACACCCTTGAACAAAACCCTTCTCGAACAAGTTATTTGATCTTGACTAAAATCAGCAGTTGGATCTTCTTTGTAAAGCTGACAGCCAAACTCTGACAATGGCAAAATACTCGAGCCCCAGCTAGTGGCGCTACCCCTTTAAAAAAGGAGTCGATCCTTGCTCGCCTGCAGAAGTGAATACAGTATTTTCAAGCTTGCCCTGTAATAAGCATTACTAGGGGAGGGGGGGATAATAAAGAAAGAAGAGAGGGAGATACAAGTTTACCACCTCGCCATGGTCGCTATTTCTGCCTTGGGGAGTGTCTTCTGGGAGGAAATAAAGTTTAGAGCTGGATAAAAGTTGCCGGCTGGTCCTCTCTTCCCACAACAGCTGGAGCTCCGCTATGCAAATCGGATCCTTTGGCGTACATCTTACAAAGAAAAAGTCGCCAAGGGACAAAATTCTTGGTTTTCCTTCAAGGTGGAATTGAAAAGCCTTGTAGAAAATGTAAGGTCCGTGCAAGCCACACGGTGAGCCGACCCACTGCAGGGGGAAAAAAGCACCAAATAAATAATGTAGCCATTAGAGCACAAATATCTATTCCCAAATACATTTACACATAGACATCCACACTCTTAATACAGAAGAACCAACAGATATAACGCTGGATGGAAAAAATAATAGAGCCCACAAATTTTCTGCCTCCCTTAAAAAAAAAAAAACTCCTCCCCCCCCCAGCCCCCCCACAGCCACCTCTCCCTACCTCTCCATCTGAGGCGGTAAAATTACATTATGTATGTATGATCAGTGCGGGAATTTTTTTTAAACAATAAAAATGATTTAGGGGGATGCAGAGGGTAAAAGTTTGGCGAAAAGTTTGTGGGGGGTGTGGGTGGGTGCAGAGGTGTGGGTGAGCAGGGGGGTTGGGGGGTGCCAGGGGTGCTGGGAACAGAGGAGCGGAGGAGAGCGAAATACCTGGAGTGAGTTGGGCTCCATCTCGACGTTCTGAATTGATTGAACTCAACATTCTCTCCAAACTTGTTGGCTTGAATGGATTGCATCAGGTCCTGGCAGGGGAATGCATTGTATGTCCTCAGCCGACGTAATGTCTCAATATAAAACTGAGCTCTTGCTTCCCCTTCAGCACAAAAATGATTGAAAATATGTCCTAATATTTCTCTGACGACTCAATTTTCAGCTCCTGTCAAAACTGTGTAGGTTTCCTTCCAAATGTGGGTTGATCAAATTCATAATCGGGAGAAAGACTCCGTCCGATATCGGCGGGAAGAGGTTGGATCAAGGCAAAAAACGTACAGGAAGGTTTGTAAAAATAAAATCCACCCTAAAACTGTGGGAAGATGAGCTTTCCCTCTCCCCAACCTCCTGTGTCTAGGGGTGTTGTCTGATGAAATTTTTGGAGAAGGAGAGAGCTAGCGAGCTCCGCTGTGTATCTGACAGGACCTGCTTGTATATGTCTAATATAAAGAACATTTCCTGCAGAGATTCCGGGGCGCTGCTCCTCTTTCTAATGCTCCTTAGCAGATTTGCTGTTATTAGACATGTAGATTTGTTTGATAGTTAAATTACGCTTCCTCACTGCCATGTTTTCGAGAACTAATCTGTTAAATTATCTTTTGATGCCTATTTACATGGAAGGGAAAAGTGGGTTATCGATTATATAAACATATAAATATTAATGCATTTGTTCGCTTCGCAAAAAAAAATACTCAGCAAAAAAAAAAAAAAAGAAAAAGAACAGAAAGACAAGTGAGCAGTGCAACACACATCTCGGGATTTTGCAAACAATATTGAACGGACAGCGACTGCATTTAGGGACTGGAACAATAAACGATGCATGATAAATCAATAAATGCGAGCTGCGAGTCTGCTTGGAATATGAATTCAGGCTCCGGGTTCTGCGTGTGCATTCTTTAATTTTGAAGTATATACACTAGTACGTGTTTACAATGCTGATGGACGCCAAGGGCGCTCTCAAATGATAATGTGTTTATATAACCCAGCGCTACAGGAATAATATACCGACTTCTACCCCACCCCCAACCCCTCCCCCGCCAAAAAAGGGAGGGGAGCTTCCTCAATAATAGTTTGAAACTGAAAAAAATCCATTTGCAAACTAGTTAAATACAACCAGAAATTAAGCTGTTGAAAACCGGGGGCATGAACCGTAAGACAATAAAGGCTTTAAATGTGTATATTTATTGTTCTGGAGCCCTGGAGCATTGCGAGGTTTGCATGCACGGCTATTATGCAAACACAGAGAAACTTAAGAGCGACAGAACAAGGAACAGGCAGAGACTGCAAAGCCCTCGCTCGCTCCGACCCAGCTGCCGGTCCTCCGCCAGGCTAGATTGCATTTTCGCAGTGTTGATGTAAAATGGTGTACTCGCTTCCCCCACGCTCCCCCACCCCCTTCCCCGCTCTCCTCCCACTCCTTCCAGCACCCCCCTCCACACACACACACACACACACACACACACACACACACACACGATTTTATTATATTGGTAACAATCTTTCCAAAGTGGGTCTGGCAGGCTAAAAAAGTAAACATGTACTATATGGGGAATAAGGTCTGTATAGTATGACAGTTGAAACTTGATCTGTGATAAAATTACAGGATGTTGAAATTACTAGTAAGCTATTTTTAACGCTTTCGCAACGTTTCACCTCTAGTCACAGCATCTAGTTGAAACAGGATTACTTTAATGAAAATTATATTCACATGGCTGAAGTTAATACACCCGGCAGAGCAAAAATGCTTCATATTCAGTGACTTGAGGTGGAAAGACCCTCTGTGTGTATTTTTATGCCTTTTCATAACGTCTGCGTCCGCTGTACTAAGAATTAGGGCACTTAACATTATCTAAACCACATTTTTGATTCAGAACATGGGGAAGTAATAAAAGGCAAGATCTATCTCGTTTCTATACACACAGAGATAAACGAAAGAAAATGGCAGATCCTCCAATTACAATAAGTAATAAAAGCCCATGCCAAAGAGCCGGTACTCTGAAAGATGTCGAAAACTATTTTAATAATTTAAAGTAATAGCACAACTCTGCACCATGAAGGAGGACAATGTAACAATTCGCTGCCTCCCATCTTTTGCATTAGCCAAATTATGACTTGCACATCACTCTTTAATTATCTTCCTTGAAATTTCATCTGATCTTTCTATTTTATAAACATGGGTTACAAAGAGAAATTACAGCTCTCTCGCTTTCTCTCTCTTTTTAACTTTATGATGAATACTGCAGACGTTTGATTAGAATACCTATTTTGTTCATTTTTTACATATGAATGGACTTGACTGAAGGGCATTTTACATATTAAAAAAAAAAAGAAAACAAAAAACACTTGAGAGGTGCCTAAGACTTCAGTTAGTCTCTGTCCTGTTAGTGTAGATCTATATAAACATCCAGTTCAAGAAATCTTATATTAAAAAACTTTAGTTGCAGTATTTTGACAAGATCATATTTGAGATCGACTCTGAGTCAGTTTCCTGTATGACCAATGCAGCAACATTTATGCAGGAAACCTCAACAGAATGCCTGAGGGTATCCCTCGATTGTATATTAAATCTCTCTTAAAAATACACGGCTCTTAACAGCATCTAAGCAACTTGTGCTGCTTTTGGTGCTGTAAGACTTTAAAGGATTTCATCTAATTAGAAACCTGTCTCTAGGTCTCTTCAAGGTTGGCGCTGAACTATGCTGTATGCGTAATCTCTCTTCTCGTAAACTCCACTCCCGATAAGGTTTTTGAGTTGCTAACAATTGCAGGGATCTAGGTCGGAATATTTTTGAAAATCTGCAGTCTTGTAATCAGATGAATGCTAAATTTCAAAACTGAATCATAAGGGTATCTTCCCTCTTTTTACAACAGCAGCAGCACCACCCCCATGAACATAATAAAATTTAATAAGTCAAATCTCTGTCCAATCCGATGATTGGCTTTTGAAATTATAGGTCACAATGGTGTGTGTTTACAAAAAACAAACAACCCCCCCAAATAAACAAAAAACACTATCTATTTTACCTCTTAAAAATGATGCTTGATAAGCACCTGTAAATTATCTGTGCAGCAAATATCCATACAAAGAAAGTTTCAATTAAGATAAGGAGATTGTATTGAAACAGTTCTTTGAAGTAATGTAGTTAATAGCCTGTTTGATTTCTGCTTGTGAGAGAGTAATAACGTGGATTCAAGGCTCCATCAATCACAGAGCAGATGTAAGACTTGAGACACTGACACCCAGGGGAATAGAGGCAAACTCCTGCAGTGCAGGGTCCCTGGGCTAATGTAAAGTAAATACTCATAAACAGATTGAATGTTGTACGAAGACAATCCATTCAGGACAGTTATAATCATGAAAGCAACTTTCTTTATTTGTCTATAAAAAATGCTTGTAGCTGGGACTCCCTGTGTATCAAAGAGGAGTAGGGGGGAAAGCAGTCCATGTCTTTATGACCCACTATTTCTGAGTTCTTTCTTATACTGAAACACAGGACCCTATATTCCTACTGCACTGGTCTCCAGAAGTCTAACTCTGTTTTAAGTTATCTGGTTTATTTAAAAAACAGCAAAAATATTAAAAATCATTCTCACCCCTCAAGGGGGTGGGAGAGCATAACCACATTATTTAGTGTCTGTGAATGGTTTCATAAAGGATCAGGAGGATTAAGTTAGTTGCAAAAACCAGCAGTAACATAATTAGGCAGCTTGGTCTATAATAAACAGGATCATTAAAAAAAAAAAGTACAGTTTGAAGAATGGAGCGACCATTTCAAAAATTCAAGCCTCCTTGTGCACCTCTGGGCCTCCTCCTCCCCCAAATTGCAAAAGACAATTGAAGCATTTTTGACCTTGGCTACAATAATACTTCATGTTTTAGCACTTTAGTCAGCATTTTATCTACTAATTGCTACACACTACCGCATGTGGCTCGAATCTGCCACTGCAGCTTTCTTTCACTGGTGAGCGAATTGCTTGATAAAGACTGGGGATTCAACCTGGCCGTTTTCTTTCATACTCCCCGCCCCCCCTACCCCCCCACCCCCGCCACTATGCACCCCCGCCCTCCGCTTTTTTCTTTCTTTTTTTTTTCTTCTTTCCTCTTTCAGCTAGAAGCCGCTAATTTTTCCAGAAAATACAGTCTGGATGAAAATAGTGAAGGTGAACGTTTCCGAATCTCCTTCCACTGGTTAAACTCAGCCACTCTGGAGACCTGGGGAGCAGGGGGGGTGGGGGGGACGAAGGGGTCGGGGGGAATGAGGGGGCCAAAGCCAGGGGAGGTAGATCCTAGCTTGTTGATGGACCTGATGCTAGGTGGGTCTGTACACATGCCCCTTGGCCCGCCCATAGCTGGGTAGAAGTCCGCGAGACTCCGCCCCCCCACCCCCCACTAGGGACCTCGAGTTGGGGCCTCTGTCTTGTTTTGCCTAGTCAAGAAGTGAGGTTGGAGAGAGTAGCCTCGGAGTCTACAGACTGATCCATGGGCTGAAAAGCCGGCACTGTCTGAGGATCAGTCACTGCTTGGTCCCTCCCCCTTTCCAAGCCTGGCGCCACCGCGAGTGGTGGGGGTGGGTGGCTTATTAATAAGGCGGCCTCCAGCAGAGCAGGCTCGCCAAGTCTTAGTGCAACAAGTCTATTGGTTCGAAGAAGGATAAACCGGGTTATACGGGTCATTGCTTTCCAGGAGACCTCTAGTGGTCAAAGTGTGAGCTACATCTTAAATTTGGGGCTCTTGCTTGTCGCTTTTCTTGGGCTGTGGTGGGGGTGCACCTCCAACTCTATGCCAGGCCATAAAGGCTGGTAGCTGGGGCAGATATTTCATGAACCTGAGGCAGAGCCAAGAGAGAAGCAAGGAACTCGGAGAACGAGATTCCCCGGGGAGGGGTCATGTGATGCCCTTTGTGGACACTGGAGGCCCCAAGTTCCTCTGCTTTAGTACTGATGGAGACTTCCTATCTAATCCTGATTTTCCTCCCTGGTCTGAGATTAATCAAGTATTGTCAGGGAAGTTGGATTAAATTTGCCCAAGTCTTTTCCATTTACAATAGCAATGCTGTCTGTTTATTTTTCTAATTTGTTTGTAAATTAAAGCCAAGTGTCCCTCTCCCTCACCCCAATCACAAATAGGCCCATATACCCCTTGATTTTAACAATTCATTACCTTCAAGTGCCCTTGACATTTATGGGTTATTTAGTTTAGAAATAACTAAGCTTCTTCTTTTTAAAATTACTTGTGCTGTAGTGGTGCCTATATGATTTTTGACTAAATTGTGACGTCCTCTCTCTCTCCAGAATGCCATAACACCATCTCAGGGGAAAAGGGTGACTTACAGGCTCCTTGTTCTTCATACTCATTGGAAGCCTACAGATTAATAAGGGATTCAATCAAGCTACCCGCCAGTATGGTAGTAAAGGGATTTCTAGGAACAGCTAGATTAGATCATACTAAAAACAGAGGTCTCAGCCATCTGAAGTTATTAAAACATCTTGCCATCCCTTATTTTTAAAAAAGAAGACAAGAAAGGGCCTCCCCGGTGGCGCAGCAGTTGAGAGCTGGGCTGTGAAGCTGCCTGCAGCCTCTGCAGCACCGGTTCAATCCCCGGCTGCCGGGCAAGTGTCCCACATGGCATGCAGACCCCTCCTGCCGTGCCTGCTGCTCCCCTCAGCAGTGTATTTTGTCAGTCTGCCTGTTCTGCTTCCCTTTCTGACTCTGGTGAATTCTCTCATCCTTCCTGCGCTTCTGACTGTACCCAGTGCTTGTGTAAATAAATAAATCTTCTTTAAAAAAAAAAAAAGAACACAAGAAAATGTACAGACTCAGAGTCTTGGCTCCATACGGGAATTGCGTACTGCCTACTAAAATTTTCTTAGTGCAATTTCAAATGGACATTAATGATGCCTTTGTATTTGATGATTTATAACTTAAACTTATTTGACAAACACTAAGTAACTCATTATTTGAAGCAGAGTGTGTATGGTAAGTAAATGACCAGATTGAAAGTCAAGGAGACCATTCTTTACTGGTTTTCTGTGTTTCCTTATCCATGACTATAATTGTGCAGGACTCAAACCCTAATTCTGGCTTTGGGGGGATTTCTCAGATAATTGTGGCAGAATGATCCAGATGGGTTATCTGTGTAGTGGCAGCCCCCTGTGGTAGGTCATCAACCAAACTCACAGAAGTGCCAGCAAGTTCCTTGGCTGCTTCCATCTACGTCTTGCTATGCCACAGACTGATAATTTTATGACTTGTTATTGCAGGTTGAAATATGTAAATGTAATTTGCTAAGGGTGTAAAGAGATGTGAGTACTTCAGAGGAAAAATAATACTAAAAATAGTGAGATTATTTCCATTCTTGTCTTCAATAAGCTTTGGTCCAAATGAAATTGGGCAGGTTTTTCCCAAAGAAGGTAAGGGTCAGATCAGTCTCTCTTGGGGTTCACACAACATCAGTGTGTGCTGGAACCACTCTTAGGGGTTTGCCAAAGCTGACTGTTACATTTTCAGGGATTTTGCAATCTGGCTATTAAACACATCTATTATTGAGTGTTAAATAATGTAAGTTCCTAAAAAGGACATTTAATATAATTAAATTATGTTTTTTTCCCAATATTTATTTATTTATTTATATAAGCACTGGGTACAGTCAGAAGCGTGGGAGGGTGAGAGAATTCACCAGAGCCAGAGTGGGAGCAGAGCATGCAGACTGACGAAGTACACTGCTGAGGGGAGCAGCGGGTGGCAGGAGAGGTCTGTGCGCCATGCGGGACCCTCTTCCAGTGGCCAGGGAGCAGCTGGGGATCGAACCAGCGCAGCGGAGGCTTCAGGCAGCTTGGCAACCCAGCGCTCAACCGCTGCGCCACTGGGGAGGCCCGTGGGGAAGCAGAGGACACTGTTACGACACATAAGGAAGCCACCAGTCCATCTTCCACATGTGTTACAGAAAGCAGTTCCATGAAGAGGAGAGAGTATTAGATGCAGAATTAGAAATCCCCATTCACATCTTGCCTCCACTACTTAATATTACCACTGTTTTAATCCCGAGCGGAGCCGCGCCGCCCGCCACGCCAGTCGCGGGCCGGAGCGCCTAGGCTCGGCGGGACCTGCTGGAGCGCCGCTGGCCCGGCGGGGCCCGGCAGGAGGGGCCTATAATTAAATTATGTTAAAAACAAATCAATACATACTCAAAATCATCACTTTCTAACTTGACTGCATCTTACTGTTATCTATACTCTCGAGATTATTTTTACCTTTTGTATTTTTATGACTACCGACCTAATCCATGCCCACTGGCAATAGTTTGGTAGTTTGAAATTGGCTATGATGGGAGTATTTAGATCATGGAACTAAATGAATATGACAAATCAGGGTTTGCTCCATAGTTTTGTTGACTGTTTAGATTTAAGATAGTGATGGAAAAAATGTTAATATTGCAGATTGCGGTGGTTTATATTATGTGCAACTCTACTGGACCATGGACTGCCCAGATATTTGATCAAATATCTGGGGATGTTTTTGATGAGATTAGATTTGAATCTATAGAGTGAGTAAAGCAGATTGTTTTCCTTAACATGGGTGGGCCTCATCTAATCAGTTGAAGGCAAGGATGAAACAAAAAAATCTGAGTGAGGGGGACTCCCACCCGAATACTTGAGCTGAGACATGGGTCTTTTCCATCCTTTGCCCTCAGACAGAAACACTGGCTCTTTGGAGGTCTAGAGCCTATCAACTTTTGGACTAGAAGTCGAATCATTAGCATCCTTGCTTCTCAGGCCTTTTGTACTACAAACAGAACTACATATTAGTTCTACTGGATCTCCAGTTTGACTACTACACATCTTGGGACTTCTTAGTCTACATCAATAATGTGGGCCAAGCCTACCACTCTCTCTCTCTCTCTCTCTCTCTCTCTCTCTCTCTCTCTCTCACACACACACACACACACACACACATCCTTTTAGTTCTGTTTCTTTGGAGAACCCTGACTAATACACAGATTAAACTTAAAAGTGCATCATCTGTAGCCAATTATCTTGTGACTAGAACAAAAATTGAGGAAATATTTGAATGATATTATCTGATTCAGCAGAGAAGCTGTTCATGTCATTGATGAAAGAGAAGGGTCTGGGATATATTTTTTTCAGTTTTGTCTTGCTCGTTAATATAAATGAAAAAATTGACATTCGAGTTGAAATTACTCATCTGTTAATTACAATCATAGGTTAGCTGGCTATTGATACCAAAGCCAGTGAATAGTTAACTAAAGTATTTTATGATGATAAATTGGCTACATGGAATTTACAGTGAAGAGTTGTACTATATTTTATATATTTGTGTTATGCTTTCTGTATATCAGATAAATGTATAATGAACTTATACATCCACACATGTGTGTATATCTAACTCTAGATATACAGTTTTTGTGTATATATATTTGTATAAATATGTAGATCTTTAAGTAAGTGTATATATAGATATAGCTATATATGTGTATACACAAACACAAACCCACCCACACACATACTTTTGGGGGGTGGCGATTTAGTTCAATATTTAGAAGCACGTTTTTATCTGAAGATTGTCTTGAACCCTAACTTCTAGACCAGGGATTTGCAACTATAGCTTACATTACATTGTTTTTTTTTGTTTTGTTTTGTTTTGGTTTGTTTTGGTTTTTTTTGAAGATTTATTTATTTATGCATACAAGAACCGGGGTACAGGCCAGATGTGTGGGGGGTGAGAGGATTGACCAGAGACAGAGTAGGGAACAGAACAGTCAGACTGACTGAAATACACTGCTGAGGGGAGCAGTGGGCAAGACCGGCAAGGTCTGCTGTGCCATGTGGGTAGCTCTCTGGTAGGCTGGGGATCGAACTCATGCCGCAAAGGCTGAGGATAGCTTCATAATGCTGTGTTCAACCCTTTGTGCCACCAGGAAGGCCCTGTTTTTTTTTTTTCTTGTACAGTCCACAAGCTAAGAATGTTTTAAATTTCTAAAGGTTAGAAAAAAATCACTGGAAGAAAAATATTTTGTGACATATAAAATTATATGAAATTCAAAATTCAGTTCCCATAAATAAACTTAACTGGAACTCAGCCATGCTCATTCATTTATGTATTGTCTATAACTGCTATCATGCTCAAGCAGCAGAGTTGAGTCGTTTTGACAGAAACTGTATGGTCCTCAAAACCTAAAATATTTGCTGTCTTGCCTTTGGTAATAGAAGTTGCCTCTTCTAGAATATGCAGGTACCGTCCTTGGCTGGGAGTAGTAGACACAACCAAGTGAACTTTTCCAGTCTTTTTCTTGTCAATGGTCCTAGAAAGACTTCTTCAGTAAACAGAGAAAATAGAATACTCAGACTTGTAAGAGATCCAAATTATTGACTCAAGATTAGGGAGAGAGACAATGGCATCATAAAAGTAGGAATGGATTGTGAGATTTCCCCACTCCTTGGTTTGTTTCAGCTATTGGATGACAGCGCCTTTCTTACTGCTTGTCCTAAAGTACTGTATAATTTTGTTGGGTGCTGTTAAATATTTATTGAGTTTTCTTGTCCAATGTGGTTCAGTTACTATATGTCTGTGTGTGTGATGGGACCCTTCCGGATTAAAGGTGCTATATAAATACAGGATTATTTTATGATTTGTTATTGCAGATTGAAATATGTAAATGTGATAATTCACAAATGCTATATCAGTGCATATATCTGAGAAACAAGAATGCATTATCCTTCCATTTGAGTCTAACATCATTTACATCCTTTTAAAAAAATACCCAATCAATTTTTTTAAATGAGGAAACGCAGTAGAGGAAAAAAAAATTCCTTTAATGCAATACTTCAGCTGAAAGTTTAATGACACAAAAGGCAGGCAATTCAAAGTTACAGTTCCCACAGCAACTGTAACTCTGCTATATAGCACATTTAGGCATAGATTTCACAGCATGTACTGCAATACAAAATACTCCACACTGGGCATGCAAGGGGGCAGAGTTATGGTTGCTATGGGTACCATGACTTTGAATTTCCAGATTTTTTGAGAGTTTAAATTCTCAACCAGAACATCACATTAATAGTTCATTTTTTTTTGCATTGAAAATAATAAAGATTGTATCACTGTTTCCACTGTCAAACCTATCTTCAGCTCAGTTCATTGCTTAGTATAAATACCTACCCAAACATATTCACCCTACTTGCTAAAATTAAACACATGACCTCAGCCCAGAGAGTATTTTAGTTTGTGTGTGATGACTTTCACTGGATTAACTAAACCTGCTCCCTCCTCCTTTTCAAAAATCACCAATAAATCAGGTTAACCCTTTCAGAATTTTGATGTATTTTATCTGTTATTCATGGGCTGAGAGGATATGATAATCATATTCATTGTGTATGAATGTGTGATGTATATATTTATAATTTATACTCTGTCTACTTCCAAAAAGAACTGGAGGCAGCTAACTGCATGTATTCATTTATTCATTTATTCCTTGAATACACTGAGCAATTTTATGCCTTTATGCGAGTGGGCTCAGCACCCTTTTTTAAAAATCATTGAGGACCTCAAAGAACTTTTGTTTATGGTGGAGATAATGGATATATGATATACTGATATTTACCATATTAGAAATTAGAATTGAAATATTTAAAACTATTCATTTTAAAATAACAATAAATCCATTATGTGCTGACATTTTAAATGAAAAATAAATATATTTTCTAAACCTCAGAAACTTAGTGAGAAGCATTGTTTTACATTTTTACGAATTTCTTAAATGGAAGACAGCTGGATTTTCATAGTTGCTTCTACATTCAATCTGTTGAATATCACAAGTCATGTAGCTTCTGGAAAATGCCATTTTTTTGAGAAATTGAGAGTGAAAAAGCAAATAATATCTTAGTATTATTGTGATCATTTGGGGGGGGGGAACCCCGTGGAACACCTGAGATGTTCTCAAAGATTTCCCTCCAATCCCCAGGCTATTTTTCGAGAATCAGTGCTCCTTGTATTTTGCTTATGCTATTTTTCTATGCATATGCCTCTTGCTTGTTTACAGGAAAACTCCTACTCAGGCTTCAAGGTACTAAGAAAAATTAATTGCTCCCTTAGCTATATTCTCATTGTCACTTTATACACACACTAATCAGAACATCTATTATGTGGTCTCATGACTGAATGTTTAAATGTCTAAAGGGTTTTGTTGTTAGACTGAATTCCTTAAAGGAGAACTATATCTTATACAATTTTTCCCCTCCTTTCCCAGCATGGTACCTAGCATTCCATATGTATGGGATGGAAGAATTCAATTCAACAAGCAAGTAATAAAATTGTTCCCATTCATTGCTTCCATAATATGTGTTAGAAAGTATGTATGAATTGTCTCAAATTTAATCCTCCTAATAAAGCTATAGCATTGCTATTACTTTCATCAATGCATTTTGAGTTAGGACACTAAAGCTTTTCCAAAATTGAGTAACCATGGATCTAACATGTTGCCAGGAAATAAGAGGGGGATAGTAAAAAAGCATGAAATAGTTTTTGCCTTAAGGGAATTTACAACCTACTTTGCAAGACAAGACATAATGCACAAATGAAAGACAAATAACAATGTAGAAGTTAGCTAACAGGAGACCATGAAAACTATTATCGAGGAAATGCCTACTTAGTAGAAGTGGCAACTTACCCAGTGAACTGAGATTTGAACTTTTGGGAAGAAATACTTTTATCAGAAAACCTAATATCCGGGCCTCCCCTGGTGGCGCAGTGGTTGAGCGCTGGGCTGCCCACAGCCTCTGCAGCTCCGGTTCTATACCCGGCCGCCTGCGAGGGTCCCACATGGCACGCAGACCTCTCCTGATGGGCCCACTGCTCCCCTCAGCAGTGTATTTCATCAGTCTGTCTGTTCTGCTCCCCGCTCTGGCTCTGGTGAATTCTCTCACCCGCCCGCGCTTCTGACTGTACCCAGTTCTTATATAAATAAATAAATAAATCTTTAAAAAAAAAAAGAAAAGAAAACCTAATATCACCAAATAAATGTATACGTACATTTGTTTATAAATTATACACACCCACTATTGCACTAACCTTGTATAAAGGTACCACAATGTGCTAATATTCTCAAAAACATAAATGAAAAAGAATGATATAAATGTGTTAAAGGATATTTAAATGTTTTTCATTCTGCAGATGAATAATGTACCCCACTTAGGAGCCAAGTCATCTATACTAGTGGCATTTGATTTTAGCTGCATAGTAGACTTATCTGCGAAGTTTTTAAGATACGATACCCCAGGTCAGTTCAACCAAAGCCTCTCTGGGATGGGGGTACAGAGATCACAGAAATTTTTTACCCCTCTCTCCTAAGCAGAGATTTGTGATGTGCAACCAGAGATGAGAATCATGTGTATACACACATACGCACATATATGAAAGAAAACGCCCTATGACTTCCTTGCCTTGACCACTGAAACGTATTTTTGTAGATGAGCAAAACAGCAACTGTAACCAAGAAATATTCAAAGTAAAATTAATTTTTATTTTTTTTTTTTGGTGGGACACTCGCCAGTGGCCAGGGATCAAACTGGCGCTGCAGAGGTTGCGGGCAGCCTTGCAACCCAGTGCTCAACCGCTGCGCCACCAGGGGAGGCCCAATAGTTAATGTTTTTTGATCACTTGTTATCTTCTAGAAACTCTACTAAATATTTTGAATGAATTATTCCTTTTAGTTCCTTTAACTCTTTTAATAAAAGCACACTCGGCAGTCTTTTTTAACAGTTGAAGTGTAACAGGGTGGTCTCCAGAAAAATAGGAGGTTCCAGATTCCCTGCCCCACCCAAAGAAGGGTGGGGCTGAGCAGAGAAGAGAAGAAGCTGGAGAGGAGACTGAGGAAGGAAGGAAGCAGCATAGAGATCCAGAAGGAGACCTGGAGGAGACACATGGAGCAGAGAGACATGTGAAGAAACTGCTTGCTTCTTGATCCTGGATTGGTGGAAACAGATGTAGGTAAGGGACCCGTGGATAGATGACAATGGCAGTTTGTGTCTTGATTTTGATTTTGCTCTTTTCCTCCCAGATTTGTCTGGCTATTTCTTCCCTTTTCTGTGGGTTCCTGCTGGAAGATGCTTTAGACCTGTGGCAGGCTTTTGGGCTTTGCTCTGGGCCAATCCTGTTTGGCTAGACATTTACCCAGGAGGGGATGGGTAACTTTGGGTGCTTGATTTGAAAACTACATTCTTTGTTTTTTCTGTACTGCACCCTAGTTGTACTGAAGTTCCTTTCTATTAAAGGTTTTGTCTTGATGCAGCAGATGGCAAAACCTATTTAGAGCAGGCAGATTGGGGGTTCTGGGGTGCCCCTCTCCCTGCCCTATACAGAAGCATGGAGTGATTAAATAACTTATCCAGGTTGACTGAGGAGAAAGCTTTTCTTTTTCTTTTTCTTTTTTTTTTTACAATTTTTTTAAAGATTTATTTATTTTTTTATACAAGAATTGGGGTACAGGCTAGAGATGAGGGGGTGAGAGGATTCACCAGAGACAGAGCAGGGAACAGAACAGGCAGTCTGACGAAATACACTGCTGAGGGGAGCAGTGGGTGAGACAGGAGAGGTCTGTCCTACCATGTGGGTTTCTCCCTGACCGGCCTGGAATCAAACTCGTGCTAAAGTGGCTGCAGATTGCTTTATAGGTTGCATCTTAAAAGCTTTTCTAAAGGATGAGAAAAATGTGTAGGATAAGAAATAAATGAAAAAATTTGACCCTTGGTCAATAAGGCATTGTATTCTGGAGAAGAACACATTAGCTGGTTAACTCCAAAATGAGAATAGATAAGTTTATCCGTTAAAAATAAAGCAAGCCGGGGCCTCCCCGGTGGCGCAGCAGTTGAGCGCTGGGTTGCGAAGCTGCCCGCGGCCTCTGCGGCGCCGGTTCGATCCCTGGCTGCTCCCCGGCCACCAGAGGAGGGTCCCGCATGGCGCGCAGACCTCTCCTGACACCCGCTGCTCCCCTCAGCAGTGTACTTCGGTCCTTCTGCCTGCTCTGCTCCCTGCCCTGGCTCTGGTGAATTCTCTCACCCTCCCGCTCTTCTGACTGTACCCAGTACATGTATAAACAAACAAATAAATAAATAATAAAAATAAAACATGCCTCTATAAAAAAAATAAAACAAGCCATTATTAGAAATTGAGCCCCAAGGGAACCTAGGGTGGGTGACTAACTATTTTATATGACTTCTGATAGAATAGTTAACTTTTCTACCAGCTAGATAGTGCTTTATTGAATTTTTTTTTTTTCATTGCATGCCAAAGCTTATGCAAAGGGTCTCTGGATCTGAGGAGTAATCTGGGAGTAAGTCAGTTCAATTAAATTTTATAGCTTGGAATATTTCTTGGTTTGATTCTCTTCCCTTCGTTTCCCAATACCTCTCTATAAATATTATTTTTTATTTTTTTAAAGATTATTTATACATATTGTTAGGGGGAAGTGATGTCCTGAGTTAATCCCATACAGGCTTTGTGGACTCCACCCCCACTCCAGACTAAAACCATCAGGACATTGGGGAAGACAAATCCCATCACCACCAAGGGGAGGGTGGCTGGGACCTGAGGGTGGAGTTGGGCAGCCAGGTTGGATATAAAAAACCAAACACGTGGGCCTAGGGCTCTCTCTGGCTCGCGATCACTCGCCTCCCGGCTTCACCGCTCCTGGCTGGCGGCCAGCTCTCAGAGCGCCATTTTGGGGTTCCAGATCGGCGGATCGGGTAGGACTCATTTAAAACTTTGTCTCCCGCTTTTCTCCCAGAGCTGTATATTTCCTCATTTCCCCTTCCCTTGTAAATAAACCTTTTATTAACCTTTCACGTGTGCCTGCAGTAGAGCATTGATAAGTCCTTTTAAGCGCGCGGGTGAGGACCCACAGTCAGGCACCCCGTTTTGTATCGGGGTTGCTCTACAACAATATAAGAACTGGGGTACAGGCCAGAGGTGCGAGGGGTGAGAGGATTCATCAGAGACAGAGTGGAGAACAGAACAGGCATATTGAAATACACTGCTGAGGGGAGCAGTGGGCGAGTCAGGAGAGGTCTGCTATGCCATGTGGGTCACCTCCCTGACTGGGAATTGATCTCATGCTGCAGTAGTTGCAGATAGTTTCATAGTGCTGACACTTAACCCCCTGTGCCACCAGGGAGGCCCTACCTTTCTATAAACACTGATCTTCTCTACTATATCCTGGAAGGTTTCCTTTAGGCTTTTACTAATTGTTCATGATTTAGTTACTGGGATATAGAGATACAAAAGCCTTAAATGCTGAAGTAACTCTAGAACTTCTAAAGGGTACTGCCTGAAGTTAGTAGTACAGTTGGAGGGAGGGCTGGGATTTCTTCAAGTTGTGTTTGCATAGCACTTAGAATAAGAATGAGAAAACATCAATGTGTAAATGAAAGAATGGGTCTTTGATAAGTGACTTAGCCCCAAGGACAAGTAATGAATCAGCTGCCAGGTTGCAAAGAAAATGTGCTTAGTGCGCTCAGAATTGGTTCTCTTGAATGACTGACTTCAGGATGCCTTTGGTTCAAGAGGAGTTGCTTTCTCTGTTGCTTTTTTTGTTGTTGTTGATGTTGCTTTTAATGATCCTCAATACTCTATCTCTAATAGTGGGGGCCAGGATTTTAAAAGTGTGGAAAAACCTTCATGATTGTCATGTTTTTGTTCAAAACATTTATGTTCCTGGAATGCTTCTAGTTTGCTTTACCTTTCTTTTCAATTCAAACCAATTCAGGGACCCCTTTTCTATGAGGAATTCTCTGGTGCTATCCACGTAGAATTATCTCAATATTTCTGGAACACATAAACAGTGTGTACTGCTTTCCTTAGCTGTGACTTTTGGAATAAGTTTTATATAGTCATATTGTTCTTCCCTTGAAGGACAGGCATTCTATTGAATAACAGTGACAAAACAACAATGAATAGTGTGGTGCAAGCCTATTTATTTCAAAAGAGAGAAGCTTCGTGGTCTAAAGTAGGTGTCATCTACCAGATGACATCTATTAAGCCTTCAGTACTAGAGATTTAAAGTGGTTTGAAAAGTTCAGTGTATTGAGAACCTATTCTGAACAAGGGTTTAATTAATTGTTCTAGTTCAGGACTGAAAGGTAGTTTATAGGCTTGTCCTCTTATCACTAAACTATTCTCAGTTACTTCTTGAAGACTCAGACCACTCCTCTGTCAATGTCACAAATGACGGAGGTCACTCATACTGAGTAGAATCACGGTGAGAACACAGTAGAAAAACAGATGTGAAAAATCCTTTATTCAAGCATTATTGGAAATTATTGTAAACCACAAATGAAATCCTGTGTCATAGAGGAGAAGGCCAGTCTGAAGGTGAGTGCCCAGTACCTAGAATTCATTTATGATCAATGTGACCAACTATCTGGAAATGATACCCACGAAGGAAAAGGCTGAGTGGCTGAAGAGGTTACAGGGATATGAAGATAGTTTGCATCTGGTCAAGGGGGAATATTAGTATGCTGAAAAAAGAGTATTCAAACAAGTTTTCCTCAAGTTTGATCTTACACAGGTTTTTCAGGAAGAAAAATGGGTCAAGTAAGTTTGAGTTAGACAAAATCAAATAGGATTTTCACTCATAGCCTTTAGAATGCTGACATGGCTCTTCAAGAGGGAGATAGGCAGGAGACTTTAATCTTCTCAAAGGGTGATAGCCTGACTAAAGCTGAAACTCAACCCTTTGCATTAAGATCGGACTTGAGGGCCTCCCCTGGTGGCGCAGTGGTTGAGTGCTGGGCTGTGAGGCTGCCTGCAGCCTCTGCAGTGCTGGTTCATTTCCCAGCCGCCAGTGAGGGTCCCACCAAAAAAAATAAAAATAAAAAAATATCTGACTGGAGGGCCTCCCTGGTGGTGCAAGGGGTTAAGAGTCAACGCTATCAAGGTATCGCCAGCCACTGCTACTTGAGTACATTCCCTAGCCTGGCACAGCAGACCTCTCCTTTCTCACCCACGGCTCCCCTCAGCAGTATGTTTCAGTAGATCCGCCTGTTCTGCTCCCCAATCTGTCTCTGGTGGAATCCTCTTACCCCCGGGAACCTCTGGCCTCCACCCCTGTTTTTATATCCATAAATTAAAAAAAAAAAATCTTAAAAAATAAAGATCTGACTTGAGAAAGAATGTGCTCATTATCTCCTTGGTGTTTTGGAAATAAGAACCATAAGAGGAAGACCTGAATGATATTCATCCTGCATCCTATAGGAGGAGACTTTGATGTCACTGACATGGGGATTTTGTCCTTGGAAAGCTGCATGCTGTTACAAGGGAAAAGCCTCCACAGGCACATTGATCTTGGAGAACTCTCCTAGACAAGAGCTTCTGTAACAGGGTGGTACCCAGGAAAGTGAGAGGTTCCTGGTTCCCTGCCCCACCCAAATGGAGGGTGGAGCTGAGCACAGAGAGAAGAAGCTGCAGAGGAGACTGAGGAAGGAAGCAGGATGGAGCCAAAAGGAGACCTGGAGGAGGCAATAGAGCCTAGAGACACGTGAAGAAATTGCGCTTGCCTTTTGGTCATGGACTGGGTGACACAAATGTGGGTGAGACCCATGGGGAGGTGACAATGGCAGCTTTTATCTTGATTTTAATTTTGCTCTTTTCCTTCCGGGCTTGTCTGGTTGTTTGTGATCCTTTTCTGTGGGCCCCCACTCGAAGATGCTTTAGACTTGTGGTAGGCTTTGGGGCCTTCTTCTGGGCCATTCCTGCTTGGGTGGACTTTTACCCACGAGGGGACAGGTAACTTTGGGTGCTTGATTTAGAAACTAGATTCTTTGCCTTTCTTGTATTGTTTACTAATTGTATTAAAGTTCCTTCCCATTAAAGTCTCATGTTTTGTGTTAATGCGGTGGATGGCAGAACCCATTTAGAACAGGTGGGTTTGCGGGGTTTGGGCTGCCCCTCTCCCTGCCCTGTAACACTTCCTTGGCCCCAATTCTATGCTCACCCACAGACCCTGATAAACACTCAGCTTCCATGTGCTATGATGATGGCGAGCAAGGTAAATGATGGGTAAAGGCATCCTGAACCCAGATAAAAAATTCCATGAAGTAAAGGCTATTAAGCCAGTGTTTAGTTTTTCTTGATAATTATTAATTATAAAATTATTACACTTAAAATTTCAAATGGAAGAAATATAGAGTAAATGAACATTCTTTTCTCACTTTTCCCCATGGCACTCACTGACAGATTGGAGAACACACACACAAACACACACACCTTTACTCTCTCTGACCCTGCTTTCCCAGCTTTACTCCAACAAGAAGGAGTCACCCACTGATTGATTAGTAATGTCTGCTATAGTGTGGCTAGCTGGAGGTGGGGGAGAGTTATGGCACATTTGTCATAAATTTTCAATCCTGCAGTAATTATGCAATGAATAATGTGTGGCTAACAAAGAAGTTAGATGCAACTGTGTCTTCTGAATTATAAAAGGAATTCATTATAGATCAACTACCTTTACAGACTGACTGACTCTGTTCTCTGAATGTTCTGAGTCTCTTCTATAGTAGGGTGGAGAGATAATTTGCTCCAAATAATTTGTAACAATCTATTCTTGATATCTCTTGGTACTATTCCCGGCTCAGAGCTGATATTTTTGTTGTAATGGTTCATAATTCAGGACTCACATTTCTAAATCCCCAGCTTAAGCACTGAGGTAACAGAGGCAGAAAAGAAAAAAAGGAAAAACAAAAAAACAAACAAAACAAACAGTGTTTTCCAAATGACCAAGGATAAAATTGGTGGTGGAAAAAATTAGATTTTCAAGTTACTAAGAATTTATTACAAACAATGGGGCATTGAAATAAAATGAAACTGATGTTTTTCTAAACACTTAGCATTTTCTACTTTGTGATCTTGTTGATATTCTTTCTTAGAGAAAGAATTTTTTTATTTATCAGTTTTCTATATTTTGTGCAGATTCTTTCCATTTGCTGTACTGAGAAGAAAATTTTTACTTGTGTTGAGTGATTGCAGTGCCCAAGAGAAGAGTCAGATATGTCAGTGACCAATTAAGCTGGATTTAAAAATGCATGCGCTTCTTAACAGAAAAATAATAGGCCCTGGGTGGAGTAGAGTTGGGAGGACAAGGCAGAGGTGTATTGAGGAGGAAATGAGGAGGAACACTGAGAAGATAAAAAGAGATGTCTTCTTTGATTAACATCTTTCCTTGTTGACACTTCATTATTTCTTGCCCTTTTCCATATTCTACCAATAAGATGGCTGCTCCCTGGGGAGGAACTTTAATTAACTTGTAGATAGAGTAAGTCCCTCCCACGAGCCCTGACTTCAGACTAGTGTTTCTCCAACTTCAGACACTGGCAAGTTTTCTTTCTGATTTTTACCTTATCAATTTGCCACCTGTACCATTTTCCCCTCCCCCTAGTTATTATTTATTTATATTGATTCACTTTTAATACTTTTGTGACTAAAGGGAAAATCAATGCCACTTGCAGTAAATAACAGATCACATAAAAATAAGTACAAGCTCCAAAAAACATTGATAAATTTTTTTAAATTAATAATCATTGATAAATGAGAGATGTACAAATTTCTATACCTAACCTAAGTTCTTCAATGAGACACACATATCTACTTATTAATAGTCTGTAATGAGGGATATTCAACTCATAGGTGCTGACTTGGAGCCAACGTCATGTATTTGTCTATAGTCAGGGGAACAGGTTTATTTAAAAGTAGCCATGAGGTATGGTAGGAAAATGTTTGGGTTTCTAATCAGGTCATACTGAGTTCCAGGTTTTACTGGTTTCTCACAGTGAAAGTAGGATGATAACATTTACTTCACCGGGCTCCTGTTAGGCCAGAATGTAATTGTATTGAAAAACATTTAGAGCAGATTGAGGCAATTTCAATTTTATTCTTTTCTACCAATATTATATTTTTTGGAGTATTTTGTTCTGGGTGGAGAAAGGCATACCAAGGCACAGAATCATAAAATTTCAGAAATGGAAGGGATTACTCAGAGAAAACAAACAACATTTATGAGCTATATTTATTTTCTGTTCAAAATAAAAATAGCTTTATTGAGTCCCTGGGGGAAAATGTATCATCTTACAATTTATACTATCTACTTCATTTACTAGAAAAATGTCAATGAGAAAATTGTTAGCTTATACTCACTCAAAGTTAATATCTGGGTATATTTTAGAAGCAGAAACACAGGTTACACTGTGATTCTTTATCTTTACATTCAACGCACAAGCCTAGTCGGATGCATCAGCCAGAGAGATCAAGCGATATGGAATGGAGAGAGCTCCTAACTGTTCCCATGGGAGACTTTGGGCCTACTGTTGTTCTAAAGAAAAGTTAGAAATTGGGATTTGGGAGTGAAAATGTGAAAATTTCTCTAAATATTGGCAACTAATCAACTAAATACTCCTATCTACATTGTTACTCTCTAGCCCCATTCTCTGTCTTACACACGCGCACATCAAATAAGATGCATCTATGGCTTCCAATATGGCTTCTATCTAGTGTTGCCATATTGCTGTCTCTGATGTGATGATCCAAATGCCTTCAGTCCTAGATGAGGGTAGGGAGGCCCAACAAGAAGTGACTAAACCAAGGTCAAATCAGAAGACTATCTTCTAAAATCTCCCATAAAAAGCTGATAGATGACTCATTTTGGAAAGTATGATAGAGCAAAACTGGAATCTGAAATTTTAGAAGGCAATAATTCTAGGCATAGTTCATTGATTGTAATTTATATTATCCAAGCTGGCAAACAAGTGAAGTTAAGAAAGTGGGCTACTGCAGTAAGGATTTGGTAGAGGAGGGTTTGAAAATTTAGTGGAAGTATTTGTAGTGGAAGATATTCATAGAGATGAGTTCCTATCCCAAATAATATGGAAGTATGTCCATATTATTCAAATAATATGGACGTATGTCAGTGATTTACCCAAGATCTCAGAGACAAAGTTGAATGAGATAACGAGTGACATTTGCAATTCCATGGAAGGAAAACTCATGCTTATTTGCATTAATCTTACAAAATGTACATGTTCACTGGTCTGGATTATGACATAAACTTTTATATTTTGAATCAAAGCTCTAAAAATACCAGGAGGCAAAATAAGTTATTAACAGGACAAAACAGGCAATTGAATTCATTTTACTTCTTTGTTGCCCATTCCTTACTTAAAAAAAATCTGAAACCCAGCACAGACAGGGTGTACACCTAGAAAGTAAGTCCATGGTTAACTTTGCTGGGAGAGACAGTGATTCGTCTTCAACTCTGTTGGTTCTGGCAGATTTATAGGGGTTATATTTTCACACACCAATTATCCTTGAACACTTTCTTCGCTACCTGGAACATAGCTCCCTCCTCCCTGCCCCTGTCAGATGAGCCCATCTGCTGTCTTCCTCCTAGGTTTTTTCTTTAATAACAAAGTAATTGTTGACATTGTAAGAAAAATCAAATTCTTGGTTGAAGTTTACTTTCCAGAGGGTCTCTTTTCGGGAAGAAAATCAGCAGTGGGTAAAGTTGCACATTCCTGATGTTGGCGCCAGCTCCTACAGCCTGCATCACCAGCAAGCAACCACAATACCCTTTACAGCTGGCTCTCTTTCCATTTTGGGGAGGAATCAAGGAAGGCTAATGCTTCTTGTCCTTTACCCTCCCTCTAAGTGCCAATGCTGCTGTGTGGAGCAATGTCAGCAGGCGGTCAAGGGGAAGATGGCAGAGAAGTCTGACAGTACCTGAATTAAATGCCCATGCCCACTTCCCATTTGTGAGATTCTGTGACCTTACATAAGTCATTTCTGAAACTTATCACTGCCAGTTCTGTGACAATGAAGGGGAACCTGGAAGTAATCGTGATCTCAAACTTCCTCACTGCACCCACAAATAAGGACACCTAATCAGGTGGACTGGATTTAATAAAGATTTGGTCAAGGGTGTCTATTGTCTTCTAGAAATATGCCAGCTGGTGCTGTGAAGACTCACCCTATTAGCATATTTCATTGCCGCAAAGTCCCTAGTAATTTGGACTAACTGGATTAAAGGCAACAATTTAATTAAGAGACAAAAGTAGAAAAATGCTTAGGAGAAAGGACATTGGAGTAAGATCATTGCTGGTTTGTAGTTCTGCTCTATCGTTTTCTAGCTTCAATACTGGATGAGTTACTTAAATTCTCTGAGGCCAGCATTCCCAGTGGTAAAAAAGAAAATTCTTACCTTCATAGTAGATCATGGACTTATGCTGTCCCAAGGGTTAAATGACGACGTGTGTGGAAACTCTAACAAGGTGATCTGACATCAATGAGCATTCAATAAACTGTAATTTATATTAATAACATAAAGTCTAAATTATAGAATATTATTTTAAGCAAATATATTTTTAATTAAGAAAACTCAGTTAACAAAATCTTCTGAGTAGGCCCTATGGGACTTGCTTTAAGAAAGAGGTAAGCATATTTCAGGATTGTTATATTACTTTTTTATAGGAAGAGGTTATCTTGTAAATGTTTTTTAAACAAATGAACAAAACGTTCTGAAGGCTACACAAGAGTAGCGTCAGTATTCCCCTGGAAACCTTTTTTACGTTTGGAGTCCTTATTTTGTAATTAGCACAAAAGCACATTTTAGCTTAGTCCCCTCCAAGGGTTGATATATTCTGAATTTGCAGTGTAGGATTCCTGAGACATCACCACTATCTGAGGCTCTAATTTCAGGGAGATCCTGCGTATTTTAAATCTGAAATAATGTAGTCCTACATCCAGTAGGTTTGACCTGTGATAAACCCTTTTGATGACATGGTTTTGAGACATAGGTCTTAGTGCTGGTCTTCAGTAAGATAGTGATAAGGGGCCTCCCTGGTGACAAAGGTGGTTGAGCACCACACTGTGAAGCTGTCCGCAGCCTCTGCAGCGCGGGTTTGATCCCGGCCAGTCGGTGAGAATCCCACATGGCTCGGCAGACCTCTCCTGTCTCGCTCGCTGCTCCCCTCAGCAGTGTATTTCAGACGATCTGCCTGTTCTATTCCCCACTCTGTCTCCGGTGAATCCTCTCACCCTCCCGTGCATCTGGCCTTTACCCCGGTTCTTGTATAAAAATAAATAAATCTTTTAAAAAAAAGATAGTGATAAAATTAATAATACTATACCTACTGAATTTATGGAAATCATTTCATCTTGTGTTGTACTTCACAAAACTCTTGAGAGGCAGAAAAAAAAAATACTATTTCCAGTACTAAAGAGTTGAGAAGAAATTTGGAGAGTAAGTCACTTGCCTCAGTGATCTGCAAACCTCTATAATGCCATTATTTGCATAAATCTTTCAGAAATTCAAATGTTTTCAAGGAGAAAAAGAGAACAAGGAAGCAACCTTACCAACCTTACCCTCTTGTCCTGTCCTGGACATTCAAAGATCCCAAATCTGTGGGGGGATAGTAGTCTTTGACAATGACCACGGTCAAATGGCAATGACCCCTGGCAGGTGGTTATGAGAGAAAGTTCTTTGCTCCGGGTTGCATATGGCCTTGAAATCTAATGAGAAGATGAGATCTGCCTACCCAAAGCTGATGGAACTATGTTGGTGTGTCAAATACCGGCCCCCAAGGGGATTTGGCATAGCACTGCAAACTGAGGGGCTCTGCTCCCTGCTCACCATTGGTTGAAATTCTGTTTCTTGGTTATACCTGGGAAATGGTAGAGGCTATAAAAGAGGAAGAGATTCACTGATGGTGATGCTGGAACCCACAAAGTGTAGGAAATGAAACCTGTGTTTCTAGGTTGAGGAAATGTCGTTGTGGCTAATGGGACATGGGGGCCAATTTTATAGCTCAACCTCCCTTGTTTTTGCAAATATCTAACATAGATTGGAATACTTTGGATAAAATTATATTGTATAGTCATCTTTCTCTTACTGGTTTCAAACTTGGTTACACATTAGGAGGGACCTATCTTGCTAGACAAAATACAGAAAAATAATCACCAATTGTTGAGTACTGTATGACTTATAAAGAGCTTCCAGACATACACCCTCATTTCATATGGCATAGTGACTTATTTGGTTCTTCAACAATTTTGCTTGAGTTGCTGATTAAATAAATAACATACTCTGCAAAGCAGATATCTATCTCCTTAGTTTACAGATGAGGAAACTGAGAGACTAGGTGATGTACCTGTGGTCATGCAATGGGAATAGAGGCTCACTGACATTTTTTTAAAAAAAAAAGATTTTTGTTTATTTTATGCTTGCAAGAACTGAGGTGTAAGCCAGAGGTGTGGGGGTGGGGTAGTTAGAGGATTCACCAGAGAGAGTGGAGAGCAGAACAGTCAGACTGACTGAAATACATTGCTGAGGGGAGCAGTGGGCAAGACAGGAGAGGTCTGCTGTGCTATGTGGGTCAGCTCCCTAGCCAGCTGTAGCTTGAGAGCACTGTCTTTAACCCCTGCACCACCAGGGAGGCCCGTTATCTGATTTTGAATCCAGTGATCTTTCCATTATACCATACATTTTCTTTTTTTTTTTTTTTCTTTTTTTTTTTTTTTTTTTTTTTTTTATAGAGGCATGCTTTATTTATTTGTTTGCTGGTTTGTTTGTTTGTTTTGTTTTTATACATGCACTGGGTACAGTCAGAAGCGCGGGAGGGTGAGAGAATTCACCAGAGCCAGAGCGGGGAGCAGAGCAGGCAGAAGGACCGAAGTACACTGCTGAGGGGAGCAGCGGGCGGCAGGAGAGGTCTGCGCGCCATGTGGGACCCTCCTCTGGTGGCCGGGGAGCAGCCGGGGATCGAACCGGCGCCGCAGAGGCCGCGCGCAGTTTCGCAACCCAGCGCTCAACCGCTGCGCCACCGGGGAGGCCCTATACCATACATTTTCTTATAAACACCTTATCACTGCACTAATACATTGTCTATTGATACTTTGTTAAGTGTTCTGTGTCACTGCATCATAGAAGCAGACTTTATGCTACAAAGGGAACTTGGCTACACCTAGTCCAGGTTTTTCTGTCTGGAAGGAGGAATGGACCTAACGGAGCTTACATATTGTGGGAACATGATCTTTTCCTCCAAAGACTTGCATTTTATCTTCTTGATAACTTTTCTCCAGAGATTATAAAATTTACAATGTACAAAACATATCAGAAACACCCAGAAAAATGCAATGGTATTCATGAAAGGGAAATAGGAACTGACTCTCACAGAAAAAGAGATCTATACTGGTTAAGTTATAAGAACTGCTGAATTTCTGCTACAGGAGCTAAAAGCAGGAAGGTCATTATAAAGAAGTATCAACCTCCTTAGACTGAAAAAGATGCCACATAGCTGCCCTTTTAATGAAGACTCAGATCACAATTCTGACCCATAACTTTGACAAGAAAGGGTGAGTGGGTGGAGGACAGAATGTCCAAATGATGTTAACTTTTGTGCCAATATTATGGATTTTCCTAGTCCACACAGTCAGACACAAATCTTCTCCTTTGAATTCCCACCTTACTCCATTTCCTTACCTCCCAGGTATTTGTCAATTTTTGACCATCAACTCTCAAATTTCTTCCTTCCAGTACCTTTAAATTACACAGTGTTTTCTGAAGTTACACAATTTATTTTCATGCCATTCCTCCTTTACTTACAAGTAACCATCAGGTTCCTAAATTTTCTCTACCTTAGTTTCCTCATCTATAAAATAAAACAACCTATTTGTTAGAGCTGGTATGAATATTGAGATAATAGGTATGGAGTTTTTATAATAGTATTTGGTGCCTAGTTAGCATTTGGTAGTTGTTATTAGTATTTTGATACTGCTGACGTGTTCCTGAAATTTCTTTTCTTGCTTTCCAAAACATGGCTCTCCTGGATCTTTTCCTTCTTTACATCAGTCTCTTTTGTAGGCTCACATTCCACTGCTGACTACTGAATTTATAGTTTTAAAATTTACTTTTCTAAGGCTTCATTTGTTCCTTTCTTCACATTGCCTGGGAGATCTCACCCTCTGGTATGACTCAATTCACATGCAAATGATTCTAGAACTATCTCTACAGAATTATCTACCTCTCAAATCCAACTTAGTGTAATGAGGTATCAAAGTAGGCATTTATACTCAGAGATTTCACAGCTATCAAACATTCAATATACAATCTTTGTCTTCATCACTTGCTTTTCCATTCATATTTCTTTTTTTTAAAGAATTTTTTTTTAAAGATTTATTTATTTATTTATACAAGCACTGGGTACAGTTATAAGTGCAGGAGGGTGAGAGAATTCACCAGAGCCAGAGCGGAGAGCAGAACAGGCAGAATGACGAAATACACTGCTGAGGGGAGCAGTGGGTGGCAAGAGAGGTCTGCGTGCCATGTGGGACACTCTCCCAGAGGCCAGGGATCGAACCAGTGCTGCAGAGGCTGCGGGCAGCTTCGCAACCCAGCACTCAACCGCTGTGCCACCAGGGAGGCCCTCCATTTATACTTCTGAACAGGAGGAATGGCACCATCATCTACTCTACTCCCTGAACTAGATGCATGAAGTCCCTCCAGACTTTAGTCTTTTTCTTTTTCCTAATATTTAAATGTTTACAGTGGAGGATAGTATTGTTTTATTTTTTTCAAAATACCTGCTACTCTCTTCACTGCACCTTTCTCAACTGTTCTTTTCTCTGCATGACCTCTCTCTCAATGGCAGAAATTATTCCAATTCTATTGGATTAGACTTTGCCATGTAAATTGCTTTGGCCAATGAAATTGAGCAAAAGTGTCACGTGTTATGTCTGAGCAGAAGCTTTAGGGACCATTGCTCTATCCCTTCTGCCTTGAAAATGGAATGTGCCAAAGAAAAGCTGATCTCTGAGCCTTGGTCCTAGAAAAAAGCAGACTCATGAAGCAGAGTTATAGCTGTTCTACAGCTGACGTGTAATGGGAGTGAGAAATAAGTCTTTATCATCACAAACCACTGCAATTGTTATGGTTGGCTTTTATTGAAAAATAGCCCAGCTCTGTACTCTTTGTGACTGAGTAATGAACAATTGTTACTGGAGGATGGAAAGATGGCAACCCATGCTCCATGCAGGTGAAAATAACATAATATACAGAGGTAAAAATGTCATCTGTGATTACTTAGAAATATGGGAGTTTGGGAAACAGAATACTACACTGCCTTGGTTCTATTGGCTGTATTTGACAAGAAAGAAATGAGTTCAGAAATGAACTGGCAGGGTGACAGGCAAAATCAAAGGGGCATATATAAGTTTCCAAATTGTAGGACTTACAGAAAATGGAAGCTTTTCTCATCTATACTGATAAAACACAAAACTGAGAAAGCTTTTGAGTGGCAATGTCAGATTAAAACTTGGACTCTCACAATAAGTCTTTCTATACCCATTGAATTATTTTTATAGTGACCCTTATAGGGCAATTATTTTTGACCAAATACCTCCATTCCCCTTAAGTCCTTTATGAAGTTTTATTTGAAAAGAGGACTCTGCTCTTACAAATTTTTGATCAGCAGTTTTATTCAAAAATGATAGGGACTCTAACATGACTGATTTAACTTATTCAAATATTTGTTATCTACTGTGAATGGCAGTTTTCTAGGTTATCAGGTTATATCAATAAACAAAAACCAACCATCACTGTCATAATAAGACAATCTAGTGTAGGTAAAAGATAATAAAATTTCACAAAAAGAAATCTGACTCTCGGAATGAGTAGATTAGATCAAAGAGAAGATGGCATTTCCAGACATTCTTCAAGAAATTAAAAAAAGTAGTATTAGAAAGGTAAGTAATAGTATAATGATGATGTGGGATATTACATCTTTTTGTTTCTTATTTTATTTATCTAAAGAGGGGTGGTAATAAAACATATATGAGTGCTCAAGGAATAATCTGTAGAGAAGTTGAGATGGGAGACATGAGAAGAGTAGTAACACAATTTTGCTTCTTCCACAATTACGTCCGTGAGAAGTCATTTCAGTTCTGGGTCTTGGTTTTATATTTCTAAGACCTGGAGTTTAGTCTAGGTCAAACTATATTTGGGGGTTTTACAACTATTTAATTTGAATTTTATTTTGTTTTTTTATTTATTTTTATTTATTATTTTTTTTTGTGGGACACTTGCTGGCGGCCAGGCAATGAACCCGTGCTGCAGAGGTTGTGGGCAGCCTCACAGCCCAACGCTCAACCGCTGTGCCACCAGGGGAGAACCTTGAATTTTATTTTTAAGTAGATTTCTATTCAATTTTATGCCTCGAAGTTCTGTGCATTACAGTCTATCAGTGCTTTTACTTATATATCCAGGTTACCTTGTTTTTGTGAAGCACTTGGTGTCTTTGAACATTTGAAATGTTGAAATGAAGATTCCTGATTTTTATATATATATATATATTTTTTTTTTTAAGATTTATTTATTTATACAAGCACTGGGTACAGTCAGAAGTGCAGGAGGGTGAGAGAATTCACCAGAGTCAGAGAGGGGAACAGAACAGGCAGACTGACGAAATACACTGCTGAGGGGAGCAGCGGGCAGCAGGAGAGATCTGCGCTCCATGTGGGACCCTCACCTGGTGGCGGGGGATCAAACCCGTGCTGCAGAGGCTGCTGGCAGCTTCGCAACCCAGCGCTCAACTGCTGTGCCACCGGGGAGGCTCTCCTGATTATATTTTTAAAATATAAAACTGTAGCTGTTTTACATTACGTATTTATGTGAGAATGTTCTCAATAGCAGTAAGCTAGATGCTGAGACACATGTAAGACTCTACTATGATTCGTAATTTTAAATTCCAAATTTTAACATTGTGGACTTAACATGTGAGTCTTATCATTCTCATTTGTTAACTTTTTAAAAGATAAATTTCATAAAAGGTTAATATTGAGGCGTTTTCTTGCTTGCTTTAAAAACAAATTATACTCCTGATATACTATTAAAACCTACTTTACTTACTGGAGTTGTACATATGATTTCACTAACAAAATATTTAAAGTTTGAAAGCTGTGGGATAGGATAATCTCTAAAATTCCTCTAAGCTCTATCAAATATATAATTCTATTGACCTAACAACATAACCTGGATTTATAGGAAAATTGCCAACTTCCCACTTCGTACTTGGAGCGAGCTTTTAAGCAAAAAGAAGATGGAAAAATGGCTGAAGGTAAAGAAGGGAAAATTCAGCTAAACTTATTGAAACCAACTCAGTCCTTCCAGAAAATACACTAAAGAACCATGTGGCCAGCTTTAAATTACCGTTTCTTATAGTGAATTAGGAAATGGGTTCTCCTTAGTGGGCCATATCTATCTCTTGTAAATGACTCTAATTCACTTGGTCACATGGAAATAGAACGGCATCCAGGGGCTGTTTTGAACTGTACCAAACTGAATTCTACTGTTATCTAACCCAACCCCTAATTTTCAATCTGTCAGTGTATAAGTATATGCTTTTTTTCTTCCTCTGAATTTGCATAAACTCCAGCAATCTTTTTTTGTTGTTGTTGATAATAGTGTTTGTGTTAAAATCACACCTTCTTTTGATTTCTTACATGCATATAGGCTTTTCCCTTCTTGTTGGACATAAGTGCTTTTATCTCACTCTGCAATCAGTCACAACCCAGGGTGGAGGCAGGGAATGTTTGGTACAATATTTCCTATATAAACAGTTTCACTGTAAAAGGAACAATATGGCTCTAATTTTGATGTATGATCAGTTTAGAAATATGCAAACACATTTGAATATACATCCTGTACATGACAACAGCAATGTGAAATTGGATACACAAAGAATTTTTTTTTTTTTGCTGTAGTGATTTCCCCAGCCCTCCCCCAACCAGATAATATCTGCTTTATTTCCAAGCTTTTAAGTGAAAATGCCTGCTTTGATAGTTTTCCCAAATTGATAAAAATATATGTAGTCAAATAGAATTTTTTTAATGGTCAAGTTGTCCCCTGGCACACACACTCTATCTAAGTCTGAATACAAATAAAAGCAGCTTAAATTGAAGAGGGTTTAAAATTTTCCAATGTAGCTGTGAAGACAAATTGGAAGTGGCAGAGGCAGACGCACAGCTCAGGGACATTTCAAATGCATTTGTTCTGTGTGAGAAAAAAACCCCTTGGATTATTAGGTGCTACTCCACTGTGCCAGGTGGAAGGGGGACCTTTGTCCCTCTGGTTTGGTCACAAGCTGTCCAGGTGTGGGTGAGCCTTGATCTGGCAGCCTGGTGGCGGTGGTGGGGCCTTTGCTTTTCTATCTCTTTCCCACAGTAAAACTTTGGGGCTGAACAATAGAAACTCAGTGAATGCAGTTGTAATTTAGTTACTCACAGTTTCTGTTAGTGAACAAAGACTCTTCCTTAGAAAGGTAAAAATATTACCCATAGTTCTGACACCTTAACATCAGCACTATTTATTGTGTATTTACTAAACACCAGAACTTACTAATAGCAGCTAAGTGAGCCTATGAGGCTGATACTATTATTAATATCCTTGTTTTTCTGAAAAGGAAACTGAGGTTTAGAGAGACAATGTAATTTAGCTAAAATAACACATTTAGGAAGTGGCCTAACTGGGATTAAAGCCCGGTTCAGTGGATTCAAGAGCTAACATTCTTCTATGCCAAACTGCTTCACAGCCCTAACACACTAAAAGTTTAATTTTTTCATGGTGTCTTTGTTCATACATATGCATATTTTTATATGAAATTAGAGTAAACACACATGCACACTGGAATACATTAAAACTGGAGCATTAAAATATTTGGAATATTTAAAAATTATTTGAAGTATGTTTATATGCTTTTATAGTTTTACTATGACTTTGTCATTTCTAATGGCTACGTACTATCTATCAAAAATAAAATTGCTGTGTGATTTCAAATTACATGCTGGGCATAATACTTTTTACATACATCAGGCATTTTGTCCCCCCCCACCCCCGAAGAAAATTGTTAAACATAAGTATCATTATATCATCGTCTCCATTTTACAGAGATGGAAGCTGTGAATCGTAGAATTATAGTGACTTATCCAAGATGACACATCTGGTCAGTGTCTGATTAGAAATGCATACCCTGATTCTTTCCATTATCCCATAGCTGCTTTCAAAAATTAACAAACCAAAATGTGCAATTCTTGGGGTCTTTGTGTGTATATTTACTATGTTGATGGCAGCTGGATATAACAGTGAACACTGACTTTCTTCCCAGTGAAAGCTTATTGTGGACGAAGAAAGTATGTGTGCTTTGATGGGTGTTCCAGTGATCATGTTGGGTTTGGGCAAATTTATCTAGGACCAGTTATCTGTCAAGCAGGATGCACTTACAGGATCTGGGCTTTAGGTCTCCTAAAGGTCTGCTTTGGAGACAGAAAAACAGAAAGACATCAGATGGGGATAAAGGCATCTTGAACATCTGATTTTAGGATTTCATTTGGTGTATAAGTCCTGATGGGATGTCAGCACCACCACCACTAGTCAAAAAGTTTGGAAACTTATTCTACAAACTATCTTTTACTCATCCCTTCTTCTTCCTGGTTTCTTCTGTTCTATCTTCTTCTGTTTTATTTTTTTTTAAGAATTATTTATTTATGCATACAAGAACCGGAGTATAGGCCAGAGGTGTGGGGGCAGATGGGAGAGGATTCACCAGATACAGAGTGAGGAGCAAAACAGGTGGATCTACTGAGATACACTGCTAAGGGGAGCAGCGGGTGAGACAGGAGAGCTCTACAACACTGTGTGAGTCATCTCCCTGGCTGAGGATCCAACTCATGTTGCAGTGGCTGGTGGTAGCTTGATAGTGCTGTATCTTTAACCCCTGCGCCACCAGGGAGCCCTCTTTTGTTCCACCTTAAGTCAGATATCTTCATCACATCAGGCTGTTATAACAAAAAACAACTTAGTCTGGGTACTTTTAAACAACAAACATTTATTCCTCTCAGTTTCAAGACTAGGAAAGCCAGGAGCAAGTTTCCAGAAAATTCTGTCTGGTGGAGGCCTGATTCCTGGTTCATAGACAGCCACCTTCTCCCCATCTCCTTACATAACAGAGAATAGAAAATTGGAGGCAGCTCTCATGTCTCTTCATATAAGGCACTAATGGCACTAATCCCAATCATGGGGCTCCACTCTCAGAACCCAATTATCTCCCAAAGCCTCTACCTCTTAATAACATCACAGTGGGGGGTTAGAATTTCAACATATGAATTTGGGGGAAGGGGTGCGGGCAGAAACTTTCAGTTCATCACATCAGGCATTCCCAGAATGTGTTGTGTGCAAGGTCCATGCAGGAGGCGGGAAGGCAAAAACCTACCAGGTAGCCCACCTGGGAACAGGAATGCGGAAGCCTGCCTAGAGAATTCAGACAAACTCCCCCTGCCCTGCATACTTTTTCCCTGCCGTAGGAACCCAGTTTCCCACCTGACCTCTCCTCACCCTATAAAACCCTGCTTCCCCCTGACAACGTGCGCGGCTTCACTTACCCCCACCTTGGGTGCGTGAGGTCCACCCGGGGTGCAATAAACTTTTCCTTCCTTTGAGAAATTTAGCCTGGCTCTCCTTTTCTTTACCGCGCCGAACCTTTCATGGTGGGCATTAGTGGTAGCATACCTGAGACAAATTTTAGGGGTTCCTAGATGACCATTTCTATAGCAGTTACTTTCTTTATCTTAATGTATAGTGGAAAAAATATATAACAGTTCAGACTTTCTACCAACATTATTGCTTGGGATGAGGTGAAATTATAATTAGAAAGTGAATCATCTAAAGAAAAATACTAAATCAGTAATAATACGGGGGGGAGGGGTACGAGGATGTGCAGAGGTGGTTTGTGAATGAGAGAGAAGCTAGAGCGACACCGCTTGAAAGATGTGAGCTCTCTCCTTTTCCTCTCATCCTGCACCGCCAGCGCATTCTTTTACTCCTGTGCAGGGCCTTCTTGATCTTCTGACTGGAACCCTTCCTCTCTGCCTTTGAATCCCAATCCTCTGCCCCAGCACTTGACACGGTGCCCAACACAGAGTGGGAAGTTCAGTTGGGATCCTTAGTTTCTGCTTTTGTAAAATGGCAAAGAGGCCAACATGTGCCTGTCCCTAGGCTCTGCCTCCCAGGAGCAAGTTCTGGGCTCCAGGGCTCCTGAAGTCTGATCTGCTCAGGGAAGGAAATAAGGGACAGAAATAGAATAAGAAATCTTGAACACAGATAAAAGGCTTTTTGATATTTGCATGAAATGTGCTTCTTAAAGAGGAACTATTTTTATAGTATTATCTATAAGAGATTATAGGCAAAAATTAATTTTCTAAGTCTTTATAGTTAAAACAGTCTGTGCACATAAGGAATTTAAATTCCTCTTTTAATAAAAAAACATGCATTGTCCTGCAGGCAAAGGGCTAGGTTTTTTTTTTTTTTTTATGATTACTTTGTGATTTCTGAGGCCAAGAGAAATTAGTAAAATGCTGTGAAGACTGGTGTGCTTACCTCACTGCATTCCTCACTTGCCCATCCTCCTCATAAAGAATTATTTGGGATGGGGGGAAGACAGAAATATTACAATATAGGAATTCAGAAAAGTATTGAAAACCATAAACACAGCAAGGATAGGAACTAAACTTTTCTAGATAAAGAAATGAAGAGACAATCAAAGAAGACTAACTATCTGAGGTATGGAAGGTATATAGAAGGCCAATAATTGACTTTGGAACTGAGAGTTGAACCAAAGGCCTTTCAAGTATTAATTTATTAAATAACCCTTTGCTTCCATGGCTAACAATTAAAAATATTTGTGGTCAGGAAAATTAGGAGACAGGAAGCTGAAGTCTTCTAAACCCATTTCTATGCTTGGAATGAAACCAAAGCTTTATCCAATCATAAACTTCATATGTTTATCTCTAAGGGAATAGAGAGGGAGAAAGAAAGGGGAACAGTGTTTGATTTCCGTTTAAAGTACATTTTTTGCCTGGATTTGGGTCCTCATGGGGTGTCTTCATGCTGCTTAGAGGAAAGTGCTGTCTGCCCTGCCTCTCCTACCTTGATCCACAGCACCCCCTGCCCCCAAGCTAATGTGCAGGCCTTGGCTCAGTTTCCCACTTTGGTATAAATTCACACTGAAGTAGGGAATGGTTTAATGATGAAAGCTGAACTTGATCTGTATCAAAAGGATCCTTTCATCCTGCAAATTTGAGCCACTTGAAAATAGTTTAGATCCAAGGGAGAGACTACCCCTCTGTCCATACAGACCAGCTTGAAAGAAGACCCAGGCAAATCCCAAACATGACCTCTCTTTAACATGAATGCCTGAGAACTGTGAATGAGAGCTCGCCACTGCTCTTGGGTACCCCAACTTGGTCTAGCCTCAGTGAAGAATTTGATGGGGTACAGATCCAAGGGCCAGGACGAAAATAGGCATTTCTTCTATGGTGAGATATTTCCAATATCTTTTCTGAAGGATTCAGTACCTGAGATTCCAGGAAGTAAAATGACTTGTTGTGGTGTGTACCTACTGAGAATGATATTCCTTGAGTCCCAGTTGATGCTGAACAAGTCACTACTTCTCCAAACCTCAGTGTCCCCCATCCTTAAAATGGGTTAATGATAGTTTGCACTTGTCTGGTTGCTTACAAATGTCTAGGTTCTCAATTCCAGTCTAGGGCTCAATGTGGTATAATTTTGCCTTCTTTATAAGGTACTGTTTTTTTTTTTTTTAAACCTGGAGATGAAATGTTTGTAGGATTGATATAATCGATTCAATCCTACAATGTGTTCAATGACATTCTGGGAAAAGTCTGGTCAAAGGTTATATAGGAATGAAAATAGGGTTAAGGAATTAAAATGTATAAAGTGCCTACTGCCTATCAAGCCCTTTATGTAAATCATCTCATTTATTTTCTGCAAAAGCAATAGAAAATTTTGAAGAAAAAGATTATTATTTTCATCCTCAATTGGGGGATCGAAACCCCAACAGCTTAAGTGTTAAAACAGAGGAGACACAGTCACAGGAAGACCAGGCTACAAACCACATTGCTCTTGCCTTCAAGGTCTAGGCTACTCTTCCTGTAGTACATCACCTTTAAGCAGAATGGCAGCGCTGGTGGTGGAAGGAGAGAGGATCAGAAGGGGGGACTAGAAATAATTGCTCTGGGACATCAGTCACTGTTCAAGTGACAGGTGATTTCCTCTTGATTGGCTGCCAAGAAAGATATATTGTGAATCAGGTGTCCTGATGTACAAGAATCACAGTTTTTGTTCAGGTCCTGGGGGAGGGGCCTTGGAGCATGAAGGGGCACATAACCTATGGTGGTGACATAGCATTCATCGCCTGGTCCATATGCTTTATAGCATGGCTTTCATATTAACTCTTTGAGCTGGCACAGTGAGATGAGCATTATAGCAGATGAAGACCTAGAGACTTCCCATGGCTTGCAGAGCATGAGTCAAGGTGGTGCTTTTAGTTATTTCATTCTATTACCTTCAAACAGTGTCAAGGGACTGTCTGTAGTGGAAACCAGATAACACAGCTCTCGGGAGGCCCATGCTACTAGTTTGATATTTCGGGCCAGTTAGAGTTGCCTAGAGAGACATTCCTGCCAGTGATTATTGGTGTTTTCTCCTTTTTGCCGGAACACAGCACATCAGTGATAGTCCAGGGGACATTCCAGGGGCTGGGGAGATCTGGGTAGCACTTGGTGCAATCACTATTACTGTGTAGCATGAGGATTTGGAGTCAGTCATTCCTGGTTTGAGCCCTGACTCTGCTCTTATCTAGCTACATATAAGGAGAGATTTACTCAATGGTTCTGAGCCAGTTTCCTTTACAGGGAAAAAAAAAAAGTGATCATAATAATACATGCCTCATGGGGGTGTTTTGAGGATTAGATGAGAACATGTTAGTAAAGAAATAGCAAACTGTAGGCAGGATCCAGCCTGTGGATGGCCTACAGGTGGTTTAAGTAGTTTCCAGCTTCTAAAAATTATGAGATATCATTGAAATTATCTATCTACCTAGCGATTCATTGATCTAGCCATCATCTTTACTTCTTCCTTCCCCAAGTGTAAATTCATGATGCAAAGATTTTCTCTGAGAATTCTGGACCAGCAACCACAGGTATTTGTTTCCATGATATAACAAGCAAATAAAGATAAATGATAGCAACTACCTTAGAAAAAGCATGTAAGCTCTGGTTTCCCTCAGGTGTCGGTGTCCTCAGCCTGTATGTTCATCTGGTCCCCGGAGACTGTACTGTACCTGGGAGTCCGGCATACAGGAGAGTGCTGTGCTTGATGTAAAGTCTTGCACAGAAAGCCCCAGAGTCAGGACTTGAACTCTGTTTATCTGACTCTGGAACCAACAGGAAGAATCACTCTCTGGCCACATTATTTAGTGTGGTGCAAGGACCCATCATCCCGGGTCACCTGGAGCAGGCTAGACAAGCAGAATTGGACCCCAGCCTGGACCTACTGAATCAGAGTCTGCACTTTAACCAGTTCCTATGTGACTCATATGGGCATTCACATTGAGAAGCTCTGGTCTATAGCGCTTAATATTTTTTTAAATTTTATTTATTTTTATGGAGAAGAACTGGGATACAGGCCAGAGGTATGGGGGGTGGTGTGGGTGGGTGAGAGGATTCACCAGAGACAGAGTGGGGAGCAGAAAAGGCAGATCAACTAAAATACACTGCTAAGGGGAGCAGTGGGCAAGACAGGAGAGGTCTGCCATGCCATGTGGGTAGCTCTCTGGCCAGGGATCGAACTTGTGCTTCAGTGGCTGCCGATAGCTTCATAGTGCTGAGACTTAACCCCTTGTGCCACCAGGGAGGCCCTATAGCGCTTACAATTAGCTGAATGTTTGAACCCCCAGCTCTCAGTTGAGGTCAGAGTAGTAAATGACGGACTGAGAATTGAGAATGGAATTAAAGAATATTTGTTTTGTGACTTTGATCAAGTCTACTCTGGGCCATATCATCTTTCTCCTTAAAACAAGACGACCATGCAATGTTTATATTTTGCATTTTCCCAAAACCGTTATAGCAGTGTGGTTAGGGTAAGTGTCTCCAAGACGATGCTGGGTTCTGAGGCTTCAAGTCCAATGCAGCACATGGCAGCTCTCGAGCCTGTCCTCTGGGACTCTCAGTTCAGTATGCCAGAGAGACAAACAAATTAACAATTACAGCACTTATGACAAACATGTGCCCAGGTCACACCCTATGCTAATACTCTGTGGTCCCCAAACAGCATCTAAGATGCACTAAATGGTCCCAAGCTTCCTGACCCAGGTAAAAAAGCCCCCACATGTATCTGAGCAACTCCCCAGCACACACACACAAATAACCATGCTTAGTAAAGAAGCGGACCTGCTGTGTTTACAGCACGGCAGCTGGGTGCGGCCCTGGGGAGAGCGTGTTGGACCCATACACAATAAAGAATTCATCTCTCACAGACCTTTATTTATTAACATTTATCCTGAGGGGAGAATGCTTTTTAATTTCATTTAAAAAAATAAAATAAGGCCTCTGAGCTAGCACTGAATTATAGATAGTGCTAATTTGGTTCAATTATTTTGCTCATTATGGGCAGAAACACAAGTGACATTACAGACCCAGGACTGAGAAATCAAGTCCCAGATTACTTGTTCGAAAATACAAGTGGGATTTAAAAATGTACCAAATAACTTTCTGTCATACCTGATTAATACCACCTGATCTAAGAGAAGCGGCCATTCTATCTTCTAAAATGTCATTAAAATATCAAAAATAAAGAGTTCACGTAATTAAAGAAACATTATTTTGTTCACACAGCCTGAAAAAATGTGATTAGGCAGCAGTTCTGAAATGGTGATATTCAATCAGGTAGGCGTTTGTATACCAGCTCGGAGCAGATACTGCCGGTTATGTAAAATGTTCCCTCGTTATGTGCTGGGTTAGGACAGATGCCAGCAAGAGAGCGATGGAGGTGGGGGCACATGGTTCATTTGCTCTGAAGTCGCAAGTGTGGAGTTTTGTGTTTTTTTTGTTGTTGTTGTTGTTTCAAAGCCAAAATAGCCCTGTTTTATCAAATAAGCTATCTGGGTTACATTTCCTGTCAGCAAAGCGACAGGATCCACTTTGACGCTTGGGTTCCAAATAAGACTGATTTAGTTATTCTGCCACTAAACACAAGCTAAATTTCCATTCAACAAAAACAAGAATAATTGGTTTGGTTTTAGAAAGACAAGCAATCATTTTTCATTAGCGTATGCAGGAATGAAGCATGCTGCTGGTTGCTAATATGTGCTCACAACGATGCGGGGAAATGGGCATGCAAACTCCACTTAGCAATCATTTTCCATGAAATAATTTTCTTAAAGTGGGAACACTGTCTATAACAGTCTCTTAATCCACATATTTTTATGGGCTGTAGTCATTTGGCAAAAATAATTTGCTACTTGTTATATCTTGATCAAGGTAGGCACTCAAGAAAGGTTGGTTGAGTTAATTTGCAGTAATATTAGTAGACATTGGTATAAAGAAATATCATTTTCTTAAAGTTCATGGGTTTTACAATTTTGCCTTGGAAACAGAGGATGACAAGAATACTGATGCTTCATAACTAAAGGCCTGGTTTGAGTGCACAGCCAGCCTTGTCCAGGTAATGTATTTCTGGAGAAAATGTACAGGAGATTTTTCCCTGGGCTTCGAGTGTTTTGGTTTGGTCAATAAACCATCTATTCTTGGTGTGTAAGGTGTTTTGTGAGAAATATTCACCCAGGTATTATGTCTACCCAATGCCAAATCAGATGGTTGAAAAGTAAAAACTCCATTGGTCAAACCACTGATTTGATCATGGGTGTCCTGATTTCAAGAGTGGTTCGAGGTGTCTCTAAGTCCCAGATAGCATCAGTGATGGCAGAATGAGGAAGGCATTGATTGGTGGCTTCCTGGACCAGAATGAGAAATACTTAGTCCAGCCCCAGGCATTGATCAATTCTTGACTGAGCATGAAAGAAGTTTTGTTTCAAATTAGGACATTGTCTGGACATTAGGAGCCTGACTAGACCAGGTGGTCTCCTGAAATGACAGTGGGCAAAAGTTATTAGAACTCTTGATTTTATTATTTTTTAAAGATTTATTTATTTATGCATACAAGTACTGGGGTCAGGCCAGAGGTGTGAGGGGGGCGGGGGTGGTGAGAAGATTCACCAGAGACAGAGTGGGGAGCAGAAGAGGCAGACTGACTGAAATACACTGGTGAGGGGGAGCAGTGGGCACGGCAGGAGAGGTCTGCTGCACCAAGAACTCTATATGAATGCTTGTTCTCATCTCTTTTGTTTTCTGTTGTGTGTATGTGTGTTATTTTATGTTATACATGTTTGAAAGTAGAGCAAGTATTAGATTTATGGATAATAAACATACCTATACTTTGTTCAAGAGTATTTTTTTTTTAAATAATTGAATGAAGTAATCAAAGATATTGTACTTGGGCAAGTTCGGTGAGGGCAGGAATAATGTCAGATTTACTTATCGCTGTATATTCACTTTCTAGCACAGCACCCAAAGGGAAGTTTTTATGCTGTTAGCTCTAAGACAAAAAAAAAAAATCTCTTATTTTTCTTTCTTAATATCATATCCCAAATACTTAGCATAGTCCTTGAAATTTAGCAGGTACTCAAAAAAAAATTGTTTTAATGAATTCCTACTTGACATGCCAGTTGTTCCAAAAGAAATTTTTATCAGGTTTTCCTTACACAAAGGATGTCAACCCTGAAAGATCTTTGCAAACATTTTAGACATTTTGAATGATCTATTTGTCCAAATGTATGAAAAGGAGGGTAGGAATTTCTCCGTCTTTTAAACACGCTACCATAATTCTCTTTCTCTTTTAATTATAAAACTGACTTCATTTAAGCAATCCTGATTGACCAAGACCAAATATATATTTGGAAATGAATTTGGTTTTCAAAATTAAGATCCCTCACTTTGCAGAAAGATCATCATAAAATTCCTTTAAATAAAGAATATCTATACAATAAAATTTGACTAATAAAATGTAATGAGCACTCATATTTTTAGGAATACGCTTCTGTATTGTGTGAGGGAGACCATCACAGTCATCTAGTTGGTAATACATCTTTACTGGAGAAAGAAGTGGAATGATCTGCAGAGATCATTTAAAATCTCATGGTAGGATAGAGACACTGTCTCTGTGTGTGTCTGCTTTCCTTTATCTACACTGTGTTAGGTATTTAATCTTATGATCGACAATGGCAAATTATAGAAGTAGAAAATTCCCAAATTCAGATCTTAGCAGTACTGTTTATTCACCATAATTTGCCTAAAGTGATGTTTAAAGTCTTTATTTACTGGGGCCTCCCTTGGTGGAGCAGCAGTTGAGTGCTGGGCTGCGAAGCTGCCCGTAGCCTCTGCAGCACCAGTTCAATCTCCAGCCACCGGCGAGGGTCCCACACTGCGCAGACCTCTCCTGAGGCACCCGCTACTCCCCTCAGCAGTGTACTTTGTCAGTCTGCCTGTTCTGCTCCCCGCTCTGGCTCTGGTGAATTCTCTCACCCTCCCACTCTTCTGACTGTACCCAGTGCTTATATAAATAAATAAATCTTTAAAAAAAAATAAAGTCTTTATTTACAATAATTATTTCCAATAATACTTCTTTTTTAAAAAAAGATTTATTTATGCATAGAAGAACTGGGGTGTAGGCCAGAGGTTTGGGGGCTGAAAGGATTCACCAGAAACAGAGTGGGGATCAGAACAGATGGATCTACTAAAATACGCTGCTAAGGAGAGCAGCGGGCAAGACAGGAAAGGTCTGCTGCGCCATATGTGGGTTAGCTCCCTGGCCGGGTATTGAACTCATGCCACAGCACCGATAGAGTGATAGTGCTGAGGCTTAAGCCCCACCCCACCAGGGAGGCCCCCAATAATACTTCTTTTTTAGGTATATGGATTTAGACTCCTTTGGTTTTAAGTTATAGAAAACCTATTTTTGACTGATTAAAGTAAATAAAAGAATATTTTCTAATTTAAATCACAAATCCAGATCAGAGCAGTGGTTTCTATCTTTTACTAAATATTATTGAACATCATCAGGACTCATGTTTCCCTTCTCTCAGCGGAACCTTCCTCTTTGCCTCTTATTGGCTCATTTTGTCATGTACCCATCCCAGTGGCCAGAGAAACATGATATGTTATTTGGTTTCAGTTTCAGTCATATGCTCTTTCACTGTTGTTAGCACCCCTAACTTCATCCAATTCATTTATTCCTGGAGTAGAAAATGGGTGACTTCAGAGAAAAGTTAGAGTAAGGTCACAGATGAAAGAAGAGTGAATGTTAGAAGGAGATAAAAATACCAGCTGTCTACCACAGTTTGTGGGAAGATTAAATGAGGTCACATATGTGACAGCCTGTACACAATCAGTAAATGATAAAAAATAGATAATCAGATTAAGTCAACTCAAGAAATGAGACTCAGAAGCAATGTAGGACAAGTCTGAGATTAAGCAAAACAGGAAATATACTTACCTGAAATAAATTAACTGAGTTCACTAAACATTTCATCAACATCTATGATGTGCATAGTATTGTGGTTGGGCCTGAAATTTAAACATGAGTTGATCTCTGCTTTGGATTTTCTTAAAATCTAGGGTTATATTTCATTTTTTTATGTAATTTTATTATTTATTTATTTTTAATATTTTAATATTTCATTTTTAACAATTTATTTATTTATTTATGCATACAAGAACTGGGGTAGAGGCCAGAGATGCAGGGGGGTGAGAGGATTCACCAGAGACAGAGTGGGGAACAGAACAGGAAGACTGACCGAAACACACTGCTGATGGGTGAGGCAGGCAAGTCAGGAGAGGTCTGCTGCACCATGTGTGTTAGCACCCTGGCCAGGATTCGAACTCGTGCTGCAGTAGATTGCTGCATAGATTGCTTCATAGTGCTGACACTTAACCCTTTGCACCACGGGGAGGCCCCCAAAATAATGTTTTTATAAATTATTTCATGGTGAGTCTCTCCAGTGGCACAGCAGGTTAAGCGCAGCACTGTGAAGCTGTCCACAGCCTCTGCAACGTGGGTTCGATTCCTGGCCATCCAGAGAGATACCCACATGGTGCATCAGACCTCTCCTCTCTTGCCTGCTGCTCTCCTCATCAGTACTTTCGGTCCGTCTGCCTGTTTCTGCTCCCCACGCTGTCTCTGGTAAATCCTATCACCCTCCCGTGCCTCTGGCCTGTACCCCAGCTCTTGTATAAATAAATAAATAAAAATATTTAAAAAAAAAGGTATTTCATGGTCAAGAATATGCTCAAGATATAGACACTGAAAGAAAATAGGTTATAAATTGGAGTAGCATGAAGATCCAAATGTACAGAGTTAATTAAAGAAACATTTGAAATATAGAAGGCCCCCACTTACATGGCTGGACTTAGAATTTTTTGACTTTACTATGGTGTGAAAGTGTTATGCGTTCAGCAGAAACTGCTTTGAACTTTGATCGTTTCCTGGGCTAGTCATACACCTTATGACACTCTTGTGTGGGGCAGTGGCACGGGCAGCAGCTCCCCATCAGCCATGAGCAACTGATACTCTACATGATGTTTCTCATTTTAGGTACATGATCCAATAAATTACATGAGGTATTTACCACTTTATTATAAAATAGGCTTTGTGTTAGATGATTTTGTCCAATTGTAGGCTAAGGTAAGTATTGTGAGCACGCTCCTGTTTAAACTATGGCATTCAGTATGTTAAATAGCTCATTAGGTGCATTTTGGACTTAGCATATTTCTCACAAAGGATGGATGGGTTTATCAAGATCTAACTGCATTGTAAGTTGAGGAAGCTTTGGATCTATTCCAGTGACTTATTGCACCATGTTAATTGCTTTTATCTCTCATGAGGGAGCATTTCTGTAGTTTCCATTTTTAAAATGTGATCTTATAATACTTCTAAAAATTAGAAGAAAATAAATTATAAAAGAAAATGAATACAGCTGTTTATGATAGATGCTGATCTTCCAGAAAAAAGATTCCCAGTGAGGAGTGGTAACTGGGTTTGGAGCTTATGCAGAGAGCAGGGGGCAATAATATCATTTTCTGGTCTAAAGCATTGGTGGCAAGAATGGTTGGTCACACCAGGACTTTTGAAGAGGACTCCTGGGGAAGACCAATCTCTTAAGAATCGACCCCTCTGAAGCCTGAAGCCCACCATTTACTACAAGTCAAGAAAGCGACACCCCCATACCCAAAGGTGCTGAAATTGGAAGATACAGGTGAGACGCTTTGCTTTGTGGTTTATAAACACATGGGTAAATCCCTATTTTCTTCAAACCATGGTTTTCTAATTTCCAGAATGGGGAGTGGATATTACCTGCCCTGCCTACTTATGAGACTACTGCAGGATTCAGGAGATGATGTGAAAAGATTTCTTTAAGGATAAGGCTTAATCCATCTCTGAGTTATCATTGCCTTTTTTCTTGTGATATTTTATAATTTAGTACCACTTCCTCCTCTCAAGATGGCCTCCCACTCCACAGTGTGATACTTGTAAACTCATTCATTGTGAATAAATTTACAAATAAATCCATGCATGTCTTCATTCCCAACCCTCCCTCACTCCCCATATCAACAACTAGGAGTATATCAGATTTCTCTGCTGAGAAGCTTAGAAAAGTCTGTTTGCTTTTTTTCCTTCCCCCTTGTCATATCTTCCACCTACAGCTCATGTTTGGTTAAGTGCTCCAGAGACTGTAAAATTCAAAAATTCCTGTGACATTGAATAAAAGGGGGGCAGAGAAGGATCTTTGGAGGAGTTCTAGGTAAAAGGCATTTTTCAGTTTATAAATGTAGGAATGAGAAGAGGTGTTTCATTTTTTTAAAGCATGTCCACAAATGTGTGAAAGGGCAGGTGTTTTAGGGAGAGTAATTTTCAGAAAGGGGAAATTTTCAGGGCCTCTCTGGCTGCCTGGTGAGCAGTGACCAACTTGCCTACATGAGTTGCCTTGCACTGTCCCTTCAGGATTTTCTTTAGGCAGTGGGGTATCACAGTGTGACAGGCACTTTCTAGATTTGGACATGCCACAGTGAATGTTCATGTTGAGAGGCTTTGAAAAGTAAGGTGACATCAACAGGAGAAAAGATGCTGCTCTTGGCTTCCAGAAAACATTAATTTAGACACAAGGCTAAGTTGATTTGATATAACATCTTTTTTTTAATTTTTATTTATTTTATTTTTTTTAATAATAAATTTTATTTTTATATTCCCCATACAATTGCAACCCCCCCATTCTGAGCCCAATCCCTCCCCTCCCACCACCCACCCCCCAAAAAGTGTCTCTGGTTCATAGTTTTTTGTTGATTTTGATTTTCACTTTCTTATAGTTACTCATTTTCCTGGTCCCTTATTTAAGTTTTCTAGATTCCTGCTATGAGTGAGACCATCCTGTATTTTTCTTTTTCTTTCTGGCTTATTTCACTGAGCATGATCCCTTCCAGCGCCATCCATGTTGCTGCAAATTGCATGTGTTTATCTTTTTTGAATGCTGAGTAATATTCCATGGTATATATGTACCACATCTTCTTATAACATCTTTGGCTTTTCATAGAGGCACGGATGTGATGTTTGCAATAACTGGAACTTCTTGTCTCATCTTCATGGGGTCACCTGGGCACTTGAGGTCCCAAATCACAGATCTGGTAGATGGCTTCGGTGGTACAGACTTGTTTTTTTTTTTTTTTTTTTAAGATTTATTTATTTATGCATACAAGAGCTGGGGTACAGACCAAAGACTCAGGGAGTGAGAGGATTTACCAGTGACAGAGTAGGGAACAGAACAGGCAGACTGACTGAAATACACTGCTGAGGGGAGCAGCGGGAGAGACAGGAGAAGTCTGCTGCGCTATGTGGGTTGCTCTCTGGCCGACCAGGGATCGAACTTGTGCTGCAGAGGCTGCGGATTGCTTCATAGCGCGATGCTTAACCCCTTGCGGGTGGTGCAGACTTGTTGATAGACTGGAAACAAGGCATCTTCTAAGAATTTCGAAGAGTCAACTTATTTGACTCGGGTACCACAAATTTAAAAAATAGACTCATATTTTTGGTTGCCTAATATTTCTTGAGTATAAGATGATAAAGTTCTTCTGAAGAGATTTAAAATCTCTTGATGCGATTTAGCCATTAAAATTTTATTTCATTCTATTATTTTCTACCTCTTATAAGCTCAAGTTTGTTTCTCCTCAAGTTGCCTTTGTCTTGGTAAATGTCAACATCGTCTATTCAGTTACTCAAACTTTGGAGTCATTCTGTCTCCTCTCTTTCCTTCATGTTCTGCATGCAATCCTTTAACATTGCCTCTAGATCTTGAATATGACTGCTTTTTCTCAGCTCCACTGGTTCTACCCTAATTAAAACTATTATCATTTCTTCTAGAACACTGGATTAACTTCTACGTGGTTTTTTGGATCCTGTAGTCTGCTGTGTATATCCTTGGTCTTTCTGTGTCCTGACCCTATGATCCCACTAGTTCCTGCATGGTGGGTATGCCCCCTTCTCTTGGCAACTTAGAGTAACAAACTTTTCAATGTCAAATGCCTCCTGTGGCCTCCCCGGTGGTGCAGCGGATTGAACACAGCACTGTGAAGCTGTCCACATCCTCTGCAGTGCAGGTTCGATACCCAGTCGGCCAGAGAGATACCCACATGGCATGGCAGACCTCTCCTGTCTCACCCACTGCTCCCATCAGCAGTGTATTTCAGTAGATCTTCCTGCTACACTCCTTTCTGTCTCTGGTGAATTCTCTCACCCTGTACCACAGTTCTTGTATAAATAAATAAATCTTTTTAAAAAATGCCTCCTGATCTGTTGGCTTCACCATACCTCAATAAAAACAAATTCCCAAGCACATTTTAAACACTAATTTTTGTCCTCTGCTTCCTCACTCTTCTTTATCCCAAAAGCATTGCTATTTGCTTATCTTTCTATTTCTATAGCTCTTGCTAATTACTTAATCCTTAGCACCTAGAACTAAGTACCTGCTCCACAGTATTCACTCAGTAAATATTTTTGAAGTGAGCTAGAAAACAAGGCCCTTTTGCTGCTTGGGTGAATGGAGTTTGGGGAAGGGAAAAAGTACATTGCAGGAGCCTAGAACATGTCCCCTTAACACTTACATGGAAGTTTCCCCTTTACAAATGTCAGGACAGAGAAGTACAATCTCTGATTGATGTCACTACCATCAGGCATTCAGCTCCTGAGCTCAGGAAATGGTAAACTTGGATTGTAAGTTCTGGATACCAGTTTCAACACATACTAGCAATGTATCTTTGAGCAAGTCACAACATAGAACCTCAATTTCCTTACATTTGAAGTGGAAAAATAATTGAGAATGAGGAGTTAATGTAAGTGAAATTCTTAGTATAGTGCCTGGTGCCTGGTAGGCATGCAATAGATGGTAGTTTTTATTACTAGGATGGCACTTGTTATTGGCTCTCATTAATGGGGGAGAAAGTCAGTGTGGTGTCTTCTTTATTGTTCAAAACATAATCAGAATATGTAGTTCTAAATCCATCTATTAACATAGATCAAGAGGAAGTATAGGGCAGATCCTCCTGGATGGCAGGTAGTCCAGAAACCACATCATCCAGATTACCTACATATTTGGGGTGTTGATCCTCCCAAATAAGAGTAGGAGACATTACACATGATACCTAGTAGATGATGTGTGATCATGTAGATGAGATAGTATGTGTGTTTTGGGGCTCCTCAAAGGGGGCCCTAGGGCTATAACTGACCTGCAGTCATATTGGAGCTGGCCTAGTACAAAACGTGCTGTCACTAGCAACCTGAATTAATTGAGACAGGGGCTTGTCTGTCTGAACCGCCACATCACCCTCAGTGTCCAAAACTGAACTTGGTCATAATTGGCGCTGGATAATTATCTTTCTCATAAAGGGAGAAATAGACATGAAACAGCCATTCAATGATTCTAAAGCCTTTTCCAACTCAACATTAACTTTTTGTGGTTCTGTCCCACCCAGCCAGCGTTAGAGAATATTCAACTCTCTAGCTCTTGGTTAATTACCTATGTTAACTCATCTTATTTCTCTGGTTAAAGAATTCAGAGGATATGGGTTTTTCTTAGATAAACATCATTAACAATGTTCTCCTATGTATTATATTAAAACTATAAACACACAGAAACCTTTGAAATTGTCTACTGACATTTAGGATTCATGAGACTTGCCTCATATAAGTAATTCTATTACCATGAAAGAAACGGAAATATAAGGCTGTCGGTGATGCAAGGGATTTAAATGGTCATTTTGTTTTACTCCCTCTGATACTTGAATCCCTTCCACAATAACCCTGCCAAGTGTGTGTTCAGTCTGTGTTTGAAAATCTTCAATGATGGGAAATGCATTTCCCTGGAAAAGAGAAATAGCACAGGCTGTGAGACTTTGGGGAAGGCCAGATCCTAGGTTCAAACCCCAGTGCCACTACTTACTAGCTCTGTGCCCTTCAGAAGTTACATAACTTCCATATGCTTTTTGTTTCCAAATATTGCTTATGTACAATAATAGCATGTGGCCTTTAAATAAGATGTAAATGGTTGGAACAATGCTTAGCACATGGCGAACACCCAATAAATAGTAGTGCTTTTGTTGTAGAGCAACCCCAATACAAAACGGGGTGCCTGACTATGGGTCCTCACCCGCGCGCTTAAAGGGACTTATCAATGCTCTACTGCAGGCACATGTGAAAGGTTAATAAAAGGTTTATTTACAAGGGAAGGGGAAATGGGGAAATGTACAGCTCTGGGAGAAAAGTGGGAGACAAAGTTTTAAATGAGTCCTACCCGATCCGCCGATCAGGAATCCCAAAATGGCACTCTCAGAGTTGGCCGCCAGCCAGGAGCGGTGAAGCCAGGAGGCGAGCAATCACGAGCCAGAGAGAGCCCAAGGCCCACGTGTTTGGTTTTTTATATCCAACCTGGCTGCCCAACTCCACCCTCAGGTACCAGCCACCCTCCCTTGGTGGTGATGGGATTTGTCTTTCCCAGAGTCTTGATGGCTTTAGTCTGGAGTGGGGGTGGGGTCCACAAAGCCTGTATGGGATTAACTCAGGACATCATTTTATTTATTGGGGCAGAACTGTTTATTAGGTCAACTATTTGAAAATTTTCCTATCTATGGTTGAAGTTAATTTTCTGGAAATTTGGCATTTATTCTGAAAAATCATATAGGTCTACTTTCCAATGCTATTGTTAACTGACTGATAATACTAAGAAAGACTGTTAGGTTTCTTCCAGTAGATAAAAAAGATAAAAGGACTTAGTGAGGTTGGCATTGGTGCATGAATTGAAAAATGGGGAGGAGGTAGAAATTTAGTGAGTGAAAACATTTTGTAGCTCATTTGCTCGTTCTACGTGTTTCACTCCTAGGAATACTATAGAACGTTTCTGTTCTCTCTTGTCCCACAGTCCTTCACATCCCGAGTCTTGGACCTGATGCTTATGTCATTTTTTTCCTGTTCTGTTGCTGACTGGCTGCTATCACATCAACAATACCCCTCTTCCTTGGAGAACAGGAACAATCTCTGAGTAGCTGTCAAAAAGCCCTTGCTTTTTAAACAATTCATCAAATTCAACAATGACTTATTGGAAGCATAGTATGAACACAGAGAGGCAGGTCTCACTTTTTGATGCTAACAAAATGACAATTAAACATGAATAAGAAATCAGAAAGCGCCAGTATAAGACTCAAGCTCTAAAAACAGATACCTTGGGGTCATTTGTTGTGGGGGACTCAATAACTCTGTTTGCTTTCATAAACACCAAGGAATTGATTATATGCTATCAGAGCAGAATAATTTTTAAATAAAGTTGCCTAGCTTATCAGGAAAACAATACTTTATAATCACTTCACTCTGTCCAAGAAATGTAGGGAAGTCTATAATGTTATTAATAAAGGTTATCAACAAGTAATTATAATAAGGAAATATTACTAAAAGGAAAACCCCAAAAAAGTTAGTATGTGAGGGCCTCCCTTGGTGGTGCAGGTGGTTGAGCGCTGCGCTGTGAAGCTGTCTGCAGCCTCTGCAGCGCCGATTCGATCCCTGGCAACCAGTGAGTGTCCCAGATGGCGTGGCAGACTTCTCCTGTCACACCCGCTGCTCCCCTCAGCAGTGTATTTCGTCAATCTGCCTGTTCTGTTCCCCACTCTGTCTCTGGTGAATCCTTTCACCCTCCCGCGCATCTGGCCTATACCCCGGTTCTTGTGTAAATGAATAAATAAATCTTTTTAAAAAAAGTTAGTAGATGAAACACTGCATTCTTGAATATATTGCACAATTATAAATGCTTTTAATCCCAACCACATTCAGGTGACATGGACCCTTCAAAAACAGAAATTTTCAATGCTATAGAAAGATTGTAAGTTAAACAGATAAGAAATAATAAGTACTGGGGAAAATTAAGAATTCTTTAGGAGATTTGGTCAGTATTCTTTGCATATTACTGTGTTTCTCAAAACTTTTCATATGCTACACGCTGTACTGGATGCTATATGGGAACTTAAGGAATGCACTTATGTGACATGTGGTCACTTACTCAGGAAATCCATAGACTAGCAGAGAAACCAACATGTCAAAAATAACTATGGCACAAAAGAAGGAAAATAATTCTGCCTGGCAAAGGAGAAAGGACTGGCTGGGAAAGCTAAGAAGAGATAAAATACTTGAGTGCGGTACTGAAGGACAATACCTGCAAAAGAAAGCTATCCAAGGAAGCCACAAGTTTTCCTGTTTAGACATCACCCTCAGTCATTTTATCACTAAAAAAAAAAAAAAAAAGTTCAAAAGACTCAAAAGTAAGTTTTGTTGGGAAAAAACATTGGCTTTTGAGTTGGCGTGTAGAAAGAAAATATTAGTGTTGAATTTAGATGGTGAAAATCTAAAAATGCTTAAATAAAAGCAAAGACTAGAGATGAAGTTGAGTATATGGTTGAGTAATGTCTGTGCTTAAATCAAGTCAGGACAACCACATTCTAGTTGGTTTCTAGCCCTGATTACTATGATATAATCTTTATGATACATTGCAAGTCTTAGCCTCCTATTTCTTCAAGTGTTTAATAAAGAATGGAACCAGTTTGCAATCCAGTTTCTTCCTAGATTTAAAATTACCCAAGGATCTATAAGACTAGGGAGTTTCAACAGATAGTACCTGGTACATAGTAGGTGCTCCATAAGTTAAAGGAATGGATTCATGCCTTTCCTTTAAAAGATCCAGGCAACATGTGGGATCTTGTGAAAGGAATTGGAATGGCCTCAGGCAAGGGGCTGATTTTGTAAATAGCTGGCATTTTGTAAATGGACTGAGGTTTGGAACTCGGAAAGATGATGACTAATCTTAAAGAGAAGTGCTTTATCTGAGGGGTTATTGTCCTGCAAATGATAGGCAAGAGGGCAGAGATCAAAGTTAACATTCCTGAATGCTGTTGTAGGACTCAAGGAAGCAGGTTATTTGAATACAGCCTATAAGTCTCTTTATTAAGATGGTGATCCTGATCCTTGTGCTTGGGTGGCTGGGTTAGATGAACCTCAGAGGTGATGATTGAGGGCTCCAAAAAACATCCAAGAAAGATGATGAGCCACATACCCACCTTATCCTGCAGAAACTTTATTGGGACTTAGGCAACTAGAATAGGCCATGATGCACAGGATGCTAACCACAATACCTATTACTAGTCTTTCTAATGCTTCTGATCACATTTCATATTCTTTTCAACAATTTCTACAATAACTTTGGTCATAAATCTCATTTGACTAGTCAGTGGCAATGTGTTATGGAGTGAGTCCCAGGAACCCAGTAGTGATTTAAAAGTTGACAGCACTCAGCATCCCACCCTCTAAAGCTGCTGCAGTTGTCAGAGGCAACTTTGAAATCAGGTTTTCAGAGACCTTAACAGGAAGAAGCAATAGACAGAAAGGTGCCTCAATGCAAGGAAAGGAGTTCCTTGCAGGACATCTTATCTGACTGTGAACACAGAGCCCCTGAGGACATAGAATCTAAGTAATGTTACAAATACTGAGGTTGAAGTAAGTAGCAACTGCCCTTGAGCACTTCTATATATACTTGTAATGGGTTTATGAAGATAGAATTTAATTGATCCATGTCAAGCTTTTGATAAATGGTATTGTCTCAACTAGTATTGACATTGTGGATTTGTCTTTGAGGGAAGTAGTATATTGAAAACCTAAAAAGAATTAAAACTTAGATGATGATCACTTTTTATTAACAATAATATAAAAGTAGGCATTAAAAATTATCAATGGTTTTCCTGTCCTAACTATTGAATATTTTGCTGTGCATCATCTCTGAGATATTTTTAAGTCTTTCTGTCTGTCACTATTTGTCTAGCTTTATCTATCTATCTATCTATCTATCTATCTATCTATCTATCACATATATAGATGGTATTATTCTTATATATTTGCCTGAAAGTATGGCTGTATTGTGGATATGGTGTATATTTGTAGCTATGAATTTATAAAATAAAAAGTAATTGCATACCATTCTATAATATGTATCCCAATTTCAACTAGTACCCTACTAATGGATATTTATCTAAGTGGTTCACACTAATTTTGCTGAAAACAGGCTGCAACAAAATTCACATATGTGATATGTGTGCTTTCACTTCTGTAGACTGGATTCCTGGAAGTGGAACTAAGGTCAAAGGTACACACACTTAAAATTATACTTTCTAAAAAAGTTGGGTCAAATTTGAGAAGGTGTGAGAGTTGCTACCTGTGGCATCATGTAAAGGGTAACTTTCAAATTTTTATATTTCTTGCCAAATTGAAGGATGAAAATTAGTACCACCTTAGATATACTATTTGTAATTCCCCAGCAGTTATTTTCAATATATGGACCTAATTTTGATCATGATTTGAAGGCATATGCTTAGAAGTGTGGGACAATTGGGCAAATGCTAATGCTGACTATAAATTTAATGATAGTACAAAATTAAAATTAACTTTTAGATAGGAGAATGTTATGTGATACCATTAGGTAGGGATTTTTTTTTTTTTTTGAGTACTATGTCTCAGAGATATACTGACGATATTTATAGATAGAATGATATATTGCCTGTTGTGCCCAAGGCCAGCAGACTCCACGAGCATAGCCTCCAGGAACCCAAAGACAGCGGATGCAAACACAAAAGGAAGTTTATTTCAGACTTGAGTCCAGGCTCATGGCACCTACCAACGCAGTGGCAGATACCGAGAGCAACGAACAAAGGAAGCAGGGGTCTTTTAATAAGGTTAAATTATGCTGGCAGTTACTCATTGGCTACAAGGATGCGTTCTCCAACTTTGCCAGGCTATCATTCTAAGCTGACTGGCCAGGCCAAGATGCAGTTCCAACCTGCAGCTCCAATTACAGCAAGTTCGCCCTCATTGGTGACTGGAAAGAAAGGGTGAGTGAGGGTCGAAACTATCTCTGGAATGCAGTCTTTTCCCAGCAAAACCTAAAATTCTAAAATGGCAGTTACACAAAGCAATGGCTAAGTATACTTATGCTTGGTTCCACATTGCCTGGGGGATTTGATAATGTGGGCAAGGAAGGTGAAAGCAGGTAGAAGAGAAGATTTTCCATGAATTGATAGTTATTGAAACTAGGTGAGGGGTACATGGGGGTTCATTATATATCTACTTTCATGTACGTTTAGCTGTCTTGTTAAAATGGAATTAGGCTTATGCACGGCGCCACTGGTTTAAGAACCCAGTAGAGGTTCTTTCATGCACTGAGACCCTGGGAAATCTCTGGGGGCCACTGCAACAGAACTCTCTCCAACAGGGATTATTGTTTCTTTTCATCCCTGAAGAATCTCCAGTGTTTAGATCAGTGCATGTCACCGAATTGGTCCTCAGTATTTTGGGGAATGAATAAATTCTTAAAATGACTGGTATTGGGCTAGTTTTGTAAGAATCTCTAAGTATAAGGAACAATTCCCATATACTTTCTGCACCACAGGCCTCTTCAGTGTCTAAAGACTATTGGTGCAAATAAAATCTCATTGTTTACTTACAAAACTAGTATACCAGAAATCTATTCACATTGGACACTGAGGACTGCTGCCTACACGGAAAAGCTGAACCAGTCTACGCAAGGCCCATGCAAGTCTCCAAACCACAGGGTCTCCACCTGGGCCATGCTGTAGAACCAAATGAGAGTAAGTGAAAAATACAGCTTCCTAGGCCCTACCTCTAGAGATCTGGATTCCTATTTGATGCCTGGGGTTCTAGGCAAGCCACTGTAAAATAAAACTCCACAGGTGATTCTGAGGGCTATAAGTACAGTTACCCAAATTATTTTCTCAGCCCTGTCCTGGCCTTAACCCAAGAAGTTGTGGTCTAATAACATTCTTACAGGGTTTCCTGAGAAGGAGGCTGAATCACCTTCTCCCCTAGGATACCTGAGGGAGCTTACTATGGACACATTGATTGAGTTGTAGGCCCATCACCATACTCCTGCTTGCTCCTCAGCTCAACTGAGAGTATTTGTTTTCTCAAGTTGAAACATTTTACTTTTATGGGGCCCTCACTCCATATTCTCAGTAGGCAGCCCTCCTGTCTCAGAGCCAATTGTCCTGCTTCTTTGTTTTTATCTAGCATTTTTAACTAGTTTCTGGAGGTGGGGCTTCCTGCTGCTGCAGTTACTCTCTGGGCTAGTACTTCCAATTGATATTCTGCCTGCAAGTTACCTCAGAGATAAGACTCCCTCATGGCTTCAAAGTCATGCTGATTCTTTCCCTGGCCTTGACTAACTTTTGCTTTCCCATTATATAACCTTATTGATTAATCAAAACTATTGCTCACAGCTGCTGGCTAATGGATGATGGTTCTGGAGTTTTCCTGAATACAATTATTTATTGCTTTATTGATGTGCTACTTATTACTCTGTTAAGTACCACAGGGTGTTTAATTATGTGAAAGGGAAGTGCAAAGGCAGCTGCTGAAAGCTGGAGTTAAAGAAGCCCAGTACCTGAATTCTTGACAATGTGTCATAAAACAGCTTTAAACCACATGCACACACAAAGGACAGACCCATTCCAAAATTTAACGAGCTTGGAAACAGAATGGGCTTGGGGAACTGCCTTGTCACTTTGGGGCTTGATATAAGCCACAGCACAAGCAATGAAATCTCAATACTTCAAATGAAGAGGGCTTTCGTGCATATTCTATCTATTGCTAACTTGAAGTAGAATCCACGATAAAGGCCACAGGTGGAGGTGTGGCTGTTGGGGCTGAAAAAAACGACAACTTCTGCTAGTACAGGATGGCGTAGGAGTTGGGGTGTCCCATATGGCCAATAATCTCCTTAGAATCAGTCTCCTTTCTGGTTGAAAGTCAACTTGTGTGATTCCAAAGGGCAGTCATATTGTCCCAGGAGAAGTATTGAAAGAATGCAAACAGTGCACTGTTAGAATGAGTGTTCACCAAATTTTAGAATTTTGCATCTCTTGTCAATGAGTTCAACACAGAGGGCTTGGTGAATTGGGATTGAGTAGCCTTGCTCCTAAGTCTGAGCCCTGACTTGACCAAGGGAGAAAGTTTCATTATTTTAATTCTTTAGATTGGAGATTTTCAAGTTATGCTCTGAGCAAGCCTAGGATTCCTTATTTGAAAGATGGCAGCCTTGGGCCTCCCAGGTGGCGCAGCGGTTGAGCGCTGGGTTGCGAAGCTGCCCGCGACCTCTGCGGCGCCGGTTCGATCCCCGGCTTCTCCCCTGCCACTGGAGGAGGGTCCCACAGGGCGTGCAGACCTCTCCTGCCGCCCGCTGCTCCCCTCAGCAGTGTACTTCAGTCCTTCTGCCTGCTCTGCTCCTCGCTCTGGCTCTGGTGAATTCTCTCACCCTCCCGCTCTTCTGACTGTACCCAGTGAATGTATAAACAAAACAAACAAACAAACAAATAAATAAAACATGCCTCTATTTAAAAAAAAAAAAAAAGAAAGATGGCAGCCTTACTCACCATGTGCTAAGCTGTGGTAGCAGGATCTTTGGGGAAAAATGCCTGGGCTGGTGACCAGGTGGGCAACCTCACCCCACATTTATCTCCAGCAAATCTTGTTCATCCCCTTTACCCTAGGGATTTCTCCTATCTTGGCAAGGCACCCCTCCACAGTTTTGATTCAACAGGAAAAATTACGGTTTTTTTCCTTCTAGTCTCCTGTGAAATCAGGCACATGCCATAAATTAATTTATCAGTAAATAACCTTGTTACAGGGGCGTGTATGGTGGTGATGTAAACAGTTTGTAGGCTGTGTTGTGTTACGCGAAAGTGCTCTCAGCCTGGATTAAGAAAAAGTTGAAGTCCTGCTTCTGCTACTTGTCAGTTGGGTGACCCTAAAACAGTTACTAATGTCTCAGAAACGTGTTCTTTGTTAATAAAATGGACAAAATAACAGCCACATCAAAAGCCAGTTGGAGGTATTAGTGGAGAGAATAGATGTAAAAAGTCCAGCCCTGTGACACAAGATAAATCAGTAAATATTAGTGTTCAATTTTTCCCTCAGATGATACATGCATATTGTTCTTTTTGATAAGAAAAAGTGAAGGTGATATTTTGATTTTTAATGCATTCCTTTCTAGAAATTTCTAATGTGACTATTATAAGGATTTAGAATCATAAAATAAAGTAAAAGTGTCAGGATTATAAACTTGCATTCAAAACAATGTTTTTGAAAGTATATATTTTACAAACATATACCAAAAGTTTTAAAAAATATTTATGTAATTGGGATCATATATTTATGCCATTGTATATTCCCCTCTTTAAAATACACACTTCTATCTACGAATGGGCCTGTTCTTGGAAGCTTTGTTTTGTTTTGGAACTTAAACTGTTTTCAAGAATTCCTAAGAACTAAGTTTGCTCAAGTACATTAAAAAAAATTGTTTATAATACTTAAAAGCCCATATTTGTCCCATGTAATAGTGAATGTTTAAATGACAACGGACATTTTTCCATCAGCAGATTCATGACCCTGGAGGCAGCAAAGCACTGTGGATGAGTGAATTGGTCCTGAAATCAGGGATTTTTCCAGCTACTAGGCTTAACTTGACCCTAAAAAATTATACAAACTAACTGAGCTTCAGTTGCACTTGTAACCAGGAGGCTGTTGTGAGGAATATATATATGTCTTAAGGCTATAATTTAGGTAAGGTATGTAGTCTGTGCCCAACAGAGTAAATGCTCTGTAAATGAATATTAAACTAACAATTATTATTTGATTCTTAGATTCTCTTCAATTAAAAGGAGCTCATTGAAATGCAATGAAGGGAACAGATCAGAAATAGGAATTATTACTTAAATGTATTCTTGTTGACTTGGTTGAATTTTTGTAGAGGGCTTAGAATATTAATATCTACAGAACAGTGACCGTGACTTTGTTTTATTTTGTGGAATATATTCATGTTTCAAATGTTCTATGGCATCACCCTCAGGCTACATTTTAGGTTTCTATTTCTGGGCTTGATGGACATAAGGCCCACCTTGTCTGCCCATTCTAAACAGGCCCCTTCAAATCTCTGACTATGCAACTTAATTGTTTCAGTGGCTGCTGGTTTAAAACCTACTCTTGACTCATTTGGAATGTTTTTTATATTTTCTAAAAATTGAGGTAGCATTAATTTATAACATTGTATAGGTTCCGAGATTACAATTTTTCAACATGCCTAGCATCAAATGTCCAGTCACCATTAACCACCAACTAATTGGCCTCTTTACCCATTCCTTCCTCTCCTGCCCCTCTGCTCTGGTAAACACCATTCTGTTGTGAGAATCTGAAGGCTTGTTTTTGTTTTGTCTATGCTCCACAAATAGTGAAATCATATGGTGTTTGTCTTTTTCCTTTTGACTTATTTCTCTTAGCATAATTTCTTCAAGGTCCATCCATGTTGTCCCAGTTCAGAAAATTTCATCTATTTTTATTTTTATGATTGAGTCATATCCTATTGTGTATATATACCACATCTTCTTATCCACTCATTCATCACTGGGCACTTATTTACTTACCTGGGTATTGTGACTAGTACTGCAATGAACATAGGAATGCATATGTATTTTTGATTAGGTTTACATGTCAGGGTTATAAAATTGCATAGAAAATACAATTTTTCTTAGAGTAGATTTTATAGACTTTAGGTAGATACCCAGAAGTGAGATATTGGATCATATTCTAGCCCTATTTTCAATTTTTTTGATATTTGGTATCTTCATAAACCCTCTGTCCTGAGCAGGGGCTTATGGGATCCTCTTAGGTGTGTCCCTGTAGGACATTGGCCCTAATGTCACCCTGAGTGCCTGACCAAACCCAGTTTCCTCTGGGTGACCATGTGCTACTCCTATTACGTACCTCCATCATCCCCCAGTCTACAACCCAGCCCACACACACATCAGATTGGGAGCATTTAAGGAAACAGATAAATACTCCCCTACACTGGAATAATGTTTGTAAGTCAAAAATCCTTTTTTGCTCAGAAATGAGATGATATATAAAAAACAATATTCTGAACTGTAAAGTGCACAGTAAGTGTCCCTTATCCTTCTTATGCTATGCCTTAGGAACTCACTCTCTAGGGAATGAGTACCAGGCAATTTTTGTCTCCATTTTCAAGATGGAGAAGTCCTGCAGCAGAAAGGGTACATGGCGTGCTCGAAGATACATGGCTAGTTGGTGGTAGAAGTACATTCGGAGTCAGAAAACTGACTTGTGAGGTATTATATTAGCATTAAGAACTAACAGGTGTCAGTTACTGTACCAAGTCTTATATCACTTATTTTCCAGTCTTATTTTATTTAATACTGTGAAATAGCCCTTTTATAATTGGAGTAACTGAGACTCAGAAAAGTGAAGTAATTTGCCCAAGTTCTCAAAACTAGGAAGTGATGGAAGTGGGATTTAGACTGGTCTGTCTGACATCAAGTCTGAGCTCACAGTATATAGTTTCTTGAGAAAAGTTTAAACTTTTCAACATTAAACAGAACATGAGACATACATGTGAAACATTAAAAAAAATCAATTGATGTCTTATCCTCTCCCTTCTTCCTTCATTCAACAATATTGATTAAAGTATTAGCAACTAACAGCAAAAAACAGCAGTTAAACTTCTTAGAACTTACAGTTTATATAAGACACTCCGCCCACAGGGCCTGTTAGGACCCTGCCCATAGTCCCTCACCCTGATGATTTTGGTGCATGCCACCTGCTTTCCAACTGCTAACACCTGCATTTCTTTGCTTAAAGGCTTCCTTTTTCCCACTAAAATCTGCTTTGCCTGCCTCTGTGGCCATCGGGAATTGTCAGGGAATTAATGCCTTTTGAGAACAAACTTATCCAAAGACTGATGGTAGCTGGAGTGCAAACACCCGAGTTCCCACCTCTCCGGTGGGATAATTCTGAAGCACATGTTTTACGTTGGCTCCCTGAGTCATTCCATTGAGATTGAAGTCCAGTTGCCCACAGTGGTAACTGAACTCCTATTGGCTGCCTTCCTGTTTTGTCTTATTTTCCTGCTACCCAGTTGGTGTTTCTTTTGCCTCCCAAATCAACTTGCACTGAAATCATTGTCTCAGATCTATTTTTTAGTTAATCCAAATTTAGACGGGTTCTAAGGGTTCTTTTGTTCTGTCAAGAGTGGGTATTTTGAAACTTATGAAGACTGGCAGCCATATTTAAGGGTTCTTGGGAGTTAATTCTTGGTATAATATTAGCTTAACTTAGTCTTACCTCAGTCTCTCATGACTTGCATGGGGTTATTGAGAATTGTTGCCTACTGGACTTTTAGTAGCTATCAAAGAAATAACATACCAATCATTCTCTTGACAGAAAACTGCTGTTACTTTGTGGGGGTTTACACAAAGTGCCACTGAGAGGAAGGATACTTAGAGAACAAGGTACTTGAATATGGTATTATTTCTTTCCTTGATTCTTACTATTCCAAAGGAAGTTCTTACTGCTCTTGTGAAGAATGGAGTACCTTCCCTACTCATACTGGTTTTGCTGGGCTTTATGGGACAAGTCCAAATGGGTGAATATGGGAGCCATCCTTCTCCTTAAGGGGTATTTTTATTTTGCTGTTGAACAATGTTTATTGAAACTTAAGGGGTCTAGGCCCAGGCTAAGTAAAGCCAAACACACAAACATATAAAATAAATAAAAGACAATTCCACGTAAGGGTTCAAAGATCTGGGAGAAGCAATTTCAATACCCGATTTCAGGGTACATTGCATTCTGGACAACAATCAGAAAACCAAGCTGACTTTGGTAAGTCTGCTTGATTTTAAAAATATAATCTTAGGGAGGTGGGGAGAATGGCTTGTGTACAGAGACAAATGGTAACTGATCTCAAAATAGTTTTACTTTATTTTTACTCAGCCAACAAACATTTTCTTTTGGAGTCAACCTAATTTCCCAGCATTGCCTGGCCTATCTTTTTCCTCTAATTTTAATGTTCTACTCAAGTCTTTAAGGTCTCAGTTGGTTAATGTTTAATGCTCTCCACCACCAATGTTTGATGTTTACACTTTATTGGGCTAACCAAATTTGTAGAGCAAATTAAAAGTGTGCAGGTCTTTGGCAAGCCATGTTTAGATATGTGTTGCTCAGAAACCATCTCCTTGTTCAATACTGCATGCCCCAAATAGTTTCAATTAACTGTTCTCCTTTCCTGGCAATATTGCAGCTACTCTATTGCTTTGGGGGAGATATTACTTGCTAGATTTACAAATGTCACAGCCTCATACCCTCTGCTTCCAGAAAGCATGTTACAGCATAGCACTCCACTTCTGTCTGAGGTGAGGGTAACCCATTAAATCAGATTGACCAAAGACTAAAAAAAAAACAAAAACAAAAACAAAACAAAAAACCTGCAGAATCTGGGAGGGGAGTATTCATAGGTGGGAAGGAGGGAGTAAGAATTTGAAGGGCTGGTAGTTTTGTTTAAAAAATGCATAGTCTAACAAAACATACAGGTATAATAAAACACAGATTAGGTAATGAGCCATTACTATAATTACCTGAAGAAATATATTACTTTTCTTATCCATGGTTTAATTTCAGTCTTTATTTTTTTAATTTTTTTTAAAAGATCTATTTATTGGGCCTCCCTGGTGGCACAAGGGGTTAAGATGCAACCTCTGCGGCACTTCAATACCAAGCCAGGGAGCTACCCACATGGAGCAGCAGACCTCACCTGGCTCACCCACTGCTCCCCTCAGCAGTGTATTTCAGTCGGTCCACCTGTTCTGTTCCCCACTCTGTCTCTGGTGAATCCCCTCATCCCCCCACCCCCACACCTCTGGCCTGTGCCCCGTTTCTTGTATGTGTAAATAAATAAATCTTAAAAAAAATTTAAAAATTAAAAAAAAAAAACAAAGATTTATTTATTTACACAAGAACTGGGGTACAGGCCAGAGGCATGGGAGGGTGAGAGAACTCACCAGAGACAGAGCAGGGAGCAGAACAGGCAGACTGACCAAAAACACTGCTGAGGGGAGCAGCAGGCGAGATAGAAGAGGTCTGCTGCACCGTGTGGGTATCTCCCTGGCCGGCTGGGAATTGAACCTGTGCTGCAGACACTGTGGACAGCTTCACAGCACTGTGCTCAACCTGCTGCACCACCGGGGAGGCCCTCAGTGTCTTTTAACTACCAAAAGGGCAGTATGGTATCACAATGCAGGCTGGCGGACACAAAAACTTGGGTTCTGTGTCTTGTGAGGTCAGGCCTTCAGGTGTGACTTTGGCCAAGTAATGTCCTTAAGTTCAGGAAGCAACATCCATGAAAGAAGAGGGTGGCTACTATGATCTTTGGAATGTCTTCCAGTTCAGGCAGTTTGGGATTCGATCCTATCTTTAGCCCCAATCATAAAATTCCTGGGGAGTGGAAGTTGGGGATTACAACAAGCTACTTAAAGGTTTCACAAATAATTGCCCAATAGACCACAACTTAACTTTAATTTTCTCCCAAGAGTGTCTCAGTTGTGACTGGCTTTAGCAATTCTTTCTCCATCTTTCTAAACCAATATTATCTTTCAGCTTTGCTGAGACACTGGTTTTGACACAGTGTGAGAAAATATTAAGAAGTTTGGGTGATTTAATCAGCAGATGAAAATGAGGAATCCTCATGATGCTGGGTCATTAATGGAACTGGGGGCTCAGGTTTCCTGGGGGGTCAGATTTCCTCTGTCTCCTGAAGGCGACCAGAGAGAGAATCAGGCCAGGTCTGGAGTGATAGCTGCATTCCTGGCACATCCACAGCACCGAACACTAATGTGTTTAACAGTTGGATTTATTTTTAATCTACTGTATTAGGAGCACAAATTTAATCAAGAACAAAATGTTACCAATGTTGTTTTTTTGTTCCTGCATATGCATATATCCTTAACACTGTTTTGCATTCCCTTGTGCTAGAAAGCTCTCCATCTGACATCTGACTTGTTTCATAACATTAATTTTTTTAAGTGCAAAATATATGTGGGGAAAAAAAAAAAGAGAGAGACAAGGAGCTGAATTTCCACTCAATGTAGCTCCCCTGCTTAAAGAAATAACTGCAGTACAGATTTTAACAATTAACATTCCTGCAGTGGATGTCGTTATGGATGGAGCTAATAAATGTTTTCAAACACTCCTCGGCTCAAATACACATTCAGCTTATTTTCTGTCATTTGATGGCATGGGTGGGTTGAGACATTCCTCTAAGCTTTTTTTTTTTCCTCCCTTCTAGTCAAAGAGAGATCTTATCTCCCTACCCACCCTAATTCACCCCCTTCTTCTGCCCTCCCCTCCCCTTGACTACTTTACTGAAACCCGATTTGCAGGTCAGCAGGCTGGTAACAGATTAATTTTACTCTGTGAGGAACACCAAGCATTTTGTCCAGGAAACATGAGAACCCTGTTATAATATTACCATTTTTCTAAATTAAATATTAGGAAAAATTAAACCAAATTGTGGCGCATAGTGCAATGGAAAATATTTCTCTTCCAAACACTCCTCTGTGATAAATGCCTGTGTAAGTGAAAGCACAATAAATATGCACTATGTAAAAAACCTAGATTATTCAGGTTTTAAGACTTATAGCTAAAAGTGGTTTAATGTTTCATGCCTAATAATAGATTACTCCTATCACATTTCTAACCTTTATTTCTCCTAGCTTTGAAGTCCAGCCATATAAAGGTTGTTTGTAGAACCACACGAAAGTTAAAGCAAATATTACTTAGAGTGATTCATACCAGCAAGAATTTGCAATGAAGGCAGAGGCTCCCCCCCACCTTTTTTTGGTGTGCATGTGTGTCTGAATCAAAGGAAATGAAATGTTTGTAATATTTTTTGGTTGATAAATTTATTAAAACATTTTAGAGGCTTGTAGTAGAGGCACAGCTGACATAAACAGACTGACTGGAAACAGATTATATTCTGCTCTGTGGGGGAGGTAGAATTTAAAGGGGGAAAAATTCCCTGGATTTCAAAAATTGCCACCAGGTCACAGCAATACTTAATTAACTGAATACATTAATGGAGGACTGTAACATAGATGCTAAAAAAAGGGGGGGGCAGTCAATTTCATTTAATCCTCTGTTCTTTGCTTACAGATTAGTCTTTTAGAATGAACAACCTGATTTTTTTTTAAAGGATCCATTTACCTCCAGAGCTTTTCATAGCAAAACATTTTGCATGGTTGCAAAAGAAATTAATTTGTTGCCAGTTGCTCCATACTGGCAGGAATTCTGAATAAAGAATGTAAGCAATCTATCTTTGTTTGCAAGATATAATTAATCTGGCAGTTAAAATTCTTTGGAAACATTCTGATGACTTATGTGGAAAAGTAGCGCAGCATTTTCAAAGAAAACTCAGAACTGTATGCAGGGGAAGATAAAAGATATATGAAGTGTTTGTTCTAAGCGATACTATTCATTTAAAGATCATAATGTAACCCCACCCTAGCAATTATTGTGAAAAACAAGACAAATCTCCGTCTATAGCTTTCTGACACAGTCTTGATTTGAGAAACAAAATAAGCACATTACTGTTATAGTCTAATAGACTGCAAGCTGTTTTATTAGAGTCAGCTGAATCCTGTTTTGCATAAAAAAGAACTCTGTTTGCTATCAAGAACACATTTACATTAATATGACTTTGACAAAGTAAAATAAAATCGCATTAAGATGATGTAAGTAGATAAGACAATGAAATCTCTGTGAGAGAGTTTTGGCACACACTAATTACAGTCAAGTCCCTGCAGGAAAAGAACATATTTTTACACCAACTATCCATGTGTTTGAAAATGTAGAGAGCCCAAAATGCAATCCTCAGTTTAGGTATTTCCTGAATACATTGTGTTTCTAAAGTAGTTTTTTTTTTTTTTTTAAAGGAGACTGCCTGATAAATAACACTTTCATTTACTATAATACAAGCAAGTTTCTTTCTGAATATGAGCCTGTAATCATCCTGATTATTTTAAGGGACTTTCCAATATAGGGCAGCTGAAAACAAGGTTTTAGATTACATGGTAATTTAGGAATGCATGAAAAGCTAAGCAGTTACCATAATAGGGTTCTGGATAAACTTCATGGTTTTTAGAGCAAAACATAACAACATATGTTTTGTGATTTGTTTCAATGATTTTTATATATTTTTTTCGTTCAAGGTCTATCAAAATATTTGGAGGCCTCATCTGTGTACAGCGTTTTTATAACCTTTTTTTTGAAAACTTTGATGTCTCTCTTTTTAGTTCAGTCATTAAAAGAAGGCAATGATGGATGATGATAATGCTGCGGATTTTATGACTAATCAGTTCTTGGCAGTGGCCATATTTCTTCTGTAGTGAAACTTCAATATTCCTTTGGCCTTGTATAGACTTAATTTTTTTTTTTTGAACTGTGCTATACCAGCCACTTATTAAGTATTACCAAACAGTTATTACACAAAAGTTAGCACTCTGATTTAACACCTGACAAAATGAAGCAATCAGAAATGAAGAATTTCTTCTTTCTGACTACTCACACATTCTGAATGACTTGTAATTATGTTTTTCTCCAAGTTTTAAGGCAAGAATATGGAGGAAACCTATACAGATAATAGAAAATTTGAGAGGAAGAACATCTTTTAGGGATGAGATGGGCTACCATTTGCATTTCCTCTTCTCCATTTCCTTTGTGAGGAGACAGTTTTTATGAGGAGCTGACTTTCTGCCTGGAGTCTTTGATGTATTGTTCTTGAAGTTGCAACAACAAACACCAGGTGTCTCCACTTAGCTGAGCTAAAGGTTCTGAAAGAGAAGGCCACTTCGTTAGGAAAAGTTGGAGCAGCCTTCTCTTTCCCCAGATCCACTGCCACTAAGCCCAGATAAGCCCACAAGGACTAGCGAGGGGCGGGGGAGGGGAGTTCATCCTTTGATGAACATTCAGGTTAGAGCCTGTTGAAACATATCAGGACTGTAAGGGAACTTGATTTTTGTGTGACCGTCATAAAGTCTGGAGCCCTGAAAACATCAGGCGCTGTGACTGGAATTATGATTTTTGTGTATTCTGATAGGGACTTGCCCTCTTGGAAGACAAGCTTATTGGGTGTCTGGAATCTTCTTTTGTGAGAGCCAACACCAACGGGACCTTTTGGTAGGAGACAGACTGAAAGTCCAGCAGCTGATGGCTTCTTCTCTACTGGTGACTGATGACAAAAATTCCAAATTGTAATTTCTATTCAAATATATTCATTTCTTCAACAAACAACCATTTGATATATACTGTGTGCCAAACACTGTCCTAAGCAGTGAAAAATTAAATGAAACCTGCTTTCTCATAGACTTGCTTTAAAATATGCCTCTTCCATTGGGTGCCAACGTTAACAATTGAGGACACTCTTTTCCAAAATGTATTTCATGGCATTTCAAGCATGGTGATTGGTATTGTGCTGAGAATAAAATTTCAGTTTTCATTATGTTCTGGATAGATGAGCAGGTATCTGGATGCAGAATTTCTTAGTAGCCTCTATGTGCTTATTCATGTTGTCCCTTTCTAAGGGAAGTCCTATTTCTCAAACATATTTGGCCAACTAATCTTTTATTTATTTATTTTTCAACCTAGAAACCAAGCTAGATACAAGTGACTAGCTTGAGGAACAGGCCTTGGAGGAAATATTGATACTTTGAATGGTGGACTCTCATAATCTTTTTCCTTCCTGAGGTTGACATGAAATAAGATTTGGGACATGCAAGGGGACAAACACAGCACAATACAACACAATACCCAGGTCTTGGCAGTCATCTGTCAGAAATGCTGGAGAAGGAGTCTAGTGATTCAGGCGCTGTGACTGGAGTTATGATTTTCATCATCACTGACAGGGACTTGCCATCTTGGTAGATAAGTGATCAGTACTGGGTGGATGGAACTTTTTTTTTTTTGTGAAAGCCAACACTAAGAGGAACTTGTGTTTGATTCTGTGATATACCGTAGAAATGTTGGTCAATAAAGGAAATGTTTGCTCCAGAGAAGGTGACTGTGGAGACAGTAGCGATCTCATCATCACTACCATGTGTCTCATGGGGTTCTGCTTAGCTATTAAATGATAACATGGAAGGTGGGAAAACTAAGAGGCATGGATTCTAGTTCTAGCGCTGACTCTAATTATGCAAGCTTGGCTAATTTGCTTACCCTCTGTGATCTTAACTCCTCATTCCTAATACTAAGCATTGACTATGTTACATCATTTAATCAATTAAAATAGTTTCATGAGACAAATCATGTTATTGTTTCTATTTTATAGATAAGGTATCTGAGTAACAGGCAGATTAAAAAACTAGTTCAAGGCCACAAGGCAAGAAAATGATGACATAAGAATATTAAGTGACAATATTGGACAAGATTTCTTCTTCAAGATTGAATATTCTATGATTTTTATGAGCATGACTGTTGGGAAGACTGATATCAATTATGAGTGGGATGGCAATCCTCTAAGCAGAAATCTTTTATCCATTGGTCAACATATATATTGAGCATGTACTCTGGGCAGAACTAGCCAAGGCCCCAGGAATCTCAGGGAATTAGACAAAGTCACTGCCCTCAGGATCTTGCAGTTTAATGCAAGTGGGGGTGGGGTAAGGAAGTGTGCACAGGAAGTGTGCCTGTGCAACAAAAACATTAATTTAACTAATATTTTGATGGTGTATCATATTTTAAAATGTTATGGTAGACTGTTCATAAACAGGTTGAACCAACCCAAATGCCCATTAACTGTTGAATGAATAAACAAAATATGGTAAATTCATACAATGGAGCACTATTCAGTCATAAAAAAGAATGAAGCAGTAACACATGCTACATCATGGATGGACTTTAAAAATGTCACATAAAGTGAGATAAGTCACCCACAGAGGCCACATACTGTATGATCCATTTATAGGAAATGTCCAGATCAGGTAAATCCACAGAGACACAAAGTAGATTAGTGCTTGCTGAGGCCTAAAGGAAGAGGAAAGTGGGGAGTAACTGCTTAGTAGGTGCGAAGCTTCTATGTGGAATGAAAAAATATTCTGTGATGGCTACACAGCACCGTGAATGTACAAAATGTTACTATTAGTAAATTTTATGCTGTGTGCATTTTACCACACTAAAAAACATACAAAAAAAAAATTCTAGATAAGACTAGGCTTATTATTCCCTCTTCAGGTTAATAAATTCCTCTTCATCACTTACATTATGAAAAACTAGGCTCAGCATTGTTATAGATATAAAATTGAACAAAATGTAATCTCTGTCTTAACAGATTTTACAATCTACTTATTACAATAATAGAAGATCAACAATAACTTATAGTAAGGCATCATTAGCTCAACATTATAATGACAAAATGTTGAAAAATATTTAGGAGAAAGAAACAATTTATCACCAAGGCACTGAGGAAACCAGCAATGAAAGCCCCAGCTACTCAACCCAAATGGACCTTCTGGTCATGATGTTGACACAGAGCAGGGTTGGAAAACCACCACTTGGTGGTCAAGGCCATAAGGGCTGATAGCAGTCAAGGGGACCAATGAAGGTGAAAAGAGGAAATGAACTGCTCAGTGTGTGCAGGATAAGACTGCCTCAAATGGCCTCCCTGGTGGCGCAAGGGTTAAGACACAACCATGAAGCTAACCGCAGCCACTGCAGCACGAGTTCGATTCCCAGCCAGCCAGGGAGCAACCCACATGGTGCAGCAGATCTCTCCTGACTCATCTGCTACTCCCCTCAGCAGTGTATTTCAGTCAGTCTGCCTGTTCTGTTCCCCACTCTGTCTCTGGTGAATCTTCCCACCCCCACCGTGCCTCTTGTCTGTACCCCAGCTCTTGTATAAATAAATAAATCTTAAAAAAAAAGACTACCCCAAACTCCATCAATGCAGCTACCATCCGAGTCACAGTGACATGAGTAGTAGATATACATGAAAGAGAAGTCATGGGTGGGGTAAGGTGTGGGGGGAAAGGAAGCAATTCATTTTCACCTGGAATTTATTTTCGACAATTCATTTCAATTGGAAAATCTCTATGAAAGAAGCGGTGTTTCCTGTGTATCGAAGGTTGAATAGAAATTCAGTACACAGAGAAGAGGAAACCAGTAAAGGGGATAAACTTACTGAATGTCACATAGCAGTGACAGAGCAGAAACTGAATCCTAGATGCCTCATCCTGGTTGAATCTATGTTTGATCCTTATTATTCATGGAGTACATATTTGCAAATTTGCCTATTCACTAAAATGTATTTGTGACACCAAATGAATATTTGGGGTATTTTTGCAGTCAATCATGGACATGTGCAGAGTAATGAAAAATTTGAGTCACAAGACAGGTATATTTCCAGTCAAAATCAACGAAGGTAATTCTTAGCGTTCGTTTCGTCTTTCACGCTGTAAACAAGGGTCCTTTCCATAGTCTGTTTAGTGCCGTGGTTTCACATTTTTGTGCGTTTTATTGGTGATTTCACTGTTCAAAATGGTCCCTAAGCAAAGTGCTTGAAATGCTGACTAGTGTTCTTAAGTATAAGAAGGCTGTGATGTATTTATGGAGAAAATATGTGTGAGATGAGCTTCCTTCAGCCATGAATTATAGTGCAGTTGATTTTGAGTTCAGCGTTAATGAATCAACAAAATGCATTAAGTAAGATGTCTTCAGACAGAAACATATATAAAAAGGTTATATATATGTGGGTAGGCTGATAAAAATGTTGTGAGAGGAAGCTCACAGGAACCTAATCTCTATTTCCCTGAGGACCACTGGTTCCATGTTCCCTAACTCTGTTTGATGCAACTTTATAGGACATAATTACCACACAAAAAAGAGAATTGACTCACTTAGTTTATTTTGTGCGCTCAGTTTGAAATTGGGCCATTTCTTCTCCACTCATCACTCATTTTTTTTTAATTAATTTATTTATACAAGCACTGGGTACAGTCAGAAGAGCGGGAGGGTGAGAGAATTCACCAGAGCCAGAGTGGAGAGCACAGCAGGCAGACTGATGAAATACACTGCTGAGGGGAGCAATGGGCATGGCAGGAGAGGTCCATCGCGCCATGTGGGACCCTCGCCTGGTGGCGGGGGATCGAACCGGCAGAGGCTACTGGCAGCTTCACAACCCAATGCTCAACTGCTGCTGAGGCTACTGGCAGCTTCACAACCCAATGCTCAACTGCTGCGCTGCCAGGGAGGCCCTCATCACCCATTGTTAATCCCTATCTTCTGGCTAAATATACACACGCATTCTCATACACACACACACACACACATACTTCAGACACACTTTCACACTTGTGCACACACATATACATGTGCAAGCTCCTTCTCAGAGCTGGTTAGCTCACTTCAGAGGAAAAGTGAAATACAGAGTCCTATGTTCAACCATCATCAAAACTTTAAGATGGCAAGAATGGAGAATTCACCCCCTGCAGGGAGGGCCAAGTGTATTCATGGTGCACACTTGAAGTGGGTTCTGCTTCTGTTGCTGACTAATCAGTCTTGTCCTCACTTCAGGGTGAATGTTTCTTTTTTCTCTGGGACAAAGAAAATCCGATTATTGCTTGTCCTACATCATTTGAGATAAGAAGTTTACCATTCAAACTCACCAAATGTCTCCAGGGAAGCGGTAATAGACTGACAGACACATAACCATTGACTTGGTAGCTAAAGGGTTAGATTGGCCTTCGGACCCCTGGAGTCCAAGGACTTGGTGGGGGTTTCATTTTTCTCACTGACAACCAGCCAGAGTCATATGGGTTCACATATAAGACAGAGCAAAACAGAGTTGCAGAGCTCCATTTGGCCTCTTCTGGGTCCCCTGAGCCACATTCCCTGAAATCAGTCTCTTGAATGATTTGATAGGTCCCATTTTAGCCTCCTTGAAGTTTCTGGACAATGCTCAGGTCTTGGCAGCCTCCCCAGGAGGCCTCCATTCAAGGACTGTCCAGCTAGATGTCCAGACTTCCAGGACAGAAGCAGGGGCGGGCAGGCACTAGACTCCTGAAATGGATTTGCTTGGCTCAGAACTCACTCTTTACAAAAGTGTGTCTTCAGTGAGGAAGGGAAGGGAGGGGGAGTAGAAATTAAAACGTAACTCACTGAAGGCAGATCCCTGGAGTGCATTTCCTCATCTGGACTTCTCTCAGCCCTACTCTCCCTCTGACCCAGTCGGAGCAGAATGAAAGCAGGGAAAGTCTCACAGACTTGTGTGGAAGCAATCTTGGCTTCCCTTTGAAAGGAAGGAAACAGGCAAGTTTGCTGAGCTCACTGAAGGCTCCCCAGTGGCTCACACTTGTCTTCATCCCTCTCTTCTTTATGGCCACATTTCACAGAATCTGTAGAGTGGTCTTCTTCCAGAAAACCTTCTGAGCATAGGTCAGGTAGGAGGCTATTTAGTTTGGTAGGGTTGCCTTAAAAAAGTACCACAGACTGGCTTAAACTTTAGGAATTTATTGTCCCATGGTTCTGAAAGTCAGATCCAAGATCAAGGTGTTGACAGGATTGGTTCCTTCTGAGGACTACGAAGGAGAATCTGTCCCATGCCTCTATTGTAGCATCTAATGTTTCATTGCCCACCTTTGGCATTTCTTGGCTTCTAGATGCATCCTCTTGATATATATGCCATAATTTTCACAAGGTGTTCTCCCCATGTTCTGGTTCCAAATTTCCTCTTCTTATAGATTTTTATAGGCCTACTCTACTCCAGCATGATCTCATCTTAAATAATTATATGAGCAATGACTATTTCCAAATAAGTTCATATTCTGGGGTCATGGGGGTGGGGAGTGCCCAAACTTCAACATATGAATTCAACCTAGAAAAGAGGCCATGGTGGGAGGGAAGAACAGAAGTGAGACTTAGCAAATTGAGTGCTAATAGAGTCGGGCCAGACCAGAGAGCTTGGTGTACACTGGGAAGAGGTAGGAGTTGAAGTGTTACATCCTTTATGGACTATTTTAATAAGCAGGCAGAGAAAATGCAGACTTGGTATAGAAGGCAAGTGGGGAACCACTGTAGACTCTTGAATTGGTTTATAATATTATAAAAATGGCATTTTAGGGCTAAGAGTCAAGAAGTGGCATAGAGGATTGGCTGGAGACTATGCCAGCAGATGCAGTGGACTTTGGAGTTTGGGTGACAGTGGGAGTGGAATGTAAAGAATGGCATTTTTATTTTATTTTTATTTATTTTATTTTTATTTTTATTTTTTAAAGATTTTTTTTTTTAAATTTATTTATTAATTTATACAAGCACTGGGTATAGTCAGAAGCGTGGGAGGGTGAGAGGATTCACCAGAGCCAGAGCAGGGAGCAGAACAGGCAGACTGATGAAGTGCATTGCTGAGGGGAGCAGCAGACATGGCAGGAGAGGTCTGCGAGCCATGTGGGAACCTCGCTGGGGGCCGGGGATTGAACCAGCACTGCAGAGGCTGCGGGCAGATTCACAGCCCAGTGCTCAACCAGTGCGCCACCAGGGGAGGTCCAAGATTTATTTTATTTATGCAAGAACTGGGGCACAGGCCAGATGTGCAGGAGGGTGAGAGGATTTACCAGAGACAGAGCAGGGAACAGAACAGGCAGGCTGACATAACACACTGCTGAGGGGAGTAGCAGGCGAGACAGGAGAGGTCTGCCGCGCCACGTGGGATTATCTCTGGCCGGCCGGGATTGAACCAGCATTGCAGAAGCTGTGAACAGCTTCACAGTGCAGCACTCAATTGCCTGCGCCACCAGGGAGGCCCAAGAATGGCATTTTTAGAGGAAAAAAAGCTGGCAGTGTTTGATTAGTTAACTGAAGATGGATGCATTAAAGATAGGGACCTGAACTGACATAGAATTGAGAAGGGCAAAGTGGGGGTGGTGGGGTCTGTATATGCAGATGTGCATACTTGATTGCATATGCTCAGATAAAAATCTTTGTTTGGGATATACTGAATTTGAAATGATGTTTGGGGGTCTCAGAGAGTTTGTGCTCTATTCAGAGGTCAGCAAACTTATTTTGTAAATGGGAAAACAGTAAATATTTAGGGCCTCGTGGGCCATACCAGCTCAGTTGTAACTACTCAACTCTGCTGTTATATTGGGAAAGCAGCCACAGACAATATGTAAATGAATGGGTGTGGCTGTATTCCAATAAAACTTTATTTACAAAAACAAGCAGAAGGCTGGATTTGGTTCAAAGGCTTTAGTTTGCCAACTCCTGGTCTGGATAATTGGATATATGATACAATCACACATTATAAGGAGAGAGAACATACATGTCTTTTAAAGGCTGTTTTTGTGATGTCTTTTGGAATGATAACTGCTCCATATTGAGTAGGAATCTCTAATATCAACTGTAATTTATTTATTCATGCATGCAACAAATATTTTATTGAGTATCAACTAGGTGCTATGTATGCTCACATGTTATCCCAGTCATTCTACACTGACAATTCTGTGAGCTGGGCAACTCCTATTCCCATTTTACAAATGTGGGAGCCGAGACATCCTCAGTAAGGTAACCTGGAATTTTTAAACTTTCTACCTAACTAAGAAGTTTAACCAACCTCTGTTTGGAGGAATTCCTTAGGAAACAATATTACCTTGCTTGGTAGTTTGCACAAGGCAATGTTAAATTTAACAACTGCTTACCTGTTGTCAAAATTTTAATTTTGATCTCAATTAACATTCTTCAGGATAACTGCACTTTGTGTTCTTGCTACAGAGTAAGATCTTGAAATGTATAATATCTACAACATGCTTTGAGGTTTATGTAATTTATCCATTTCTCTAGGTTATCTACATTTTTCTTTTGACTATTAGTTTCCTGACAGAATTTTTCTCATGTAATTTAAGACATTCTGGATTCTTTGCTAGAATTCTCTGCTACCCAAAGCTGTGTGAGTTTTATTTATGTTTTAGCTGAGAGTTGCCCTTAAAAATGTTGTTTATTACATTCCCCTATATAGTTCTCCTTGTAAGAAATTTCTCTCAGATTTTGACAAAAGGACAATCTTTTCTTCTGAGAAAATGTGGGTCTGTTTCTCAGCTTAAGAGAACCATGCAACTAACTCTGTTTCCCTTTTTGACTGGGCTTCTAGGAAGCTCAGAACCATGTTTAAAGTGCAAAACAACAACTATTTCACTACTATCAACAGTTTTCAAAGATTTATCCCCCTTTTTTTTGGTTCCTATTTTATTAAGTTTCCTTTTTCTTCTATAAGCTGCTTCAAATACTTCTTGGAGAGAGATGAAATATTAAAAAAAATAATTTAGATTGAATTGATTAGAGTCAAAGTAGGCAGTCTTTCAGACAAATAAAATAGTAAATCCCATTAGACTCAGAAAAAGAGTTGAAAATGATTTCATGGTTAAGAGCAGATCTTTTGCGGGCCTCTCTTAGAGGTGTTTATTCTGTGATGACAAATTACTTTGTGTCTATGAGTGACCTGCCTAAATAGGCCACTATAAACTTTGCCTTAGCACTATGTGCTAAATGAGATAATAAGGACCTGAAATTAGCATAAGGTTTGGGGTTAGAACATCTGAGAACTTGGTTCAACCCTGTCATTAAATACTCATGTGACTTCAGGCAAGTCCCAGAACATCAGCTGGGTTATTTTGAATGTTCTTTCAAATATAACTTTTTTAAAACCTATTCTATACATGCTCCTCTCAGTCATTCATGCCCTTGTGTTGTTTCTCAAGTCTTACTTTTCCAGAAAGACTCTAAGCATCTGCTGTCATGAGCTATACCTAAGCTTGGCCCTATATCTATGCCATGTGTGTGCTTATGTGTCTACAATCTAATGAACATATATGTTACATTATTTAAAATAGATTTAAGATAATTTACAGAGATAAATGCAATAAAGTAAAAAGAAATTAATTTAAACAAAATAGAAACAGGTTTATGCAGGCGGGAGTGATGAAGACTAGACAAATGGGAAGGTAGATTGTAAGTAGGCACCTGTTGAATAATACACCAGCGTCCATCTGCCTGCAGAGAGCACATTTAGTTTCTACACAAACACAAATTGCCTTGGAAACGGAAGCAAAACGGAATGAGTGTGAAGAAATCTCTTTGTCTTAAATTAAATTTAAACATCACATGATGGAATCATAGCAGGTATTGATTGAGTGTTAAAAGTCAGTTGCTGAGTCATTGATCTATAAAGGTACTTACTGGATGTGGTAAATGGAAATTCCCTCACTCAAAAAAGACACCACAGAAGTTCAGGAAACAAGGAGAAAAGAGAGATTTTGTTTCACTAGGAAAATGGGGAAAAAAATGTGACTCCTGATGCTTACCTTTGGCACCTACAGAAAGGGGGGCTCTGCTGGGAGCAAAGCAGATAGCAGCAACAAAAGTGAAAAACTAGGAGGAAAATGGTTGGGAAGATTCAGCAAATAGCAGTTCTTAGGATGTTAGTGAGTAATAAGGTAATATACGGGACCATTCCTCTTTATGGGCAATATTCTCTGGTGAGCTTTTTAAATGGAAAATTTTCAAATACTGTAATGAATGGATATGAAAGATTTATGTAGCAAGAGACCTTCACAGATAGTTGAAGAAATTTGAGGCTATGAAGGTTGGCAGTTGTGCCATTCATACTTCATTCGTTTAACAAATATTTATAAAGTCCTAACTATGTATTAGATACTTAAACAATCGCTTGAAGGAATGGAGGTAAAGGGATAAATAATGAGTAATACATTAGTGTCTTTTAGAAATGCATCTCCTAGAAGGAGAGCGTGCATAAAATAAATTTTATTAATTCACTAAAAGTATTAAGTACCTCTTATAAACCATATACATACGTATACATATACATACAATGCAGAACTAAAATAAACACAGTCTTTTTGAAATGTTAAATAAGAAATATTCAAATCAGGAGTTTTTTTCTGTCTCAACAGAGTATTAACACAAAGACTTTGACTTCTATGAACTTCAAGGATTAAATAGAATTAGGGAGGGTCCAAGTAGATATATAATAAAGCAATAGGAAGAGAAACAGGTAAGAACTTAGATTATTCTTTTCCCTCGGGTTATTTCTTGGTGGGCTTGTCATGAATTGGTGGGCTTGTCAGAAAAGAATCTGCTTTTACAATTATAGTAAGGTTTTTCAGTTTTGACAATTGACATTGTTGGTGACCTAAACATAGTTAACTATACTTTATCAAGTGGAAAATGATCTGAATTCCCAAGGGGAGAAAACTTAAAGATAGCAGACATGTAGATATGTTGCAATACCCTCTTTACCACATCCATGGCAGATATTACTAATAGATCACAGTCCTTTGTCCTATCATGCCAGGATATGGTCTCGAACTACTTCCCATTAGTGTGTACCAGGTGGCCAGGATGACATGCACACAAAAGAATTCTTTTGGGCCGATGAACATCCCTTAGCTTTCTGGATTTTCTTGAGCTCTCACACTATGAGAAACAACTGCATACTTTACATTTCTTTTGGACTTTTACCTGGTCTCTCTCTCCAAAGCACTATACTAAGTACTTTACATAGATACTTTATTTGATCTTCACAGAAAACTCTATGAGTAGATGTTATTATCATCTCTGAAACTATCTTGCCAAAAGCCCTATCAATTATAAGTGGTAGAACCTGAATTCAAATCCACACCTGATCCCAGAGTCAAAGTTTGTCCCTGCCTACAGAGTTAGAAATGAAAGATACCACACTCACAAAGTAAGGCTGCTTTTCTCGATGAAAAATTCACTGTCTTTTTTCTAAGCTTGCAGACATTATCTGTATTTTCAGAAGAAAGGACAGAATATGGCTACTCTTTCAACTCATGTTCCCTATTTTCAATTGTACAGAGAAAGAAACAAGGTGTATAGACCCCAAAGGCTGTCTGTCCCTTTACCCCCCTAACTTTGGGGAAGAAGGGGGTGTTACAGGGAGGCAACACTCATATAGAACAGTTGACCTAGGTGGGAAGTGATTAAATGCTTGGGACTCTAATAATATGCCCCCCATGTTAATTAGCTCATTTGAATTCAATTTCTTATCCCTGTCCCATATTCATTTTCGGGAAAAACTAGCAATAGGATGAGGTGGGCATTTGAAAAGAAAAGTAGGATACATGAATTTAGAGAATAATGATCCTCAAATAATCAAGGGTTGACTCTGAAGGAACAAACTTCATTTTTTAGACAAATATAGGGCAGATTGAATGACAGTATAAGAAATAACAATAATGCTATTAATTGGGTTCTGAATGATTAGTGGATGTTTCTTTAAGTGCTTTACATGGAATAAAAAATTTGTATAAACATATAAGGTTGATATAGATTTTTCTCTTTAATAGTTGGGGAAAGTAAGGATGAGAGTAGTTAAGACACTTGCCCAAGGTGACACAGATATAAATAGTCAACCCAGGTGTGAAACCGTGGTTGTCTAGTGACTAAGCTCTTAAACATATCTATATGAAAACAATGTCAAATATCAAGCACCAGGGCCTCCCCTGGTGGCACAGTGGTTGAGCGCTGGGCTGCGAAGCTGCCCGCAGCCTCTGCAGCGCCGGTTCAATCTCCAGCCTCCCCAGCCGCAGGCGAGGGTTCCACATGGCACGCAGACCTCTCCTGCTGCCAGCTGCTCCCCTCAGCAGTGTTCTTCATCCTTCTGCCTGTTCTGCTTCCTGCTCTGGCTCTGGTGAATTCTCTCACCCTCTCTTGCTTCTGACTGTACCCAGTGCTTGTATGAATAAATAAATAAATCTTAAAAAAAAATGTATCAAGCATCAAAGAACAAATTTGCTATAACACTAATGAAGCTCAAGCTAGGGACCTTTACTTGCCAGGGCCCTTTCTAAGACCCTGGGAGAGGCCTCAGTCATTATTCATAATTTTGTATTCTTTTACTTACACAGTTTCTCCTCAATTTAAGTTTTGTGCCCCACAAAACTCGAATTTGCCACTGACAACACATTATTCCAAATTAGGTCATCACACTGTCTTTTCTTTCTTATCTCCCATCATCCCACAGAAAGTCTGGTACAGTCTCTTCTTCTCTTGGGTACTACTTGTCATCCAAATTCCCAGTGTGGAATTTGGAATCTAAGTTGTTGTTTATTTATTTATTTATTTTTAGATGGCAAGCTGGGTTGGGCGGAGCCAACAGCTTCCAGCTACACAGAAAAAAAAATATTAACCTTATCTTTGGCATAACATATGATATCACCAATGGTGTGCTTGGAACCCCTTGTGAGAATGGCCAGTCTTCTAATTATAGTGAATGCAGCCACGGAAAAGGGCCCAGATTTTAAACAAACAGCTATGAATTCTGTATTTGCATGTCATTCTCTGAAATCATCTTTTTCTGAGTCATAGATTATCTATTTAGATTAAGCTACAAAGAGCACTGTGTTTTGTTAATTTGTGGCCTTTGGGAAGGGTAAAGGAATTCTAGTTAAACATCATAAGAGATTCTGTTTTCTTCAAAGTAAAACATCTCGGTAAATCATTAATAGCTCTTGAGTGACTACACATTTAAAACGAGAAAATATTCATGCTAAATGAATATTTCCAGACAGTGACAATGTAGAATGTACAATTATTGGAAGATTCAATCAGTACTTGAGAACACAAATTACTGTAAAATTTGATTTGGAAGTTAATTTGGATCATATGATTATTGAGACAAGACATGAAATACTTATTTCATACTATCCATAAAAACAAACACAGGTATGTGGGAGCATTAGTTTAAGCCAGAGCCTTGTTACAAATAGGATGTGTGACCTAGTGATGATGATGATGGTGATAATCATATGCATAATATGACTATTAATTACTTAGTAGGCCAGGAAGAAGTTTATCTCCATTATGCCATTTAATCCTTACAACTTTATCACTATGCCCAGTGAGACATTGAGGTCCAGAAAGATCAAATGACTTGTCAAGGTAATTTGGTAAGTTGTGTACCTGGAATCTAAGAAAGGTCTGTCTGATAGCAGAAACCAAACTGCTTTTAAAATTTTTATTATTTTTTATTGAACTTATATTGCTTTACATCATTCTATTTGGGGAGTATAGGAACTCCTCCCCCTCCCCTTTAGGTGTTTTTTCCATAGTACACCCATGATCAAACCACGCCTGATCCACCACCTAGGTCCACTGTGCTCTCTCCCCACCTCTACTTAGTCCCTTGTCAATCCCTTTTTTCTCTTCCCACAGTGTCTTCACTTCTATATTCAATTTTCTATGGTTAATATTTAAGTTTGGCTTTGTCTGTTCTTTTGTTTAGTTTCTATATTCCACTTCCAAGTGACACCATTCAGTATTTGTCTTATTCCTTCCGACTTCATTTAGCATAATTTGTTCCAGCTCCATTCGTGAGTTTGTGAATGGCATGAGTTTGTCTTTTTTTTTGATTGCTGAATAGTATTCCATTGTGTATACATACTATGTCTTCTTGATCCACTCATGTGTTCTGGGGCATTTAGGTTGTTTCCATATTTTGGCTTTTGTAAATTGTGCTGCAACTCAAATTTCCCTTTGAGTCCAACTCTTAACTACACTAATACTATTTTGCCTTTTTGGACTCTATTGTCTCATTTTCAAAAGGAGGGACTTGGCCTCCCTAACCTCTACTGTTTCCTCCAGCTCTAAAGCCCTAGGATGCTATGATGTCAAGTTGTAATCCTCTGGCAGCAAAAGGGTGCTTGACTTTTTACTAATATGTTTGTTTTTCAAATTGATCTCTACCAACTCAGGGTAATTAAAACCCCACAGTTCTTACATTCCCAAATAAACAGAGGCATGCATGTTCACCAGCCCTCACAGCAGTGCACATGGCTTTGTTTATGCAAGCACCTAAGATAAAAACCAAATATATGGTGGAAGTAGCAAGCTCTGTGCAAACAGAGGAACAAATGTATGTACACTCCAGCTAATGTACTGTAAGTTTCTGCTTATTTACATTCAGCACTAAGTGTTGACCTGATCCAGGGTCCCCACAAACAAACTCAGATGTTCTGTTGGTAAATTGTACTTTATATTCATGGTAACTATGCAGTCGTTGGTAGGTTTAGAAATGTGGAATATCACTCAGCAGCTTGCTATCCAGGTAACTATTTATTATGTCCAGGATAACAGAAATAAAAATTTGAAAAATGCTCAGCCTTTTGGATTGAGATATCATCATGGCCGTGTTCTTTATACTCAAACTTAGTTGCCATAGGAATCAAGATGTAGAATGTTTCAAGTTCTTGGTATCTTTAGATTGCAACTGATCATTTACCTTTTGTGTAAGGATACATGTCTGAATGGAGGCAGAAACAGAATAAAATTTCCTATTCATCCATGTTAGAACATACAGTCTGTCAGGGCTAGAGAGAGGGCCCTTAGTTCATTTCACACACAGTGATTAAGTACTTCCTTTCATGATTTGGTGTTGGGAATGCTTACATGATTAAGATAAAGCAGGTGAGGTCTTGCCCTTAGGATCCAATAGCAGGGCTAGAAGATGTACATAAGAATCTGGATGCTTTCATGGTATGCACTTTCATCTTAAATTCATGAGGGAGGTGGCATTGGAAATTGGATCTTAAAGGATAAAAAACTGGACATATAGACATTGAGGAAAGGGAGGCTGGAAAGGTAAGGGAGGAAAGAAATAGGAACCGGCTGGACCAAGGGCTAGTCTGCCTGTACTTTGCCATTATAGCACCATTATAGCGGTCACTGTTTACTATTATTTGCTATTGACTACTTCTGCTGAATGTTGTATAAGCTCCTTGAGAGCAAGGACAGGGAACAAAGTCCATTTTATTCACTGATGTATAACAAGTGCCCATGGCCCTATCTGGTACTTAGAAGGAACTTAGTAGTTATACATCACATAAAGAGAAGACGTGAAACAGACTGGTAAGAGTAGAGGCTCATGCGAACTGTGTGATCAAAGACATAGTAATTTAGTTATCCAGACTTTTTAAAAAAAGTTATTCACATCTTTTGGAAAAGCCAGGACCTTTCATTAACATGGTTATCATGCTAGCTGGGTAGAGAGTAAGAATTTTTTTAAAAAGAAAACAAAAGCAGATATTAAAGCAAATCAGAATGAAGGACAATTTAATTCAATTCAGAGACCGTTTAAGTCAGACTATGGAAGAGTCAAATTGAACTCCCATGGGGGTTTCAAAGGAGAGATGATTGTATCTTTTGGGTAAGTAATAGATTCATAGAAGAGGCAGTATTTCCAGTAGATTTTGAATAATGGGTTATATTTTCTAGACTAGAACTGAAAAGAGGCTCCTTTCAATAAAAAAAAATTAGAGGCAGGAAGAAATATAGCATTTATGACAAAACTAACTGTGTGCCAACTACTTTAATATGTGCTTTAGGTGGCACCTCCTTGTGCAACCAAATTTTGAATTCAAAGTTTTAAGTGGGATGTCAGATAAGCAGACTCTGAATTAAATGGCTGTGCCTTAGGTGCAAAGGAGGCTGGTAAAGTGAGTTTCTGGGATCAATTTTTTAGCGAGATGCACTAATAATGTTGGGAATCTTCCAACATGTATCTGGTGTTTACATGATCTAAACATTCAGAAAGAAATACAGAAGCCTATTGGAGATGGCAAAGTTGTTAAGTCATTACTTGAAATACTTCTGAGTGAAAAACAGACCCCAGTTTGAGTGGGGGTTATAGGTACAGAAAGAAAGGGTGGATGGGCCTCCCTGGTGATGCAAGGGGTTAAGGCAAAACCTATGAAGCTATCAGCAGCTGCTGCAGCACAAGTTTGATCCCCAGACAGGGAGCTACCCACATGTCTCAGCAGAACTTTCTTGACTCGTCCGCTGCTCCCCTCGGCAGTATATTTCAGTCAATCTGCCTGTTCTGTTCCCCACTCTGTCTTTGTTGAGTCCTCTCACCCCCACACCCACACCTCTGACCTGTACCCCAGCTCTTGTATGCAAAAATAAATGTCTTAAAAAAAAAGAAAGGTGGATGGACAAAGGAATGGCCATTCTCCCAAAGACTCACTGCGTGGGACAGAAGGTTACAGTGTTCTTCACTAATCTTAGTATGTGCATCACTGTTTGGACCAATTGATATTAGTGGTTATGAACACCTTTAGAAATATTTTTTGGTCATTTTAAGGTATACCAGACAAAAATAATTAACTCATCAAAGCTATGTGTTCACAGCTATTATTGCTTAGGAAAAGGTTATGTTGTTCAAACAGAGTAGTTTTGATATTAAAAGGATTAAATAATTAATTACCATACTAAATAATATTACTTACCTATTATGTGAAACAATGTGGCTAAAGTATATTAAGTATATAATACAACAGATGGCACATAGCAATGGCATTGTTTCTTAAGGTAGCAGAGAAATGGCTAATATTGGAAAGCTAATATACAGAGGTAGGACATCAGAGCTTCACACACCACCTACATTTTTGCCTCATTGGCTCTCAAGCTGATATAATAAAGGGGGGGTTACAAGGCTATCTTGACGTCCTGAAGCCAAGGTCAAGACTAGACCTTTTGTCTTGTGGTGTTCAGGTAACCCTTCAGTTGGTTTGCTATGATGCCAAGACTGCTTGTGCATTTTGGGGATATCATCTCTCCATCCCCATTATTCAGTGGAGCCTGCAAAATGTCAGATCCCTGAGTTTTCAATCTTAAAATGTGGGTCTGCATCTGAGTGGCCTTGGGGGAGGGATCAGAAAAGGTGGGTGTGATTCTGCATTTGATAACTGATTTAAGCTCAAATTTTGATTTGCTCTAGATATGGGTCTGATCCCTGGCTTAATTTATCCATCCATAAATCTTTCCCTTGAGTTTCTAGCCACTCTCAGGTTGTAAACTGACCCAAGAAGTAAGTGTACCCAGAATCTAACTCCCTGAGGGCCTGTAGTGGATGTTAAAAAAAAAAAATTCTCTGAGAGTGGACATCATTCTATTTATATAAGTTCAACTGTATTTATCCCTTAGGGGTGTTTATTGTTCAATAAGATCTGCTCCTTCTGGAAACAAGGGGATGAAACAAGGAGGCAGGAAGAGCAATGTGGGATGAGTACTACAGAGCATTTTGCATTAAAATGTTGGAGTAGCTTTGGCAGCAGGAGAATCTAGTTGAAAATAAAGTCATGGCAGTGAGGACAGCCTGGATTCCCTTCTTTGAACATTTATGAAACAAGAACTGAAGTTGTCTGATGCTTGGATGTGTATATACGAGAGAAATTTTGATAGTTGTCTTAAATGTATGTTCTATTTAGAGATTCTTCTTAAATATGGCTAGGATTGCCCCTGCAGAGGCATTTGACCCTATTAGTTAAGCTGGGTCAATTCTTACATCAAAGAAAGTGGGGCTAAAGTTTTTACCCTCTTGTACCCTTTATCTATACAAGATAAAGTTTGTATCTTTCCTTCCCACTTGTGGTTCTGTGAATAAATCTTGGATGAATTATTTGGTAAATTTCCTGCCTCATTTTGTCTTCGAGTTAGAGTGTTCTGCAGATATAAATTTCCACTTTAAAGACTATACTTTCAGGGATCATTTCTATAGTTTGTTAAATTTCCACCTTATTAAACGTATGCATGGTCATTTGATTTGTTTTAGCCAATGAAATATGGGCCAACATTATGTTTAATTACTGGGCAAAACTATAAGAGCCAGTTTATCTTTTTTTTCTCTGTCAAAATAACCTACAATATTCAAGCTTAGATCACAGAGCAAAGAAACTGGGAGCAAAACCGCAACTGACCTGCAATGGACATGATCTGAATTCAAGAAATAAATCCTTGTTGCTGTAAACCTTGAGACTTGTGTGGTTTGTCATGATAGTGAATCAAAAAGTGGTTCATAAAGTAGTAATGATAATAATTCCAATGATGAGAATATTGTGTTTTGTTAGCTCATATTAAGTGCTACATCCCTGCTCTACCTCATTTAACTTGGTAACAACCTTGTGAAATGTATATATTTCCTCAACTAACAGAAGAGGAAGTTGAAGCTTAAACAGGTTGAAAAAATTTCTCATGTGTGTGGTCAAGATTCGTACTGGTCCTTGCTTTCTACTGCTTTACTTGATTGTATATCCCCACCTCAAAAACTTTTGTTAAGCTGTCACCTCACACAAGTGCCTAGACTTTGGATTCTTGGATATGGATCCCTGCAGGGTAATTCTACAAAAACAAGACATGATCTCCCATAATCTGGGAAACTAAGAAATAAAAAGTAGTCAACCGATGGCTTGTAATTTATAAAAATCTATTATTTATCTTACTAAAAAAGCCAAAAGCCATATGCGCATGATTTCTTATTATAAAACAGTGCCCTAAGCCTGTAAAAATTACCCAATAATTGTATTACACTATAAACACTATAGAATGTCAGAAGTTAAATAAAGACTACAAATATTCATCACTAACAAAAGACCATTATACAAGCAAATTTGCAAGGATATTTAATATAAACATATTACATTTGTATGTTTATAAAATTATGTATACATATGTATACATAAAAATAAGTATAAATATGTATGTATATATATATATATACACATATATATAAGTTGCTTTAGAAATAAAGGTCTGAATGATTCATATTGAACCACACTTTATATGTTTTAAAGCATAGTTATTGGATAAATTATACTTTGAGCAAATGCAAGAATACTCTGAGTAAATATGCATCATTACACATACTAGGGTTCACTAAACAACTGACAAGCTAAATTAATAATGATGTAATGAAACCATAGTGATTTGTAATTAAAAAATAGGAATGGCAGCAATTTCAAAATCACAACCAACTAACCCAAGACAATACTGCTAATATACTGACAACAAAAGATCCTTCCTGAAACTTGTGGAAATTCCAGTTGTGTGTGCATGAACTTGTGTTGGAACTTGCAGTGTTGCCAAGCATTGTGCTAGAGCCAGAACTGTCCATAGAGTAATGAATTAGCATCCTCAATAATCTCATAATGTGCAAACTTGGATTAATGAAGACTAAAATGTAGGGACCTCTAATTGCCCACATAGTAGTAAATAGTCCTCATGTCTATGAATTAAATCTGGATCAGTTTTCTTTTTTTTTTTTAAGTTTTATTTATTTAAATAAAACTGGGGCACAGGCCAGAGGTGTGGAGGGTGAGAGAACCCACCAGAGACAGAGTGGGGAACACAATAGGCAGATTGACTGAAACACACTGCTGAGGGAAGCTGGGTTGGTTGGGTCAGGAGAGGTCCACTGTGCCATGTGGGCAGCTTCCTGGCTGGGGATTGCACTCAAGCTGCAATGGCTGCAGACAGCTCCATAGGTTGCATTTTAACCCCTTGTGCCACCAGGGAGGCCCATGGATCAGTTTTCATTCATTGAAATGGTAGCCAATCAATGGTCATAGTTTAATAATCACTGTTCATGAACTCTGGTGAAGGAGCCAGATTGCCTAATTTTTCTCCTTAGCTCCCTACTTAGACACAAATGCTGGCAAATATGTTCACAACCAAAGGTCCAGACCTTAAACCTGGACTCATCACCACTGATAATGTGTTTTTGTTGCGTGCTTTAGTATTAAGAGAGAAGTGTTTTGTGTGGAGAGTTTTGTGGTTTGCCCTGACCCATTAGCATCCCATTTCCTAAAGCTGGGGGTTACCAGCCCATTCATGGATCAGTAGAATAGTGTGACGTGGATAGAGTGTTGAGGAAGGAAAAGGAATTGAAGGGTAACAAGTGACTGGGGACTTGCTTCAGGGAACATCAAACAACTGAAGGTGTTGTTGTTATTTTAGGTTCAAGTTTGAGCATTCTCAGTTTAAAATATTCTGTGGGCATACCTGCCTATGCATTTTTTCAGCATATAAGCCTTTGCATATGATATCCTGTATTATGGGTTGAATTGTATCCCCCAAACAAATATATTGAAGTCTTAACTCTCCAAGACATCAGAATGTGATCTTATTTGGAAATAGGTTTTTTTTTAAGACTTATTTATTTATTCATATAAGAACTGGGGTGTAGGCTGGAGGTAGGGGGGTGAGAAGATTCACCAGAGACAGAGTGGGGAGCAGAACAGGCGGATTGACTAAAACACACTGCCGTAGGGAGCAGTGGGCAAGACAGGAGAGGTCTGCTGTGCCTTGTGGGTCACCTCCATTGCCAGGGATCCAACTCGTGCTGCAGTGGCTGTGGATTGCTTCATAATGCTGACATTTAGCCCCGTGTGCCATCAGGGAGGCCCCTGGAAATAGGGTTTTTATGGAGGCAATCAGGTTAAAGTGAGGTCATTAGAATGATCTCTAACCCAATATGACTGGTGTCCTCATACAAAGGGGATATTGGAACACAGTGGCAGACATGCACACTGGGTAGGCTATTGAAGACACAAGGAGAATGCCATGGACACGGCAAGGAATGCCTGAGGCTACAAGAGGCTAGGAAAGTGGCATGAATCAGTTTCTCCTTTATAACCCTAAAAAGGAATCAACCCTGACAACATCTTGATTTCTAAAATTTTTGACCCCAGAACTATGAGTTACAGCAGCCCCAGGAAACTAATAAACGATGTAATTTTGCCAATGGTATTAATTCATTAAAATTTAACTCAATTTAACAAGTGAAATGAATTCAGGCAGATGTGGTGAGATCTTATAATGGCTTAATGTGCTTCTCCCTCCTCACGCCTTTCAAATCTCCTCTTTCCACTGAGACCTACACTCCATTTATCCTACTGTCTTTTCACCATCCTGCAACTTCTTCTATGTCCTTGGCTCACTGTCTATGAGCTTAGTATATCCCTGGACCATCATTATTATTTTCTTTTCTTTCCATCAACTAGCTCATCCTCCCTCTTCATTATCCAATTCTGGAATGTCTCAATTTTGATGATATTCTACTCTCTGCCTGTATGCATGCAGTTGAATCTGATTGGAGAAAACACCTGATTTATGATTAACAATAACACTTTACTTAATAACCACTTTATCTAAACTACCTGTATAGTGACTCCTTCCCTTTAGAAATGATTATTTTATTTCTTTTTCCTCCTCAAAAGTGTCCCCTTACTTTTCCTTTCTACTTTTTACTCTGAGTGGATGATCCTACTTCCTGTTTCAGAGAAACAATTAATGGAGACATTCACAAGCTCCAACTTTCACATTTATCTGAATCTGTGTATCTGAATCCCAGTAGACTCATTTGACTGTGCTGGGCTGTCCATCCACCTGTCTAAGGCCACCCCCATTCCTGGGTGCCAACCCCAGTTCTGCCCCTTACTCAGCAGTTGACTGCTGCCATTCCTGCTTCTCTCTTGCATCATTAATGTTCCCTGTTTACTAATCTACCGGATATTTTCCTTCAGCATACAAACAGGCTGCGAGTTTTCACATTTAAAAAAAGAACTTCTTTTGACACACACTTCTTCCAGCTGCCACTCCATTACTCATATCTTCTCTACAGAAAAACTAGTTGAACAAATCGTCTTTATGTTTTCCTCCAATTTCTCTCCTCTCATTTTCTCTTGAAATCACTCTTATAAGTCCTTTGCCCCCAGCATCCCACCAAGATTAATCTTATGAAGGTCACACCAATGATCTCCAGACTGTCAATCCATGGTTATCCTCAGTCTTCATCTTACTTTATTTTTTTTTTTTAAGATTTACCTTTATTTGTTTATGCATGCAAGAATAGGGGTCTAGGCCAGAGAGGTGGGGGTGGTGGTGAGAGGATTCACCAGAGACAGAGTGGGGAGCAGAACAGGCAGATTGACTGAAATACACTGCTGAGGGGACCAGGGGGTGAGTCAGGAGAGGCCTGCTGCGCCATATGGGTCAGCTCTCTGGCTGGGAATCGAACTCGTGCTGCAGTGGCTTCTGATAAGCTTCGTAGTACTGAGACTTAACCCCCTGCACTGCCAGGGAGGCCCCGCATCTTACTTTATTGGAAGTACTTGATACAATAATTATTTCCAGCCTCATTGAAATATTTTCTTTCTTTGGTTCCATGTCTCTGTACTTAATCATTTCTTTCCCTTTCTTAATAGTCATTCCTTCTCTGTCTCCTTAGATGCTCTCTTTTCATTTTCCAAACCTCTAAATATCTGTATGTTATAGGACTTAGTCCTTGGAATTCCTACCTTATGCACTCCCAAAGTTTGGGAGTATCATTTTGTTTCATGCTTCAAAATATCTAAATGCTGATCATCCCAATTTTATTTTTCAGTTTTTACCTCTCCCCTGAATGCCAGATCAAGTTCCCCTCTTAATGCTTCTACTTAGATGTCTAATAGGATCTCAAATGTAAGACAGAACCAAACTCCTGGTTTCATGTACCTCAAGTAAGTTTTTCTTCCATGGTAATGACAACTCTCCGTATAGGTTGCTCAGAACAGTTGCTCCCAAATGGATATTTACCTCTAACTCATACGTCATATGTATTTCATCAGAAACAAAGGATGTTGACTCACCTTTCAAAAGGTACTCCCCCTTTGAAAACACACTGTTTGGTTCAAGCCACTCTCACCTCATACTTGATTTCTGCATTTGCCTCCTAATTAGTTTCCATGCTTCTCCTCTTGAATCTATGGTTTTACCCAAGCAGTCCTGATGATAGACTGATCTTATGATCTATAACAGTATTATTGAGATGTCACATGCTATATAATTCACCACCCTTAAACAATCTCTTCTTATTTCTTCCTAACTTCCTGTGCACACCCATGTCCCTAGGAAAATAGCAATCTAAGTTTCTGTTTCTATAGATTTCCCTGCTTTGGATGTTTATATAGATGAAACCATACAATGTGTGTTCCTTTGTGGCTGACTTTTTTCACTTAGGATAATGTGTTCAAGGTTCATTCAAGTCAGAGCATGTATCAATATTTCATTTCCATTTCTTTTTATTGCCAAGATATACTTTTTTTTTTTTACAGATTTATTTATTTTTAAACAAGAACTGGGGTATAGACCAGATGCGCGGGAGGTTGAGAGGATTCACCAGAGACAGAGCAGGGAACAGAACAGGCAGACTGAAGAAATACACTGCTGAGGGGAGCAGCGGGTGAGACAGGAGAGGTCTGCTTTGCCATGTGGGATTCTTGCCAGCCGGCCGGGATTGAACCCAAGCTGCAGAGGCTGCGGACAGCCTCACAGTGCGGCGCTCAACTGCCTGTGCCACCAAGGAGGCCCCTTGCCAATATATATTCTATTGTATGAATAGGTTACATTGTACTTATGTATGCATCAGGTGATGGCCATTTGTACCATTTCTAATTTTGGTTATTATAGTGATTAGTGTTATTATGAATATTCTTGTACAAGTTTTTATATGAACATATGTTTTCTTCCCTTTTTAAATATGGTGGAGTTGCTGAGTCAAATAAATGGCCACTGTACATTCACCTTTAAAGAAAATGCCAGATTGTTTTCCAAAATGACTACATCGTTTTACATTCCTCCAGCGTATGAGGGTTCTGATTTTTTTACATCCTGGCCAATGCTTTCAATTATCAGACTTTTTGTTTATAGACAACTTAGTAGGTGTGACGTGATCTCTCATTATATAGACTGATCCTTGGAAAAATGCATCCCTTTCCTAAGTTCTTTGGTGACTTATCAGTCATAGCACAAATCTGTTCTTACACCAGTTTTTTTTTTTTTAATTAAAGATTTATTTATTTATTTATGCATACAAGAGCTGGGGTACAAGCCAGAGGTGCAGGATTGGGGTGAGAGGATTCACCAGAGACAGAGTGGGGAACAGAACAGGCAGACTGACTGAAATACAGTGCTGAGGAGAATAGTGGGTGAGCCAGGAAAGGTCTGCTGCACCATGTGGGTTGCTCCCTGCCTGGCTGGGGATAGAACTAGTGCTGCAGAAGCTGCAGATTGCTTCATAGTGCTGTGCTTAACCCCTTGCGCCACCAGGGAGGCCCTGTTCTTACACCAGTTTTTTTTTTTTTAATTTATTGTTTTGTTTGTAATAATTTTTTATATATTTTTTTATTTTTTACATCATTGTTCATTTTAAAACAATATTTGCTTCCCCCCACCCCCTCAGGTGTAGTCCCCATAGGGTTTCCTTCACCAATGCACCTGTGCACCATCACTTCAGTCCCCTGTGATCCCTCTCCCTCCTCCTCCCCTGCAGGATGTCGCTGATTTATAATTGTCCGCTTTTGCTTTGTTGTATTTTGTACTGTTATTATTTTGTTACACTGATGTCTTATATTCCTGCTATAAGTGAAACCATCTGATATTTTTCTTTTTCCTTATGGTTTATTTCACTGAGCATAATTCCTTCTAGTTCCATCCACGTTGCTGCTTACACCGGTTTTTAAGCCCTTGTACAATCTGCTCCTCTTCTCAACCCAGTTCTCTTATCTTCCACTTTACCTTTTGCTTATTCCACTCAGTTTGGCCACACAGCATTTGCTGCCTTCACTGTCTTTGCCTAGAACATGTTTCCTCCAGATCTCCACAGGGCTTGCTCACTTACCTCCTCTGGGTTTCTGTTCAGTCATCACCATGTGGGTGAGGTTCTTCCTGATCCCCCATTAAATCCTAGTTCTTTTTAGCCCCTTTCCCTGAGACATCACAGTCAATGAATGGCAGTGTTTTTGGCTCAGGAGACATTTTAATAGATACTGTAAGCCACATGAATTTGGCCAACTATACCTCCTGCAAATGAAGTCTCCATTGTTCATGGCCTTGACAGAACTTGATATTTAAATAAAACATATATTTTTTTTTTTGTCCTAAATTTTCTTGGTGTTTTCCAGAAGAGGGAAAATAAGATGGTGTGGAAATGACTATTGGGTATGCTATTGAAATATAACCTGGAGTATTTACTAAAAGAGAGTTAATATTGGAAATTTATTCCCAGATCCCCTCATACTACAAGAGATGCTACCTTATTACTATCAGGAATAGCAAAAGATGATAGGCTGATGTATGTGTGTGGCACCAAAATAGCAAAAATTCCAATTCCTGTTTTGTCACTAAGTTGCTATGAGACAAACCACATCACTTAACCTTCCTGAGCATATTTTCTCTATTGGTAAAACAAGGGGGTTGGACCACATGATCGTGAGGGCCCTTCTAGCCCTAACATTTTATATTCTGTCATACTTTTCACCTAATGAGATATTAACTCTGGCTTGACTTTAGTCCTTGGGGTCCTGGGAACTGGCACCTATCAGCAAAAGATCTCTAAATGTAATTTGAACCCAACAGAACTTAATGTATTTTTGAATCTGGGCTTCAGGAGATCAAGCTTTGAGTTGGCAATATGGAGAATTCAGTTACTATTTTTGACAAACACTGAATTTATTGAATGATACATTGCATCTGGCAGTTTTACCAACGAATCAGGGAACAAGGAAAAGTTAAGAATTTCAAAATAGCTGAAAGTCCTTAAAAGAATGACCTTAATGAGGACACTGGATTCTTTTAAAAACCACAGGGTTTGTCTTGCAAAACCCTCATTATGTAGAATGAACTATTCAAAGCTCGAGAGGGAGGTGGTATGGTGATAGGAATGGAGAAATGTTAAAAAGGAAGAATTTTGGGAGGCAAGGGGTTCAAATGGGCTAGGCAGGAGAGCTGCTCCTCTTGTTCATAATAGATCAGTTGATTTCTTATCAGTCTCAAACATCTGCTTCCAGCAGCTGGATGTTCCATTGGTCCTGACGTTTCCATGTCCACTTAGGTCATGTGTCTTAAGAGACTGGGGCTCCATGGTTTGTGATTTTCCATTTATGACTCTGAGATTGTGATCTTAGCCTGTGCATGCAAGACAAGAGCTTTTGATCCAGAGGTGGTCTGCAGGTTTCATGTTGAGTATCACCATGATTAATTAGTAATGTTTTCCTGGGCCATTTTATTGAGTAGAATCTAAGTTTCTTATCTCAGATCAGTAGAAAGAGTACCTTCATGGATTAACAATGTCCTCCATGAGACCCCAAACTGAACAAGTGTGTGCAATGCATCTACTGGTAATGTCTGACTTCATTTTAAAGAAAAAGTTGAGGCTTCGGGAGAAGGAGGCATCTGCCCCAGGTCACACATCTAGCTGGGCAGCTGGGAATAAAATCAGGTCTCCTTTCTCTGATGCCTAAAGTAATTGCATCTTGCATTCTGGAAGCTACTTTTATAAAGTCCTCTGTGTTATAAAGATATCTGCAAAGTTTTTAGGAAAACAAGATACTGAGAATGACAGGCATGTCACAACATACAAATATGGAGCCACATCATAATCGTTACTTTTGCTCTTGGTTCAACAGGGCCTGAAATAGCACATGCCTGCTTTCATTGTCTGTGAAAGCTACATACTATAGAGGCAACAGAAACTCTGTTCTTTAAGCAATTAAACTTTTAAAGGAAATTTCATTATTTTGTAGAGACACATAGATAGTTACGTTTTTTCAAATGTTTTACTCTCACAACTTAAGATTTTGGGCCTTTATTCTTGGAAAGACTCAGCATCTGCTTTTCCCCGAAGATGAAGAGGCTAACCTAACTTGCTGAAGGTTTTCATTTTATTATAGGGATCTATGTCTAATGGGCTTTTCAGAGGATGTTGATCCCAGGTTCCATGTCCCAGCTACTGAGAGTGTAGGCGGCTCCTCAGAAATTGCCTTTGGTAGAAGAGAGCTGCCTTGCTTGGCCTGTGTGTCCCCTCTCTGAGGGCAGTGAGCATGCAGAACTGTCCAAGTGTGGGTTCAAAAGCTACTCTGATGGGTCATTCTAGTTTCAGTTCTTCACACGGGATCACTGAGGCCTGTTTCAAGTGCATCGAACCTCTCTTGCTGCATACGCCTGTACCCCTCATTGTCTTAGACCTATTGTTTCAAGAGCACACCCCAGGAGGCATCCTATATGCAAATCTTTATCTCAGAGTCTATGTTACAGGAAATAGAACCCAAGCCAGATTCTGGATTTTGAGGGTGCTGAATCTGTGTTGAAATACATAACTGAGGGAGAATTTACTGAAATGAAAACCCTGCCCCTGGACATGGTATTTAACAAATTGGCAAGGACTCCAGGATACAGAGCTAGGATGACTCTTGGAAACTTTGAGTGCAATGGCTCACACCAAATGAAGTAGAAATGTCAGTGTTGCTCAGGCAAATGTTGGAGGAACTATTACAAGGATCACAGAAGTGGGTCTGCTGCATAGAAATACTCCAAGGAGGGCCTCCCCCGTGGCGCAGTGCTAGTTCGATCCCCGGCCACTGGGCGAGGGTCCCACATGGCGCGCAGACCTTTCCTGCCACCCGCTGCTCCCCTCAGCAGTGTACTTCGTCACTCTGCCTGTTCTACTCTCCGTTCTGGCTCTCGTGAATTCTCTCACCCTCCCATGCCTCTGCCTGTACCCAGTGCTTGTATAAATAAATAAATAAATCTTAAAAAAAAAAAAAAGGAAATACTTCAAGGAAACCCACTGGCTGACTCTGCTGGACAGGCTAGGTGTGCACCTGTTACCAATGTGAAGGGGGATGTACCAGTGAGCTATTGCTGAGATATACTGTCAACTGACAGCAAGGGGTGATTTTACAGACCTGGGTGTATTAGTAGTAACGGGGATGTTAGGCTCCCCCAAAAGCAGAGACCATGTGGTGACACTGGACCACATGAAGCAACACTGGTGTCATTATTATGATGTTAATATCAGAGAAGCAACTGAGGGGCCTGATTTGTAGAGAGCTTTGGAGATATCTAATAGAATATCATATTCTGAGGGGAAAAATAAATAGAAGGCCAAGAAAACTCCTATGTAGTCTCTGTCCTCAAGCAGGTCTTGCCCTGCAACAGTGTTCTAATTGCTTACAACCACATCACCAAGTTTTCTGTCACTAGGGGCAGTGTCAAGGCAGGAAACGTCCTTTTCCAAGCCAGAGGAGACCCATAATCCCACATACGTGGTGCTATTTCATACTATTTATATATTTCCCCAATCTAGATGCATGAAAACATCATTAGAAATCCTAGGATGCAGGGCCTCCCTAGTGGTGCAAGGGGTTAAGATGCAACCTATGAAGGCATCCGCAGCCACTGCAGCATGGGATCGTTCCCCGGCCAGGGAGCTGCCCACATGGCGCAGCAGACCTCTCCTGGCTCACCCACTGTTCCCCTCAGCAGTGTATTTCAGTTAGTCTGCTTGTTCTGTTCCCCACTCTGTCTCTGGCGAATCCTTTCACCCCCCACCTCTGGCCTGCACCCCAGTTCTTGTATGCATAAATAAATACATCTTTAAAAAAAATCCTGGGATGCATTCTTTGGATTTTGACTCCAACTTCATTTTCATCATCATCAATTTGTTCTCTAGTCCACCCTAACTCTTGCCTGAGAAATAACTAAGGACAGCGCCTCCCCCATAACTTTTGACCCGATCCACTTTGGGCTGGACTTCCAGACTTCTTATGGCCAAGGTCCTGGCACACTGGCTCAGGTGGAGTTTATGGGCCAGGGCTGTTTGAGTTTATACCACTGGCTGGTAGAAATGGTGACTACATTTTTATTATTGACACTGAAAACTTTGCCTAAACTGTTCTTGGGTGAAATGTATTGAACTTTCCCTGGTAGTTTGTGCCAACATTGTTTGTTGAGTACCCTAAGCTTGTATTTACTGCGTGATTTAACTAAGGTTTACTGTTTGGGTTGAACTGCAAGCATCAATGTAAATAGCAAGGTCCATTATGTCTTATTTTGTAGGTTTGAACTTTGCTACTGCCACAGTGCATTTTGCATTTCTGACAGAGGGGGAGGATTTTACCCAGGACACTTGGAGAGTTATTGCTTAACTAATATTTGGAATTTGGTCTCTTCTGAAGTGAATATGTGTGAAATAGTCCATCCAACAGCTTGTTTTGTTCTTCCTTTGTCCCCTGGCAATGTGTCATCAGTTTCTCCTTTGCTGTTGGTCTCAGGAAAGATTATATGTTGTTTTAATCGTATGTGTACATAATGCCCATTAGTACTAATGGGATGTATTCTTTCATCGGGACATAATCACCAGTAGCATGCAAATCAGCACATTCGTTTTTCTCCACCGTTTGCTGAAGGCTCCGTTTTTGAGCAACATATGGTCTCTAGTCACCTCCTCACTCTGCTCTGAAAATTTTCCATTACACGTCTTAATCATCAATTTTTTTTTTTGCCCTTTGCTTAAGAAATGAATTAAGGCAGTAAAAATTGAGATGACAACCATTTTTAGATCGAAAAGAACCACTTCTTGCTGCCAAAATCCACTGTTGCATTTTTACATTTTTATTTTTCTTTTTTTTTTTACGTCACCAATTAGCGCCTCAAAGTGATTTTTGCGTCTGGCATGCATGGGGTGTGAACTATAAAAATTCTACTTTCAAAGCTTCTTTTCTTTTCTGTTTTCAAAGCTCTGTTCTGTGGGGAAAAAATTCCCTTTATCAAGAAATTGCTCAGGCACAAGGGATAATAGTTGGAGATGCGTCACGAACATTTGTCCAGACAAAGTAATTTTAGAAAATGTGTGGGTCTCATAAAAGCTAATCTGATGAATACCCACAAAGAAGAAATTAGTATTGAAAGAGCACCTACTATGGAACAGATACCACACTGGTCTTTTATCATTTAATTTTATTAGTAGACAAGGCAACTAAAGTAACTAGCCCAAGTTCATTCATTCATTTGACCATTCATTCTTTCACATTAAGCTATTTACTGAGCATTTGTTTGTTTTACGCACCCAGGATGGTACACTGAAGGTGATGTGCTTGTGCCTGGCCTAATTTAATTTATTTTACACTATTAATTCAATCATTCACTAGCTCTTTATCTCAATAATATAGGACCCTGCCCTCACAGGGTTTACAATCTAATTGGGAGGAAAGATAAAATATAACTAAACAAATAAGTTCATGAATAATGAACAGTGGCAAGAGCTCCAAAACCGAGAAATTGGGAGTTATGGTAGAGTTTAATTGGGGAGAGGCACAGGATGGAAGGGCCTCCTTGATCTTGAATGTCACTTTGCAAATGTGAGTCATTGCCCTGATTCAAACCCATGTAAGTATAATCCCGAAGTTGTTCCTGGCATTATAACAATACTTGTACTATCTAGGCAACTCTATCCTGATTTTTGATCACAACTGTGATGACTAATAGTTCTGGAGTCCCTACTATGGGTCAGGCCCTATTTAATTTAATTAATTTTTTTAAAAGATTTAATTGTTTATTTATACAAGCACTGGGTACAGTCAGAAGCGTGGGAGGGTGAGAGAATTCACCAGAGCCAAAGCGGGGAGCAGAGCAGGCAGAAGGGCTGAAGTACACTGCTGAGGGGAGCAGCAGGCGGCAGGAGAGGTCTGTGCACCATGTGGGACCCTATACTGATGGCTGGGGAGCAGCCGGGGATCGAACCAGCGCTGCAGAGGCTGTGGGCAGCTTCCAACCCAGCGCTCTACTGCTGCGCCACTGGGGAGGTCCTGATTTAATTCATTTCTTTAGATACCTTATGAAGTAGAAATCTTTTCTTCCGTATTTTGTGGATGAGGAAACTGAGACTTAAGACAGGTTTGCAACTTGCTCAAGATGACACAGTACTGATAGCTGGATTTTATAGTCATTGTTTCTTCCCAGCAGAGGTCTTAGACAATGTGAACTGGCTGGTATGAATCTCCCCCTTATTCCCACCGCTCCCCCCTCCCACCAGTCAGAAAAAAATAACCCATGCCTGGACCCTAGGTGTCAGAAATAACCAATTTTAAGTGGAGGTTTTTTTTTTTTTTTTAATGTCATAGATTTTTCAGGTTAGAAAAGTGCTATGTGCTCATTATAGGCAATTTGGAAAATAAAAAAGGAATAAATAAATGTAAAGACAAGAATAAAAATCACTTATTGTTCCATCACCCAGAAAGGATAGTGTTTCGCTTCCTTGCAGTATTTTTTCACTGTATAGTAACAAAGATGACTGACCCTTATATTACACTTATTATGTGCCAGGCATAATTCCATGTACTTTGCAAGTAATGGCTAACGTCATCATTAGTGTAACCCTTAATGGGAGGTACTATTATTACTTCAATATTATAGATAAGGAAAGTGAAGCAAAGAATGTTTAAGTAACATGGGATGAAGCCTACTGAGGCCGTTTTGTTATGAATTTCACAATACTCACCATGCTGTTCTCTCATTTTACATAAAGAGATGTATATATTCATTTATAAACTTGGGATCAGAGTTTACATACAATTTTAGATTTTGTTCTTAAGTTAACATTATTCATGAGCATTTTCCATATCCTTATACATTCTTCAAAATATTTTTAATGGCCGTCTGGACATATTTTATATAACCACCTCCCACCGTTGCATACTTAGGTTGTTACCATTTTTCTGTAATTATGAAAAAATGATGCAATGAATGTCTATGGATGTAAGTCTTTGATCAGCTTTTTGATTATCTCCTCAGGACAGATTCCTGGAAGAGGCTGGCTTGGTCAGAATATTTTGGCATTTCTTCAAATCTTGGGTGAAAAAAAGAGTTCAGATGTATGGCATAGATTTAAATAACACAGAAACTCAGGAAAGTTAGAGATCTGTGTGGGCTGAGGAAAAAAACAATCAGGGAAGGCTTTCTTAAGCAGTTGGATGGAGTACAAGCCATTCTCGGACAATGAGAAACAGGAGCCTGATGAAGACAACCCTGCTAAGGTCTGGGCACTGGTCTCCCATGAGCCAATGGACTTGGGCAGGGAGGTTGGTGAGGGACATCTTCATAGAGCAGTGTCTTCAAAGGTGAAAAGGAATTCCCAAGGCAGACAAGGGAGGTGAGAGAAGGAGGTTAGAGGGCCTTCTAAGCACTGAGAACAATATAGGCAATAGAGAGGTATGAGAACAAGAAGAGCTTTTAATTGCTAGAGGGAAGATTTGAAAGATGAGCTTAGAAGAGGTAGGCAGGAACTACAACCTAAAATGGGCTTGTAAAGTCTTTCCCATTAAGGAAGACAGATTCTTATGTCAGCAATAGAGAGTCAATGTGGAGTCTGAGAGATGGTTGTATTTGTGTTTTTTGATACCACTGTGGTACCAGGGAGTAGATGGCCCACAAGTGGGTGAGAACAGAGTAGACCTGATTGGGATGTTGGGAATGCAAAGGAGACCCTGACACGGTCCTGTTTTCATAATTTTTAAAATATTTATTTATGCATACTAGAACTGGGGTACAGGCCAGAGGTGTGGGGGGTAAGAGCATTCACTGGAGAGAGCAGGGAGCAGAACAGGTTGATCTACTGAAATACACTGCTGAGGAGAGCAGTGGATGAGACAGGAGAGGTCTGCTGCACTATGTGGGTTTCTCCCTGACCGGGTGGGGAGTGGCTGCCAACTGCTTAATAGCGCTGTTTTTAACCCCTGCGCCATCAGGGAGGCCCTGTTTGCAAAATTTTGCCCACATCTGGGTCCATGGGCTCTTTGTCATTGCTTTTTGCCAAAGTACAGACCGAATATTTATAAAACACTGACATGAAAATGAAAAAGCTGCAACAACAAAGAGCACAAACACTTCCTCTATGTTGTTGAGAGTTAACATCCTCGAGAAATATGGGTGTATGTTGGAACAGAGAATAATGAGGCAATATACTTCCTTAAGCAGATTCAGTTCATCATCTCAGGCCCCAAGGAAGGGCGAATGGTTGGAAGGAGGCCTTCTGCCTTTGTGCAGGCTGCTCCTTTCCAAGCAACTGGGTCACTCAGTGCCTTCTTCCAGGCAATTATTTTCAGGATGACTGGCGATTTTGATCAACTAATCAAGCTTTTATAGAAACCACTTTTCCTGATTATGTCCCTGATCTTTAACTGAGGGAGAGATTTTCTTCCCTATGGCTTGACAGCCTCAAGTTTTCGATTAATTTCTCCCTCCCCACCTCTTGTATCTTGCTTTTGCTTTCAGTTGGGGAACTCTTGCTCATAGGCTCATGTGATCTCTGTTCATGGTGTGCGTGTGTGTGTGTGTGTGTTAAAGGTGCCTGGCCTTCTATCAATAAGGAATACCCCCAGTAAGAACAGAGGGAAGTATGAGTGAGAAGCTGGATGAACTAGGACAACTGAGAATGTACTGTGGGGTCCAGAAAATTCTGATCCCTTGGGTGGCTGGATTCAGGATGAGCCCCAAATGAGTCCGTATCAGTATTTTCAAATGCAGGAGGCATAGCCCTTCAGAATACACTGATGAATATATTGAATTTTAATCTATTCATGTCTATTTCAGTGTGATTTATTCCATGAAAACGATTGCCTTTCTTTTAAAATAAAATTGTTTGCATAATATGTAAGTGACTTAAATAAGAATGTTAGATAAATATTAGCTCAGATGTTATGTGGAAGGTGGCAAATCTCTTGAATGTGGTACCTGAAATATCTTAAGATTCAGAGACACTGATATTGTGGAAAACATTTCAGAATCACAGACACAAGGGTAAAATCCAAACTCTGCTCATTATTAAATATGTATCTGTGGGAAAATTACTTACTGTCACTGGGTCTTAGTTTTTCATCTGTAATGTGGGCATGAAAAATCTATCTTTCAGCATTGTTGTGGAGTTTAGAGACACATTTGTTCATTCATGTGTGCATTCAATCATTATTTGAATGTCTGCTATGTACCCTTCACTGTTCTGAGTAAAGGAAATACAGCAGTAAGGGAAATACAGTAAAGGAAATATAGCAGTAAAGGAAATACAGAGGAGCCAAACACAATCCCTGCTTCATGGAGCTCCCTCCCATTCTAATGGGTTGAAGTGTGGACAGACAATAAAGGTACAAATAGATATGGAAGAAATGGTCACATTCTAAGAAAAATGGAGCAGAGTCAGGGAGAGTGAGGGTGTTAAGTGTGCTTGTGCAAAAGCAGACAGTCACAGTTTTGGTGGAAGAGGATAGAGGGAGAGGGAAAAACGAGGAAAGAGGAAAAGTGGTCAGATGCCAAGATCTACTTGTAACTCCTATCTGGTAGGGTCTCACAGAGGCCTTGGGTTTTATGTAAACTGATAGGAAGAGGAGCGATCAATACATTGTATTTTTTCATCATGACACATTCAATTAATATTTGAGTAGTGAGCTACTTAGTACTCAGCAATTACAGAAATTCCTGAGATGCCTTCGGCACTCAGGTTTGGGGAATACCAAGATAAGCAGGACAAAGGAGCTCACATTCTTGGAGAAACAATCAACCAGAATCTAACATTCATCAAATACTTGCTATGTATAGGCACAGTTTTAAGTGTTTTAATGCACTAGTTCATGTAGTTCTTAGGAAACAAAAGCATGTTAATCAACTATTATCCTGCTTTTGCAGATGAGGAAGCAGGGGCACAGACAGAGCTTACCACTTGTGCAGACTGCTTCATTCTCAAAGAAAATCAAGTGAAATAAATGTGCTCCCTTTAGGGTTCAAAGCACAGTGGAGCACAGAGCAAACAGAACCTCAAAGCGGGAGGACACAGCCAGGAATTGTGGGAGCTCTTGAGTGAGGGTGCCACCCACTCTCAGATATGGGGTCACAGGACCCTGCTCTCAGGGCTCTGTTCCTTATCAGTAGGGGTATCTGACCCAGAGGATAACCACCAGGATGAAATGGAGCAGAGAATGGGAAATGATTTTGCACAGGGTCTGGCACATGACAAGTGGCTCTCTAGTTTTAGCAATGCATCCAAAAGGGTTTGCGGAAATACTCATGAACTGGGCACCCTTGGCCTGGGCCTTGAGGGATGAGCAATGGGAGGCAAATGTAGAGAAGTTACTTTTAGGTTGACAGAAACCATCTCAGAAAATTAATAATGTTGAAAGTTCATTCTGCAGCTGGGTGATGGGTTAGGATATAGTGGACAATTCTATTAAGTTTGTTAGTGTGTGACATTGAGGAGACCTGGACTGTCATCCTAAGGACAGTGAACTCTTTTTTTTAACAGGTTCCAGGGAAGCTTTGATCCTTTTAGCACTGGGGGGCCTGTGATCTGACCTGAGCTTTTATATACATGCCTGGCACTAACACGAGGAGGTGAGGACAGCCCAGGAGTTAAATGTTGAAAGTCTGAGCACGTGCAGGGGCAGAGGGGAAGTAAGAAATGGAACATTTCAGAGGTAGAATCTGTAGGGTTTGGAACCTGATTTTGCCAACTTCTTGGAGTTATTTGTACACACACCCACACACACACTCACACACACACAAACTCACAGCAAGAGAAATTTGGATTTGCCCCTCCTGGCCTCTTCTTTTGTACCCTAGGGATGAGTCTACTTTTAGCTCCTTAGTTTTCCCATCTGTTAAGTGGGAAAAATAAAACCAGAATCGCGTGGTTCCCAATGGGATCTAGTCATATGTTATTATTGCAGCACTGAAAATCCTGTGGAAATGCAGCCTCATTTCATTCCTCCTGCTAATAAAGAGCTGTCTTTCTACCAGAACACAGTACCAACAAACTTGCATTTTCTGAGAATCAGAAAGCCAGGGTTTTGGTTTGAGCTATTCACTCACTATGATATGAGATTATTCTAAAAAGACTTCACAGCTTAGTCTAATTGGGTAATTGGGATGTTTCCAGATGAAATTCGACTTGTATTTTTAAAAAACGCTTTGAAGAACCGGTTACCATGGCACTGTTCTGCTGACAAGATCCTTCACTTGTTCCAACTAAGCAGCAATAATAGGCTTCTGTTGATTCTACGTTTCAGGTTACACTACCTGAACATTCTCTGGGAGGAAGCAACGTATGAAGCCGAAGGAGTTAGTGAAGTTCTTTCTTGGTGCTTGCTGGGGAGTGTGACTCTGCAGACAAGGAGATGCGTCACAGCAGGGCTGAGAGGGGTTTGGTCTAGTACAGGCCCAGCTGGCGCCATGGGACTTTCCAGACTACTTCATGCTGGGCAGCTGGGATTTGAGGAGGAAGCCACTATACATTTGTCACAGCTAAGCTGGGTGGCTGCTTCAGGATGGCCAGATCTGCTCATAACTGTGGGGGTGGGGGGAGGGAAGTGAGGGGGGTATTATCTTTATTTTAAGAAATAACACTGTTAAAAATTAATATTTATGTTGTTATAATATTACCACTTTACACTTGAGAAACTCTTTGTTTCAATTCAACTTTTCAACGTATGGACACTGTTTTTACCCATCTTCCTTAAACTTCTCATATCAGAATGTTTATTATAAGAATGTGCAACATCTTCCCCAGATGCAATATTTTTGGCTTCATTAAAAGTTTTTCTAGTTCCTCTTCAGTCATGTCAATATTTACCTTGGACAATGCTTTGTATTCTTTTGTTTATAATTCCCCAATTCTCCAAGACAAACTGATTATTCATGACTCTCTGGCCGGGTTTACAATTTAAACATACCTTATGTTGATATTTTAAGAGTATGAGTCCCTCAAACTATTTCCACTACTACTTCTCTTAGATTTATAACTTGTAACCGTCCACACACACCTTCATGCTCAGTACTGTTTTCTCATCTCAGATATATATTTTTTAAAAGATTTATTTATCTATGAATACAAGAACTGGGGTACAGACCAGAGGCTCTGGGGATGAGAGGATTCACCAGAGACAAAGCGGGGAACAGAACAGGCAGACTGACAGAAATTCACTGCTGAGGGGAGCAGCAGGTGAGACAGGAGAGGTCTGCTGCGCCATGTGGGTCACCTCCCTGGCCAGGGATCGAACCTGTGCTGCAGAGGCTACAGATAGCTTCACAGTGCTGTGCTTAACCCCTTGCGCCGCCAGGGAGGCCCCTCAGGTATATTTTAAATATGTCTTTTTGTTGATTATATTCATAAAACATTCTTAAGTGAACTTTTTCCTCCTTTTTCCTCTTAAAATCCTGGGATCCCTCTCCCCTGCCAATGATGCTTTTATAATACTATGTTGTGCACTTTTTCTTTAAGCACTGCCATTGTTTTCCTAGAGAGCACACTCTTCCGTGTTGCCTGCTCCCTCTTGTTGAATTTCTGAAGGTGGCTGATGCAGCAACCATGTAGCCCAGTCTCCATGGTCCAAAGACTAGAGTTTAAATAAAGGGGGCTGTAGTGGTCAAATAGATCATAAGCTACAACATGTTTTTCTTGAGAAACCCATTTACATAGAGCCAGTCAACTCTCCTGAATCACTCAGGGTGTTCTGGATCTGTGCATTTTGTTTTTCTACTTGTATCTACAATTGTAGAGGGTTTATAACGTGCAAAGCACTTCACATGTATTATTACATTTAATCCTTATGACAAATTTGAGGGAGACCCAGAGACCTCAGGTGACCTGTTCAAGATCACAAAGTATAATAAGACATAGTTTTGCCCTCAAGGATATTTATATTAATAAGCAAGTTATCTTAACTGTCTTCCTGTATCCTTAAAATACTGTACTTTTCCTTCATCTGGGGACATTGCTTGTTCTTGTTTCCTTTGCTTGAATCACTCAACTTCTCCCTTTGACTAACTAAACTAACCACATTTCAAATGTCAGCTTCAATTTCACTTCCTTTAGAACTATTCCCTAGCCCAAATCCTAGTCCAGGATTTCTCCCTTCATGCTCCCATGATGCCTTTCAAGACAAACAAATAAATTTATTATAGTGTCTGTCACCTTATGAACACTTGATAGACATTAGTTGTCATTATCATTCCTCATCTTCTCACTTACCACACTGTCACTGGGGTACAGGCCAGAGGCACGGGAGGGTGAGAGAATTCACCAGAGACAGAGCAGGGAGCAGAACAGGCAGAAGGACTGAAGTACACTGCTGAGGGGAGCAGCGGGCGTGACAGGAGAGGTCTGCTGTGCCATGTGGGAATCTCCCTGGCTGGCTGGGAATCGAACCGTCACTACAGAGGCTGAAACTTGCCACTGTACCCCAGTACCTGTCTCTGGGATGGTATTTAATGCATCATTGTTAAGTAAATGAGCAATAAATATTGTATCTTCTGGTTGATACAGACTTGGACCCTTGAACTCAAGCACAAATGCCAGAGAGTGTTCCAAAAGGATCCAGAGAACTTTGGCATTTCCAAGTTTAATTTTTAGAACACCATTTGAGTATTAGTAGCTAATGATGCTATCCATTTTCCCACCAAAAAGTCTCCCCCCTCCCCCTTACTATGCCTTTCCCTTCTTACTTTTCTATTGGGAAACTGTCCTCTTTTCCACTTTTGGTTTATGTTTTTCAGCTGGGACTGAGACTATCATATGCCTAGTTAGCATATTACACCCCCTGGAAACAGAGACAAGCTGTATCTGGGCACTAAATTCAAGATGGCGACTCTCAGACTTCCGCTGAAACTCTTTTATAAGAGAGAGATTCTTTCTTTGAAGGTTGCAGGTAATGGAAGGAAACATGGAAGTATGGATTGTTTGGGAAATTTTGAAGAGAACAATGAAGTCATCCCAGAAGAACTAGGGTTCAGAGATGGTGGTAAAGGAAGGTATGATGAAGGTGTTATTGAACAGCTAGCTGTTCAGTAGATCCTGATCGCTTGACTTTCCAAGTTTATGAACTGATAGATTCCCCCATTTTGGTTGCAACTGGTTTGAGTTTCATTATTTTCAGTCAACAGCAATTGATGGAGTTCTGACTAATTCAATGGAAAATAAAATCCTTCTATGTTTTTATTACTGACATTAGTGTTTTTTGTCCCTTTGTGGCTTTATTATGTTTTCATTTCTTCATGTGTGTTTTGCATCCATGTAATTTGTCTTAGGTGGTTAACCAGGAACCAAATAAGCAAGCACATGTTTGACTTACATTTCCCAAGTCCATTGTAATGTGATAAGCTTGCTGGATCTGATCCAATTCATAGTTGAGTTGAACACATGATAGGGATTCTTCTTCAAGGAATGGTGATAATTTTACAAAGATTTGTCTGCACCCTACCTGTTGGTCTCCTCAAGTAAACTATGGCCTGGCAAATTGCCCTGTGATCTCAGAGTAACACAGAGCTTGTGAGCCTATATAGTCAGAGCCTCAGAAGTAAAATTGACTGTGCTATGTTCCTAGATCTGGGCAGACAAAGCCTCTGTGCTTTCTTTAGAAACTACTTTTGCTCACTTAGAAAGGACTAGAAATCAGAGTTGTGGATTATTTGGACTTCAAGGTTAGTAGACACGGTCTCTAAGTGCTGTGTGACTTCACACATAAGCCTTTTTGTCTCATAGACCGAAGACTAGCAATATCTCTCCTTCCTAGCTTCCCCCCCACCCCCCATGGAATGCCAATACAATTCCTTAAAGTGATGGTTTACCATAATCAATACTTCCATCAATTACTTTCTATCTTTATTCACGAACAGCATATTAGTAATTAAAGTAGGTAGGCAGAAATTCAGTCTTAGCTTCCTGTCAAAATATATTTCTGGAAAATGATCACTTTCACTATAGAATGTATAGTAATTTTTATTCAAATGGGGTATTATTTGGGAATTATATTCTTAAATGAAATCACAGCTACAGAGACATAAATGATGATCTTTCATTGTCATCAAATTCAAGATACAATCTATAAAATAATAAAATAGTATGATTAGGCTATTATATTTTGACTAAATTAGAAATAATGTAAAATGACAAGTTTTTTTTAATATTTTATTTTATATAATTCTTACATCATTTTTTCTTTGCACAATGTATGCATTCACATTGTGGTTATATTCCCCATACAATTGCACACTCCCCCCTTATTTTGACTCTAGTCCTTTCTTTGCTTGTTGATTTTGATTTTTACTTTGTGTTGATTAGTCTTTTTCCTGGTCTCTTATTTAAGTTTTCTAAATTCCTGCTATGAGTGAGACCATCCAGTATAAAATGACAAGTTTTAAACAAAATATATGTTCTGTACTCTTTCTTTTAGTGCCTCAATTGTACATGAGATAGTCATACATCACATAATAATTGATTTGATTATCACAATGTAAATAAAGGGCAATGTGCTAATTATAAAACGTATTCCTACTTTGCAATTACATTAATTTTGCCTGTCTTAGAATCTTGAAGGATTCTTCAGGGGATCATCTGGATGGTTTGGATCTCTAAATCTAAATCAGGTAACTACCCTATTACCTTTGAACTGGCCTTCTTTTTTTATATTTACCTACAGCAAGCATGGATTCAGTAGTCTGTTATGTAGTGAACTGCTAGAAAATACTTGTTTATGATAATGGTGATCATGATGATAATAGTGGTGTTATTCTTTGTGAATCTGTTACAGACATGGAAAAATGAATTCATATTGTTATTTTCATATAACAAAGTTTCGATTGACACATACTATAAAATCATCCAATAAGTTAAATTCAATTTTATTGTAACCATATTTATTTTTAAAAAGCAAAATCTACTTTCTCTTTGTGAGACTGAAGTAATCAAAGTTAGGGGCTCTTTTCCTTGTGGTACTAACAAACTTATTCTGCTCTTTTCTTATCAAGTATGTTCATTTGTCCTGTAATATCTTAATGATAAGGTTTTGGTTTAGGTTCATGGACAGAGCTAGAATCCAGAAATCCACAGCTAGGTCATGGGTTCCAGTTGATCCTACATAGAGTTCTACCTAAGACTTGGGTGACACAAGTGACACAAGTGACAATGAAATATTTATTTTCTTTTGTCAGGATTTTTCATGTATTAATATGCATTTCACCAAAAAATTGTCTATGGCCTTACATTTCTGGATCTGTAGGACAAAAGCACTTTCATTCCTTGAATATTTTATATTGATTCCTAGCAGAACCAAAAGAGAAAACCATTTTCCTCTTAGCCCCCAGTTAACCTGGAAATTCAATTAAACAGCCTCCTCCAAACACTATAGTTCATTGAAGTTTAAGTATGCATGCTCTTAGAAAGGCCAAACTAGATGAAACTGACATTTTGAGAGCTATATTTTGCATTGAAATAGAAATTGAAATAGGAATGTATTTTTGCATGCTTGTTTTGATAGCATTTTACTGGGAGGACATTTGGGGAGAAGGGTGGGAGGAGGCAAATATCTAGCTTTTGTTTCATTATCAGTGAACATTTCCCTGAGTCTGTATCCTGTGGCTTTATTTACGAATGGTGTTTAACAAAATAGTTTTGCTTTCAAATTTTATTGATGCCTTCTCTATTGCTTACCTAGAAGAGCTGTGGATATTTAAGGGTTGTAACCATTGAGATTAGTGTTGACTTGTGCAGTGGAGGGTTTTCTTTAACTTTATCCCAGAATTACTGAGCACCACAAACAGCTGTGCCAATGAACCCATTCTGCTTGGTGACACAGCCTTGCCAGTGTGCTCGGCAGATGGTCTCTCTTACCGAGGATTGCAGTGGAATGAGACAAGGGTGATTAGTGAGTGGGTCATATTACTTGAAGTCAGTTTCTGCCATTTTTGTCCTGGTACTCAGCATCCTGCTTCACAATTCTCCTCCCCAGCCCCCAATTAGATGAGCAGCTTCTCTGCCATTTATATATTTCACTTTATTCTCCTTTCCTTTCAATTCCAACATTTTTCTTCCTTGCACTGAGAACTGCCCAAACTGCTCCTGGGTGAGTGTCTAGGGGGGTGATTCTACAAGAAGTCTACAGCTTGATTCAATCTTCTGATAAAATTACAACTGGAAAACAGCAAAGTGAATAAAAGGAGACAAGAGGCGCTAACTGAGTGACAAAGGCAATCTTGTCACAGTGGTGTTATCCGAACCGATGTTGCCAGCATGCCGAGTACATGCCTGCTCTGAGATGTGTGTGGTGCTGTTTTGTCTTTGAGTTTTATTACCGACCCTTGAATGAAATTACCTGTTGCATAGCTTATATTCCTCTTGGAACATGTTAGCTTGTGCTCTAGTCCTTGGAATGTAAGGAACCTATTTGTGAGAGTCTAGAAATCCAGGTATTATATTTTTGTTTAGTTTTGTTTTTAAATGCCCTTAAATAATAACAATATGAAACACAACACAACAAACCACAAACCGACAATTTTTTATATATATATATATATTTTTTAAAGATTTATTTTATTTGTGCATACAAGAACTGGAGTATAGGCCAGAGGTGTGGAGGTGTGTGTGTGAGAGGATTCACCAGAGACAGAGTGGGGAGCAGAACAGGCAGGCTGACTGAAATACACTGTTGAAGGGAGCGGCAGGAGAGGCAGGAGAGGTCTGCTGCGCCATGTGTGCCAGCTCCTTGCCGGAGGATCCTAACTCATGCTGCAATGGCTATTGATAGCTTGATAGCACTGTATCTTTAACCCCTGAGCCACCAGGGAGGTCCCAAACACAGTTATAAACCAGAGACATCCTGCAGGGGAGGGGGAGGAAGAGGGATTGGAGGGAGAGAGGGAGGAACACAGAGGACTGTGGTGATGGTGCACTGGTGAATTGATGGAGGAAATTCTATGGGGATTACACAGGGCAAACATTGTTTAAAAATGAACATTTATGTAAAATATAAACAAACAAACAAATTAAATACATAAAAATGCCATTGAAGGCAAGGGAAGGTAGTCTCCATTTGCTTCTAAGAAAAACAATAGTCCCTTTCCCCAAATACCTATTGGAGAGCCAATGGCCCTAAAAACCAGGTATGGGCATTTCCAAGTATATTCAGTTATCTAAGTTCAGGATTTTATTCTTAAATTACTTGATATCTATATTTCGAGGTCTTTCATGGACAATAATTATCAACCACTCTTTTTTAAGCAGTGGATAATTTACCTACCTCTAAGAGAGATTTTTTTTTTTTACCTCCCAGCTTTATTGAGATATAAATATAAATTGACAAATAAAATCATATATATTTAAGGTGTACAATGTGATGGTTTGATATGTGGATACACTGTGAAAAGATCCTTACAATCAAGTTAATTAACACATCTGTTATCTCACAGAGGTTTTTTTGTGTGTGTGTGTGTGGTGAGAACACTTAATATCTACTCTTTTAGCAAATTTGCAATATAGTATTTTTTTTAAGATTTATTTTATTTATGTATACAAGAACTGGGGTACAGGCCAGAGGTGCAGGGGATGAGAGGATTCATGAGACAGAGTAAGGAACAGAACAAGCAGACTGACTGAAATATACTGCTGAGGGCAGAGCGGGTGAGAAAGAAGAGGTCTGCTGAGCCATGTGCCTCACCTCTCTGGCTGGCCAGGGATTGAACTCGTGATGCAGAGGCTGTGGATGGCTTCACAGTGCTGTACTTAACCCCTTGCACCACCAGGGAGGCCCCTCAGGTATCTTTTAAGTATGTCTTTTTGTTGATTATATTCATAAAACATTCTTATATAACCTTTTCCTCCTTTTTCCTCTTAAAATCCTGGGATCCCTCTCCCCTGCCAAGGATGCTTTTATAATATTATGTTATACATGTGTTCTTTAAGCACTGCCATTGTTTTCCTAGAGAGCACACTCTTTCGTGTTGCCTGTTCCCTCTTGTTGAATTTCTGAAGGTGGCTGATGCAGCAACCATGTAGCCCAGTCTCCCTGGTCCAAAGACTAGAGTTTAAACAAAGGGGGCTGTAGTGGTCAAATAGATCATAAGCTATGTTATGTTTTTCTTCAGAAGCCCACTTACATGGAGGCAGTCATCTTTCCTGAATCACTCAGGGTGTTCTGGATCTGTGCATTTTGTTTTTCTACTTGTCTTGACCACTCTTGTCTGTAGAAACTCCAACTAGTCAGGATCTACTTTAAAGCAACATGCATAAGTAACAGTGTTCAGGTGAACAAGTAATGTCCACACTGAGTGGGGCATGTTTTCCCAGATGTCATCTAATCAGACAGAGCAGACCAGGGCTAAGAAATCGCTTTCTGGAAGCATTACAATTCTTGCTTAGAGAAGAAACATCTGCCTCTAAGATACCAAAATGATATAGACTCATAAGCAGTGCCTAAGATTTGATATTTCAGATTGGGTATCCAAAGCACCATGTAAAATCCAATTATTCAAAGTCCATATCATGATTTATAAACTGATACCACATCTGATTAGTCCTCTTGACTTTGTTATTTCTGAGAGTGCGACTCAGTTCTTCTGGCACCTCTGACTCCTCCTCACCCCCTGCCCCATGCCCACCCCCACATTCTCTAAATGGTAATCATTCCAGCTCCAAACAGCATCCTGTTCTTCCTGGTTCCAGTTTCTTTCCCAATTTCAATTCACCTTTCAGGTGATACGGGGGTAAATGTGGAGTGTTCCTCTAATAGGTAATACACTCAGACCTTCTTCGGAGATCACACTGAAGAGAGGATTGCTTCAAAACAACTGGCTCTTTGACAGTGCTAATCTGCATTTCCTAAAATCTGTGGATGGGATTAAAAGTGCATGTGACAAGAAGGTGGAGAATGAAGTTTTCCATCTCCTGATACAGACTCGGGTTGAAAGTACCACACTATGAACACGTTCTCAAACTGAGTAATCATCTACAAATAGTTAAAGCAAAAGTCCCTCCAACCACGACTGCACCCGGAACACTGGGGCAGAGGTTCTGATTGAGAACTTTGATTTCCCACAGATTGTTTGAGTCTTAAATGAAATTTGGAAAGGTTCCCCGACATCAAAGGCTGTTCCTTTTGGCTAATCGATTGAGTATGTTGTGCCTGTCCTCCCCCGAGCCCCCCACGACTGGGAACATATGTCAGATTCTCCCTCTGCCAGTTATTTGGAGACTCGTGATAATAAAACATCCTTTTTCTGACTTAAAGAAAGGGTGGTCCTGGGGAATGTTAAGGCAGCAGAATAGCAAGTTTCCTCCTCCCTGAAATAATATACAAAGCTGATCAGTCTATATCTGAATATCATCTGCATAATTTGAAAATAACATCGAAATGCGGGAACCCACCTCACTTTGCTGTTCACATTTACATCTGGAACAGCTGCCAGGGCCTCTTGGAGTTAATTTCGTTCAGTTCTGCAGGGTCGACTTAAAACCCAGGCAGAAAATGAAAGTGAGCAAATTTACCTCTGGCATTCAAAGAAATGCTTTTGGTCAAAGTGAGTATTTCTGACCATGACTCATTTTCAAAAGAAGCATTGAAATCGCTTTGTCATCTTTGCCTGGATCGGGCTCAATCGGCCCTTTTATGATTTTTTTAAAAATCCTATATAGCCGGGATGGCATTTATTAGGCTTCAGCTATTCAATATTGCATTTCAATATATAAAAGTCACTGTTCAATTGAATATTGAGTTTTCTAAGGAAGTAAACCTACAGAAAAGAAATTTGCAAGAATCTAAAATAAATGAGTTTGAGGAAGATCAAACTGCCCTTTTAGCTGTTTCAAAGATCAAAAGATCTCTCTTTTATAGAAATCAGGAGCAGTTTGAATAGCCTCTTTCCCACACTGCAAAGCCCTGTTTTTTCACTATCATTGATAGCTTGGGACTGCACCATAATAGTATGAAAGGTCTAGGGAGGAGGGAAGATGGTTTCATTCCCAAAAAGCACTCAGAACTTTTGCGTCTGAAATAGCAGGCTTTTCATTTAATTTAGTCTCAAGCCCAGTAGAGTGAGAAAATGAAAATCTGTCCTCTGCTCCTTCAGGAGGCAAGGTGGCCTTGGAGGGCATAAGAGGGTCTCTTGATAATTGTTTTTAAGTCTGCCAAGTGTCTTTGTCTCACCTCGCAGGAAGGCTGGATTACATGTGAGGATACTATCTTTGGGTTCATACTGCCCAACATTCCACATAACCTGAAGGAGTTACTTAATCTCTCTAGATCTTGGTTGCTTCATGTGTAAAGTGGGGGATAGTGATATTTATCACACAAGCTAAAGTTCTTTCCAACTTTAGGGCCTTTGCTCATGCTTCAATTTAGCTAGCTCAGGCTCCGCCCCCAAGGATTCAGCAGGGATAGTTTTTCTTCTGAGAAACAGTCCATGAACACTTAAACTAAGTTATACCAACCCACAAGCATCCCACTAAGTTATACCAACCCCATTAGCATCCCACCCTGTGTGCTATGGTTTTCTTTTATAGCACTTGCCTCTACTATAATTGCGAACACTCTGTGTAAGTACTAGTGTCAAGTCTGCCTCTCTCTAGAAGGGATTAGGAAACTAGAATTTTATTCATCTATATATACAACTAAGATAAAAACACAAATTATTTGTTCAGTAAGTGAAATTAATGTAGGTAAATTCCCTCACCTGGTAAGTGATTATAATTCCTTTGAACATTAAGCCTCTGGGGGCCAGGGTGAGCCCTTCCTCCCAACAAGTATTAGAGTGGTGTCTCCACAGAGTAGCCCATCCAGAAACATCTGTGGATATGCAGACAAACATCATCAATCATCTCTCTATCCAACTGCCTTCTTCACCTGCTTTTTCTCTGTTTTCCTCTTAGGGTATGTTTTTGACTTTCAAAAGATTCTGGAACCTCGTTCATTCCCTTATGATGCAGACTTTTGGTTTTCTGGGAAGTTCCTTCGGATTTCACAGAGAGTTGCCTAGGATAGGTCTGAAGTGAGAGACGAGACTCTGGGGGATGACCATGGTATTTTTAGCCCTGGTTAGAGTTGAATGGGCCGGTGGGGGTTGCAATATTTTAGACATCATCCCAGTGAACTCTCTCCTGCTTTAAACATCTCCAGCATTATTATCACCATCATTAAAAATTTCTTTATAGTTTAAAAAACCTTTACCTGTCCTCCTGGGGGAAAAGAATCTATCTTACAAGCCATTCATGGTTGGGAATTCACCTAGAAACTTTTTTTTTTTTTTGCTAGGGTTAAGGAAAATACACATAAGAAATTATTTTCATAGTTATTAGCTACTTATTGTGAATTAATCAACTCATTTGATCTGAAAATTTGGGAAAGGAAATATTAAGGTCATTACTTGCTTATATAGAAAGGATATACTTCTATCAGTTTAATTGTAGATAATAGAGTTCAATCTTACTATTTTTAACAGAAATAGATTTCATACAAAGAATAAGGAGACTACAAACAGCTCTAGAAGAATTGGAAGGAGGAGGATTAGGCAGAACTTCCAGGACAAGTGTCCCTGTACAACACTCTAGAACCAAGGCTCACCAAGGCAGCTGCTGCCTCTCCTGTGATCACGTCGGTGAAGAAGGTCATATCCTAACTTCTGGCTCCTATGCCTCACCACATGTATCCAGAGTTTTGACAACAACACAGATGCCCTTGAGTTGCCTCATAACAGCTGTGGTGCTGGGATACGGACACAAGGCTTCTGTTCTATTTCCCATAGGTCCCCACACTACGCTGACTGGAGAAATAGGCAGCCTTTACACCCAAAGTGTCTTTCAATTGCTGAATCCTCCATTGGAGTGTCTGCTTGTCTGAGCTAGGGTCTGGCATGGGACCTAAAAGGTAGAGTGCTCTGGGAAATGACACCCGCTGTCTTGTCTGCCTCTGCAGAGCTGTATAGTTGGGAAGAAGTTAGGATGGACCAGAATGAACCAGCCTGCTGATTCTACCACAGGGACAGCATGGTAGCAGTGTAGGAGAACATTTTTGAGAGTAAAATGGAGGATTGAAAACCATCTTGACTTACCTCACAACTTTCCCTAGAGCTTGTCCTCGCTATTAAGATGAGGTATATTAGGCATACCACCTCAGGGAGATATTATGGTTTTCTTTGGACAGGTGGTTTTGAGGTCTGCATATTAACTGAATAAATAGTTTCCTTCTCCTATGCCTCTGAAACTTTATTTCCACCTTAACGAGGAGAAAAGTTATGTTTCCATTTGGCTTGGAAAATATTCTTGTGACAGTGGCTGGAAAGAGAAGCTTTAGTTGCTTCCATAAATGTGTGACACTTTTACCTACCAGGTAAATTCTCCTGTCCCTCACAGGGAGACCCCAAGTGAGGGCTCGCTATTGCTCATTTTGGATGGATCACGGAAACCTTTCTGGGTTTTGGAAGCAGGCAGTTGGTAGAGCTCACCTGCCATCTTCTTTTTAGCATTCAATCCGGCAAACACCTTAAGCTTTAATAAACATCTTCTCTTTTAATAGTGTTGACTCTAAGCTAATAAGGCAACCAGCGAATCAAGTGAAGGTAAATTTCTCATTAACAATTTATTTAACTTTGTTGAAGAGAGCAATTCCAACTTCTGCTAATTGAGTTTGTAACAAAAAGATGGATCCATTTTACTACCACCCTCAGGACCTTAATCAAACTCCAGGAAAGGTAACTCTCATTATAAGAATAAGAAATAAAATCCAGCATGGAAGGGATGGTATCTGAATACTGTTAAATTCCCCAAAACTTCAACAGGATTATAAAGCAGAGGCGCAGGCTGGCCTTTCACAGTGTTTTGAATTTTACTTGCCAGAGGAAGAGCCCTTTTGACTTGAAGCTAAAGCCACATATGAGACTTTGAAGATGCCGGCTTTCGTATGTTGGTGATGTGTTCAATTTCTCCCCCTTTATTTAAGATCACTGTGTGGAATATGGAAAAGCGTGCTGGGTAGACCTGTGAAAGGACTTACCCTTTTCAGCGGATCCAAAGCTTTTCCCTCTGCTCCAGGAGGTGGTGGTAATTTAGGAGTTTTATAATGAAGGACTGAACGATGCTGCTTAAAGTGATATCCCTGTGGGCAGAGGGACATGTGGCGTGTCTGTGATCGGCCAGTGATTGAATTTGAAGGGATTTAATAATTCTTCTTGAAATTCTCGGTTTTTTCCCTCAGACTTTCCTCCAGAAGCCTGATTAAATGCGTATTATTTCTTCTTAAGTGATTTTACAGGTCGTTTATTTTGGATTTATGAGCATCAACACATTTTAAAAGGTATTAGTGAGCTGTACTCCTGGATCCTGGTTCTCTAAATCATTAACTTTACTCTCTATCGGCATCAGATAATAAGACATCTTTCAAATATTACTTTGCTTTTTTCTTCTGATGTATTCACTTGGGCAAAAAATATTTTTAAAAAACACTTTCTGTGTACTAAGTTCTAGAAGTACCACAATGAATAAGGCAGGAATGGTCCTTTAACTACATTGTACAAATTAAAAACAAAATATTTGGTAAAGTCTATATTATTGTGAAATCATGGAGAATGAATTTGAATTTGATTAATCTTCTCCCATTCAATCCTCCCTCTAATGAATCAAGAAACAAACAGGAGAGATAGAAACAAGATATGGTTCCTCTGTTTTGACATCTGCTGTTGTATGGCAACATTCAATGTAGGAAGCTGAGGGGCCTTCCTGGTGGCACAAGGGGTTAAGCATCAGCATTTTGATCCCTGGTGAGGGAGGCAACCCACATGGCACAGCAGACCTCTACTGTCTGGCCTGCTGCTCCTGTCACCAGTGTATTTCAGTAGATCTGCCTGTTCTGCTCCCCGTTCTGTCTCTGGTGAATCCTCTCACCCTCCCCCCCAAACCTCTGGCCTATACCCCAGTTCTTGTATGCATAAATAAATAAATCTTTAAAAAAATAAAAGTAGGAAGTTGAGGTGATAGGGAGTAGAAACTACCTCTTTCCCCTGATTATGTTTTACCAAAGTACCTGCTCCATGGAAAATTATCTAGTTGTTTTATTTCTATATATCCAAGGGAGAAAATGTCCTCAGAACTAGTAGAAATCCTTACCTGTTTGGGGGAGAGACACCTCAACTCCTTTACTTGACTATAAAACCTCTTTATCTGTCTCTCAATCACAAGGCTGAGGTATAAAGTGCTAGAACCAAGATGGAGTGGGTGAAGGCACTGTCGTTAAGTGAATCATTTGAATCATATTGGAGAAATGAACCAAAGTCTCAAGTCTGATAACTGGAATGACCAATGAAGCAGGGAAGGTGAGACAACCAACAATAAAAAGATTTGTCTCCAGGTGGGGAGTAGGGCAGGTCAGGAGAGGGTCCAGAATGGAGACCATGAAAATGTTGGGTGGGGTGGATGGGTGGAATGTTGCTTCTCTGTCTTTATTTGCAACCATGTTTTTTTTTTTTTTTTTTAGGCATGTATTTTTATTTATTTATTTATTTGTTTGTTTGTTTGAACATGCACTGGGTACAGTCAGAAGCGCGGGAGGGTGAGAGAATCCACCAGAGCCAGAGCGGGGAGCAGAGCAGGCAGAAGGACCGAAGTACACTGCTGAGGGGAGCAGCGGGCGGCAGGAGAGGTCTGCGCGCCATGTGGGACCCTCCTCCGGTGGCCGGGGAGCAGCCGGGGATCGAACTGGTGTCGCAGAGGCTGCGGGCAGATTCGCAACCCAGCGCTCAACCCCTACGCCACCGGGGAGGCCCTGCAACCATGTTTTTAAGTGGCTTGTGGAGGGTCTATTCATTTAACAGCTTTTGTTGAACATGTACACAGAACCCACTAGAAGTGGTCAATAGTGCTGCAGCTGTAAGACTCCTGGTAATAGTGTGCTCACTTCTTCTTCCCTGCCCATGGGAAAACTTGGATGAAGAAGGATCCAAAGGATCCAAAGATGCCACATTTTCTCAGGAGAAAACAGCAGTTAACTCAAAACAGAAGAGAATTTGGAGATCAATGAAGCTTAAGACTTTACAATGTACTTTTCACCCATCTCACTTAGCCCTCCCAAAGGCACTGATGCAGAGAGAAGCTAGAGGGACAATGGGTCTCATTACTCTACAGATGATGAAGCTTTAACCAGAAGAGCAAGTGAGCTTGAGACCATATTTAGATTTTGGTTAGATTTTGGACTGGAGCTCCAGTCATTTTAGCTGCAATTCTCATTCTAGTACAATCGACATAGTATTCAAACGACACATACATAGAAATAAGTAAACGATGAAACACAGCATTGCAAATGTAGTGACTTGTTGAAATGTTAGTGTAATGTAATGAAATTACTGGGGTTCCTCTGAGACCTTTGATGAGTGCTCCCGAGACATCTCCTTTCTCACCTTTCTGACTGGTACTGATAGAAATGTGTCTGAGCATTTATCACACCTACTTTACCCAGCATAGAGACCAGCATTCTATCTATGGGCATTGTCCTCAGATAATTAAGATCCTGGAATATCAGGAAACAATTTGTTCAGTAAGATTCCACTCATTTGCTGGAATTATCTTCCAGGACTAAATCATAATGTTTTACCATATTATTTACTTTCTTTGGTTGGGAAAGCTGGGGGAAATGAGTCTAATTCACTCTTTACATTTCTCATTAAAACTATTTCATTTTATGTTTCTGACCAAAAAAAAAAAAAATAAAGGCAGGAAAGATTTTATGGAAGGCAGCTTTGAGAAGACATAATTCACATATGATTGAGTGAGCAAGAAGGGTTAACAAATGGCAACAACAAAAACCCATACTTGTTTTTGTCTGCTTAAAACACACACACACACACATACACACAACTCAAACCATCTCCAAAAGTAGCTTAATCCATTTTCAGACTCCATACATTATGCATCAAGATTTTGTACAAAAGGAATCTGAGAGGAACATTTGTATGAAACCACTTCAGCCTATTAAATTTGCAGTTCGGCATATTAGACTCAAAAACTATATAAGACATTTTGAGACACCCATCTCCTTCCTTTATGTGCAAGGTTCCTACTTGAGGTAAATAACTTTTTTTTTTTTTTTTAAAGATTTATTTATTTTTATTTTATACAAGCATTGGGTACAGTCAGAAGCGCGGGAGGGTGAGAGAATTCACCAGAGTCAGAGCCGAGAGAAGAGCAGGCAGACTGACGAAGTACACTGCTGAGGGGAGCAGCGGGTGGCAGGACAGGTCTGCCGCCATATGGGACCCTCCTCTAGTGGCCGGGGAGCAGCCAGGAATTGAACCGGTGCTGCAGAGGCTGTGGGCAGCTTCACAACCCAGTGCTCAACCACTGCACCACTGCGGAGGCCCGAGGTAAATAACTTTTTAAGAATGGGTGGATTCCAGCAGTGTCTTAAAAAAATTAGGAAAGAATTTGTTCTTCCTTCCACTTAGCTTGCAATGACTGAAAGTTTAAAGAACAGAGAACATAGTCGAGAAGGTTGATCTAAACAGTTCTGTGGATTCCGAGGTTCTTTCAGGCAAATCCACACTATTTAAGAAAAAAACCTAATTTGAGAAAACATTTGGAATTAAAGGAGCTTACACAGGTAGCTCCATAATAACAGAAAACCCCACCCAGCTTCAGTGCTAAGCTAGGTTGCCCCTACGGTAACACATCTGGATGGGAAGCTTAGAATCAATCATCCAGATCTCTTCACCTAATGGATCCAAACACCACTGAGACCACATCTGGATGTTTGGAGGGCCACCAGCATTTTTATTTCCTGTACTTTATGTAATGGATTTTTGGGGTCTTGGAAGCATAGTATCTACTTCATCTTATCCCAGAGACATGCACCACTGGAGGAGCACACTTCCTGACAATCAGGCAAGGGTCTAGAGCACCCCACAAACAACCCATGGCTGGGCTGTTAATGATGGGAGGTTCTAATGACCCCAGGGAAGTGTTACTGTTATAAACCATGGGCCGGTCAAACAATCTAAAGAGCAGAGAAACTCTTTTTTTTTTAAGTGTTGAAAAGTTCCCAGCAGCATGGCTGGTTGCCTGGGCTACAGCGTTGTGTTGACAGCTCTGGTCCTTTTCCTGGCAGCTAAAGATCAGGACAGTGACCAATGAGAGGGCAGCCTTTTCCTCTGAAATTTCCATTAGACTGGTGATTCATTTTGAGACCCACATTTTATGAATGTTGTGAATTCAACGCAATGTAGCTGTTTAGGTGTCTACATCCAAATTGGAGTCCATTAACTTTATGGTATGGATTAAATGTCTGAATCATAAGGACTCAGGGTTGAATTTATGTACCTTCTAAAAGTGCTTTTGAAGACTGGCAATTTTGATGAGTGTAATTTAATGTAGGGATTGGGAAATCAAACCCTAAAGAGATATCAACTCAAATATAACAAGGATCTGGGAACCCAAAGTTGAAAATTGAGGTGAATGGTCACTCTCAGATGTACACAATGAGGCTGCTCTTGTGCATGGGTATTTTTTCTTTCAGAACACCTACTTTTTGCTGTTAGAAGGGACTTGTGCTGTGTCATTATAGTGTTTTTCAAACTTTAAAGTACTAAGTATTAATTGAAGTGCTTGTTAAAGATGTCAGTTTCCCAGTCCTGCCTTCTGACTCTGAAGGATTGAAGACAGGAGCAGGAATTAGAGCCCTCCCTTGGGAAAACAATTTAGTCACTTTACGTCTGGAGAGATGTGTCTTATCCATGTTCTGGTTCACAGCTAGTGGTAAGAGAGCAAAATCCCGAACTAGATCTCTTTATGCTTTCCAGATCTTTTAACCTGGACTTAGTTCATGCTGATCTAGGTTGATTTTTTTAAAAGATTTTTTTATTTCTGCATATAAGAACTGGGGTGTAGGCCAGAGGTGTGGAAGGTGGGAGGTGGTGAGAGGATTCACCAGAGAGAGAATGGGGAGCGGAACAGGCCGATCTACTGAAATACAGTGCTGAGAGGAGAAGCAGGTGAGACAGGAGAGGTCTGCTGCACTATGTGGGTTAGCTTCCTGGCTGGGGATCGAATTCATGCTGCAGTGGCTGGTGATAGCTTGATAGCACTGAGACTTTAACCCCTGTGCCACCAGGAAGGCCCCCTAGGTCGATGTTTTTGACATGAAAATTGTCAGATGTGAAAGTTGCATGTGCCCCATTAGGAAAAGTGGAGAAGAACCTGGACAGTTAGAGTGAGTGAGCAGCAAATTGCAATTTCCAAAGAAAAAATGAATTCCGATATCGCACTTAAAATATAAAGTCATCCTTAACACATGGGGGGTTAACTGGGAGTTGTACAATTCCTCACATATTTGAATTAATTTTTGGTCATTTCTGACATAGTGGTGTCCTACATATACCACTATGAATTTTTTAAGCTTTAAATACATGGAATACATAGCATGAAGGGCCTCCCCGGTGGCACAGCGGTTGAGCGCTGGGTTGCGAAGCTGCCTGCAGCCTCTGCAGTGCTGGTTCGATCCCTGGCTGCTCCCCGGCCACCAGAGGAGGGTCCCACATGGCACGCAGACCTCTCCTGCTGCCTGCTGCTCCCCTCAGCAGTGTACCTCGGTCCTTCTGCCTGCTCTGCTCCCTGCTCTGGCTCTGGTGAATTCTCTCACCCTCCTGCGCTTCTGACTGTACCCAGTGCTTGTATAAATAAATAAAAGAAAGAAAGACAGAAAGAAAGAAAGAAAAATAAAGAAATAAAAAAAAGAATACATAGCATGTAGAAATTATAGAATCAATGAAGTTAAACACTATCATTATTGTTGGACAATTTGGACTTATTCTTTAAAAATGAATTATTTGATCTTTTGCAATATTTTAATTTAGTTAGCATTTTGTATTGGTTTTTAAAGAGCTGGCTATATATTAAAGTTATTAACTCATTTTACTGAAGCTTTTCCTCATTTGTTTCTGTTATTTTTATTTATGATGAGCTTTCTGTTACACAGAGCATTTCAAAATTTTTCTGTAGTTATAATTATTCTTTCTAATTCTTCTCTGTTATGTTCTTTCATTTTTTATGTTGTTTAAGGTTTTTTTTTTTTTTACAACCTTCCCTATCACAAGATCAGGAAAATAATTACTCATACTTTCCTCTAGCTATTTTTGTAGTTTTATTACTTGCATTTAACATTTAATCTTGTCGATATACTCTGTAAATTGTAACATATAAAACATAAATGTATAACATAGAAGCATTTTCCCTCAAATAATTAATTATCCCACCATCATTTCTTATAGATTACTTTCCCATTGGTTTGCAAAGTACATCACAGCTATGATTTATCATATACTTGGGTACCGTGGTAATGTATTTTTTTAAAGATTCATTTTATTTATTTATGCATACAAGAACAGGGGTATTTATTTATGCATACAAGAACTGCCAGGGATGCAGGGGGTGAGAGGATTTACCAGAGACAGAGTGGGGAACAGAACAGGTAGATCTACTGAAATACACTGCTGAGGGAGCAGTGGGTGAGACAGGAGAGGTCTGCTGTGTGTTGGCTCCCTGCCTGGGGAATGAACTCAGGATGCAGTGGCTGGTGATAGCTTGATAGTGCTGAGATTTTAACCCCTGCACCACTAGGGAGGCCCTGTGCTAATTATTTTTAATGAATTTTTAATTATAATGAGTATATACTTCATTTGGTCCTCATGACAACATCCTAATGTCATTTTCATCCTCATTTTATAGATGCATGAACTGAGAGTTAGATAGCTTGAATTGCTTATCTATAAAGATCACATCTGAAAAGGGATCTCAGGATTGAGTGACTACATTCATAGACTAAGTCATACAAGTAATTTTCACTATAAAACAATTTTTGTAGTATTCAGGTCAATTTGGGTCCTCCATTCCATATCACGAATTTGGCTGCTATTTCTGCAGTAACATCATACTTTTAAGTTTTTACTTTGCATTGTTTTTAAAAGCCCTTACCCCTGATTGACCTCAGACTAACATTAGCAAATACCTGAGATTTTCAATTGAATAATACCTAAAATGGCATCTATATATTTAAATATTGCATCTGGCAACATGCCTGTTAGTATAGATTTATATTTTTGTTTTGACAGTTCCTCTACAGTTCTATTTTCACAATAAGGATTTCATGTATTTGTGACTATTTTCTAACCATTTCCATTATATTTTGTACCCATTACAAATTTATAGAAAATCTATTTTTATCTGACTTACTGATTTTTAGATTTTTTTCTCATGGGTTTTCAATGTAAATAACCTTACAATCTATATACAAACAATAATGATTTTAGCATTTTGTTAATTACACTTTTAATTTCTGTATGTTGTCTTGTGCAGTGGGCAGAAAAGCAAAATACCAGTGATGAAAATAGCCAGTTAGTTAATGTGCCTCTTTGCCTTATGCTTTCCCTTCTACAAAACCATTACAAATTACCTGTTCTGTGCCAGGCCCTATGTTAGGCCTTGGAGAGAGAGAGCAGTGAACAAGTCAGAAACAGTCCCTGCCCTACTAGAGCAATAACCTAGGCTGGGAAATAGATATTAAATGGGTATTTACACAATTACTTCATTCATTACAAAGCTTATCTCCTTCTTGTGTAATGGGAATACATCTGGTTGTTCAATTTGAAGCCAATTTGAGATATTCTTTAACATGCTGTGTTGCTTTAACAGTAGTTTTTAGTTTCTTAAAGTCAAGGATATCCCTTGAGTTATAGAAAAAACCTTCTAAGCATTGCTTCCTTTTACTTATTGTTAACCCATCCATTTTATAAACAATATACCTGAGGCTCTGTGGGTAAGAGGACTGTCTAGCATCAAAGAGTTTGTTGTGCCAGAATCTTCTGCAATCCAGCTCTAGGTGTTGTCATCATCGATAAAGGCAATGTGACTATTAACCCAATCCACGGGTCTACCAATGACTTCAACTTACACAGAAGCTTCAAAAAAGGAACTACTTCTGGGAAATTCTTTGTGCTTCTCTGTGCCCAAAGAGTATCTGTTGTCTTCTAAAGGCCATGGCAATAAAGACTCCCTACCTGCCTCCAAAGAAGATAGGGAAAATATCCAACCTTCTTTCGGTTTAGTCCAGAGACTGGCAAAGAGCCATGACACTGAAGGCGGTGCAGTATAAACCTATAAACCTATCAGAAATGAGAGATGATCAAGCTAATATGTCATTAGTGAAAAAAAATTACATAGAATATACACAATAATAAGAAAAGTACAGAAAATATTTTAAAAATCACCTGTAATCTCACCATCAGACATCCTCCGTTTTGTTTAAATGCTTTTTCTTTACATATCCATTTTCTCCCCACAAAATACATACATTAAATGACATATTTTCCTTTTTTTATTTAATATTTTACCAGGAATTATTTCCCAGGTCTGTAATTGCCTTGTTTTTTTTTTACCCAATTTAACACTGAACCATGTGTTTTATTTTGCAGTGCTCTGCTGATTTGTCTGGCTGTTCATTTTGAAATAGTTTGAACAAATAAAGGCACCTATGAGGACACCTTGAATAAAGACACTTTCTGAATCTGAAATGGACACACTTGGTTGAATGAATGATGACCTTGTCATCAAAATTTCAGGAGAAAGGAAATGGTAATAATTCAATATGAGTTCAGCACCTTAAGAACTGAAGAGGTTTAGTTTAAAAAAAAATTCTAACTATTTTTCATAGGCATATTGGAATGTTGTAGTTTCTTCTATGGCAAACATATTAAAAACCACACCAACACATAGACATAATAATACCAGCAGCACAATCTTTGAAAAAAAAGAAAAAAATCTATCTTCTATCTATCTATCTATCTATCTATCTATCTATCTATCTATCTATCTATCTATCTATCTATCATCATCTCTGTCATTTCTCATCTTCCCACCTATCTAAATTTGTAACTAGAGAACACTGATAATGCTAGGACATTTCAAGGTATAAAATGCTCTGTAAGAAAGATCAGTCAGTGGAATAAAAATGGCAGTTTCCTACCTCAAAATCCTATCACTGTTTCCTCTCTGACACCATCTCAATTTTGTTCAGCTGGTGGCTGATCATGTTTCTCCCATCCACTCCTGTCGGTTTTGGTGATTCCACTTCCCTTCCCACTGTCTGGGTTAGGATTAGCCATCTGGTACAAAGGGCCACAGGAGAAATTCTGGCAGGCTTCAGGAAAAGTTTTACTTATTCTTAAAAAAAAAAATGTAAAAGAAGAAAAAACTCCATTTCTTTGAGCATTTGGTTTTTTTGTGAGGATGCGGCTGTCATATTGGGACTCTGAGGGGACAACTCAGGCCAAAGCCAAGAGACTGAAGAGGGCACCACAGACAGAAGCCATCTGAGTTCTCCATGATATCTTCGAAGCTACCTGCCTCTGAACTTTCTTTGTTCAGATAATTGCATATTTTTGTTAATATTTGAGTCAGTTCGACTTTGAGATTTTAATTGCTTGTAGCTGGAGGCATTCTAAATCATTCAGATGGTCACTAATAACAAGTGAACAACTAGTGACAGAGCTGTTTGAGAGGGAAAGAACTAAGTTCTGTTTATTTTTCCAATTCTATTTGTGATCTTATTGTGTCTTCAGAAATACATCAGTCTGTAAAACTGGATATGGTTAATGTTGAGAGCAGACAACATATCAGCATTTGCTATAAAGAGGGTCTTAGGTTCCTGGAGTAGATATTTAGTAGATAACTTTCAATGAGTTAAGGAGTATTTCAATGGATGTATAATTTTGGAAATAATTCTGGTCTAGTGGAAAAGCTATTAACAATTAATAATTTAGAATATTGTTTATAATTTTCTATTATATTAGAGAAATCCCAAATCCACCATAGACATTTTAAAAATTACTGGCCTTACTTAAAGTAGAAAGTATTTAAGGTGTGGCCTCCCCTGGGAAATTCCTGAGTGTGCAATTCATCATACTTGTGAGGCTCAGTCAATTCTTTTATAGAATGTCAGTTTAGGAGGGACTGTGGGCTTATATAAATGAAGAAGTAATTACCTTATGCAATAAAACTATAAGCAGGTCCCTAGTTTATGAATTTGCTAGCTGTTTTCCCAGTTTACAGACATGACCCATATGAGATGTATTACATATGCATATACACATAGTCTTTGAATTAATTAGGTCTAAAGTGAATTGAATAGTTTAACATGCTGTAACAGATAGACCAAATAATGAAGTAGTTCTAAGAAATGGAAATTTTATTTCTCCCTCGTAAGACAGTCTGGACAAGTGATACAGATCAGTAAATGTCTCCTGCCAGGTGGTTATTCAGGAACAGAGGCCAACAGTTGCTCAATTACCTTCAAATTGTCACTCTCTTCACTGTCATCCAGCCAGCAGGAAGGAGGAGGAGAGAACATGGAAGTGTCTGAGTCACACCTTCAAGTAGCACACTGGCTTTTGTTTACATTCCACTGATTGGTAAGTAGTCACATGGTCACACTTAATTGCAACGTTCTGGGAAATGGAATTTGGCCATGTGCTCAGAAACAATTGGAGAGTTGGCTTTGGTGACACCTTCTGCTACATATGTGGCGTAATAAGAAGAGCTCCAAGATGGAAAAGTTTCCGACTGGAGTGATCTCATTCTCCATTCTCTTCTCCATTCTTCTCCATTCTCCCATTGTCTCTTCTCCATTCTCCCATTGCAATTAGAGTCAGCTTTGTTAAGTTGCATATATGATTGTCTTTCACCAGCCACATCCAAGGCTTTGCTCAAAACTTTTCGATAACTTCTCGTATTTAGGATAAAGTCACAATTCTTTATCCTGACATGTAAGATCCTGCATAATACGTTCACTTACCTATTCATTTTTAATTTTGGAAGGTGCTCCTTTTACAGTGGAGTCTCAAGCCATGTAGGTCCTCTTTCACGTTTTCTATGCTCCATATTTCCTTTCCAAAGTGATTTTGCTGTTGCTGTTCCCTTTGTTTGAAAACTGTTCCCTCCTTTTTTTTTGCCTAATTAGTGCTTACTCATCCTTTAAGTATGACTCTTTCAGTGAAGCGTTCCTTGATTTGGTCAAATTCCTCTATAAAGACTCTTCTTGCAGGGTATAACTTTTTTTTTTAATAGTACCCACTACAGTTATTCTTTTATATTTATTTGTATGATTGGTTAAAATCCACCTTTCGCACTAGTCTATAAACTCCATGGGGTCAGCAGTTATGTCTGATTTTGCTAATGTATGCTTAGTATAGCTTCTGACCACCAGAAGATACTAGGTGCACATTTGTTGAATATAAACATGTTTGAGGAATGAATGAACAAATGAAGATCTAGATTCTAGTTTGAAACTTATCACAAATTAGTTGTGTGACCACAATATCTTTTTCACTTTTTAGAGTCTGTTTTTACTGTGAAAGGATGAACAAGATTATGTTTAAGACTTTCTGCACCATGACTCTGTGGCTCTATGAATTTAAAATTGAATCCTATGGACCATTACATTTATTAAATCACTCAATTTTATTTTAAAGCAGATTGAACAAGTTCTAGATCTGGCAACATAGAGTGAGAATATATTTTATTCTTTTATTTTAAATTTTTGACTAGTACAAATTCTGCAAACTTTAACTTTATTCTAACCCATAAAATCCAATAACAACCAATAAGAAGATTGTGTGACGTTATTAATAAATAATAGCATCAATTATTATTCAGAAAGAAAGAAAATCCCCGTTTTGTTGGTCATTATAAGGGCTTAACTCCTATATGGAGTTGGAAGGTGAATCCTATGCTAATATTATTCTGGTTGAATTATTAGCTCTCAGCAATATAAGATGGTTAATATTATGCTATGCTAATAGAGTTAATAGTATTCTATTTTAATTTTATTCTAGTCTATCAACATAAAATAGTATTTATATTATATTATTAATATATTTAATTAATAATATTAACAACACTATTATTGATATAATTAATATTAACAATATTAATATCATTAATAATATTTTTAAAGATTTATTTTATTTATGCATACAAGAACTGGGATACAGGCCAGAGGTGTGGGGGGTGGTGATTCACCAGTGGCAGACTGGGGAGCAGAACAGGCAGATTGTGAAATACATTGCTGAGGGGAACAGTGGGTGAGACAGGAGAGGTCTGTAGTGCCATGTGAGTATCTCCCTGGCCGGGGATGGAACTCGTGCTGCAGTGGCTACAGGTAGCTTCATGGGTTGTGTTTTAACCCCCTGCACTACCAGGGAGGCCCTATTAATAATACTAAAGGTTACTATTATTCTATGTTAATATTCTGGTCTTGGTATTATGCAGGTCATATATTGGTAATGCATTCATATAAAATGTCTCCAATGTAAGAACAGGAACTATTTTTCTTTTGATTTTGACATTGATATGCAACAAAAAGATTATAAATAAAATCAAAATTATTTTAACATTTGGTGGTAGGATAACAGATAATATAACCAAGCTTGAATTCAATTTATTGGATTGAATATCTATCCATCCATAGTCTATCATCTATCTATCTATCTATCCATCATCATCTATCTAGAAAAGAAAAACAATACTCATTTAGAATGTCTTTGGGGAATCCAGAGGAGACATATTCTTGAGAGAAGCTTGAGTGACTTGGACCGTTCTATAAATGGTTGATCTCTTTAAGATTAGCTGATAAATCATATTATCATCTTATGTTATAGAGATTTAGGTACTAAAAGAAGTTAATCTTCTCTCTGCTTTTAGACAATTTCAAATTCTACCCTGGAACTGAAAAATACAAGCAAAGGCCCATGACTGATGAAGTTTGAAATTTTCTCTTCAAAATGGATTTTTACTTTCATCTTTTTATTTTTTTATTTTTTATTTTTTTTAATAGAGGCATGTTTTTATTTATTTATTTATTTATTTGTTTGTTTGTTTGTTTGTTTTGTTTATACATGTACTGGGTACAGTCAGAAGCGCGGGAGGGTGAGAGAATTCACCAGAGCCAGAGCGGGGAGCAGAGCAGGCAGAAGGACCCAAGTACACTGCTGAGGGGAGCAGCGGGCGGCAGGAGAGGTCTACGCGCCATGTGGGACCCTCCTCAGGTGGCCAGGGAGCAGCCGGGGATCGAACCGGCGCCGCAGAGGTCGCCGGCAGCTTCGCAACCCAGCGCTCAACCGCTGCGCCACCGGGGAGGCCCTACTTTCATCTTTTTAATGAACATTTCTTTTCCCCATTAGCTTGCAAAATAGCTATATCTGATTTTTCACATGTCATTTAGAAAAGTGTCATTCCATCAATGGTGAAATCTGATGGTGGGGATCTTTTTTTCCTAAATAATTTTATTTTGTTTTACTTCAATTCTCTTCAATCAATATAATTTTAGACTTACAAAAAAAGTGAGTAAGTAGAGAGAGCTCCCACATATTGTTCCTGTGTCCCCCAATTTCTTCTATTATTAGTGGTTATTGCTGTTATTACTAATCTTACACTAGTGTGATACATTTGGTACAATTAATAAACCAATATTGATATATTTTTTATTAATTAATTCAGTTTATTCATATTTCTTTAGACATCCTTTTTATGTTACAGATTTTCTTGCAGGATTCCATTTACATATAGTTGTCATACATCCTTAAGCTCCCTTTAGTTGTGACATTTTCTCATACTTCTCTTGTTTTTGATAACCTTGACCTTGGCAGTTTTAAAGAATATTGATCAGATATATTGTAGGATGTTTCTCTCTTGGAATTTGTCTGATAGTATTCTCATGTTTAGATTGAGGTTATGGATTTGGGGCATATGGACTACAAAGGTAAAGTACTATTTTCATTACCTCATATCAAGGGTATATGCTATTAGTATGATATAGAACGTTGATGTTGAATTTGATCATCTGGCAGAAGTAGTGCCTGTCAGGTTTCTTAACTGTAAATGTATTCCCTCTCCCCTTTTTTCATACTGTACTTATTGGAAAGAAGTCATTACGCACAGACCATATGTCATGCGAACCATACCCTTTTTTTGGCAGTGGAGTATATACCTCATTTTCTTAGCATTCTGCCAGAATTTGGGCCAAGGTTCTTTTAAAAGGTGGACTTATTTAGGTTTGATGATTATGCTAATAACTTGGTGACTATAATTCTGCATACTTTTTGAAAAAAAAATCGACCAATATGATCATACCCACTTGAAAAAAAAATCGACCAATATGATCATACCCAGTAGAAAAGGTAGTGGGTCAGGAATGTGAGAGTCTAGGGTGGCAAATCAGCCAGCTTACCTCCCAGGAGCGATCATCAGTACCTGAGAGTTACTTCGAGTAATCAAAAGTTCTACTTGGCAATGACAATTGACTTGCTATATTGACTATATTGACTGGTGGGAACAAATGTCCTATGGCATGGCCCATGGCTGGTTCCTTCTATCCTGGTCTCAACTCAAAAGTGACCCCTTTCAAAAGGGTTCTTGATATCCTTGAAGAAATAAGTCTCTCATGTCCCAGAACTTTTTATCCTATGTCTTTATATGAATCATTGACATCTTTATAGTTATCTAAGATCTCCCCATTTATTTGCTTATTTATCATTTGTCTTGGGTTGATAAACTTTTTCAAATCTACGATATCCACGAAGCCAAGGGCTTAGTCCGTCTTATTTCATCCCAGTACCTGGAAAATACCCAGAATATATTGTAGGTTAGATTAAAAAGAAGAAACAAACAACAAAATGATCATTAGAGATATCTCCATTGAACATTCTCTGAAGAATGGCTACATGAAGAATGCTAGAATGAAGAATGCTACAAAACTGTAGAAAAAATAACAGCCAACTCTTTGGTGGCTTTGTCAAAAAATAATAAGACAATCTCCACTGCTGGTACACCCATGGAAAGGGGAAGGCTCCTAAAAGCAAAAGAGATTTTTAATATTGTCTGTTTTGGAATTTGACTTCCATCAAGATGGTATTATTTCTATCTAGATTCCTTTTTGCTTAGGAAACTTAAAAGTACTAAGCATTTTGACTGCCACAAAAGGGTCCTCACTTATCTTATTTAATGAATCAAAGTCCAGGGGAAAAAAAAGACTTTGATGTCCAGAAGAGGGACGTCTTCCTGAGACTCTGAAATCTGAGATGTCAGAAGCATTTCTCCTCTACAATTGTTGGGAAAAGGAGCACGTTTATTCTCCAGGGGAACTGAAGCATAATGAAATGCAATCTAAGAACATGCAAACTTATTATCTACCAGGATGGTTGAATGGTTCCAATCAAATGGAGGATAGAAATAGGGGCTTTATATTCGTATTTTGGAAAAATGACTCTGCAGCTATATTTAGGCGCAACAGTGCCTGCAAATACCTGAAACAGTGGCAGTCTGGGGGTTGTTCATAATATAATGAATATATTTTCTCTTTGAAACTTATCATGGGGGAGAGGAAAAAAGAACCCCAAATTATTCTTGCAAATGGAGGAAAGATATTGTGGCTGATAGGAGAAAGGTTCTTACTATAGGTTGATACTGTTTTTTAATTGGCTCTTTAGAGGGTTGCCTTTGTGCCAAAGACTGCTTAGAGTAGGTGGACCCTGTGACTTTAAAAGAGTCAATTTTTTCTTTATTTCTCTCACTGTTAGAAATTGCTGAGAAGTAGAGCTATGATATCATTAGCAGTAGGAATCATTTTATAAGAATACTCTCTTTTCCACATCTCCATGGATAGAAGTTCTGGTACTAGGGCGATGACCTTTAAAAAAATACCAATCTGATATCACTTGCTACCTAGAAATTATCAACAGCTTCCTGCTTAGGTTAAAAATTAAAGTCTATAATGTGGTCTACAGGACCCTACAAGAGGTGTGGCTGTGAACAATTTTTTCAGTTTCATCTTGTGCTCCAGGGACTTTGCACATGCTTCTTTCTTTCTCCCAGAAGTTTACCTCCCTTTACCTTCTGTCTAGCTAAATTCTAAGCATTCCTGAGATCCCAGCTCAAACATTAGAATCTATGGGAAGCTTCTGTGACTTTCCAGACAAGATCAAGATTATTAAAACTTCCTAGTTCCCAGAAACTTGTATTTATTACAGTTAGTATTGACTACCGCTCCCCCTCCCCCTGAAATATCAGAGTCAATGTCTGTTTGGCTCACTACTAAATGCCCTGATACACAGTTGGCAGTAAATGAATATATAATGTATGAAGGAATGAATGAAACTGGTATATATATATCCCATCCCTAAATAAATATTTTAAATACTTAATAGGCCAACAACACAAACAAGTTTGTTCCCTTATTTAACTAATAACAGAAAATCAGTTTCAGTTTGTTTCATGCTGACTGTGAGATAGCTAGATGAAGAGAGAAGTGAAGTATGTGGGTTTTGTTACGTAGGCACAAGTTCAAAAACTGGCACCACCATGAACTGTGCAATTATGGGGAAATGACTTAAATTTTCTGTTAGTTTTCTCATTTGTAATAGTTCATATTTGGGTTTGACACTCTGATCCACCAACATTAATTGTACGACTTGGTTCAAGTTCATAATTTCTCTAAGTTTCAGGCTTTCTAACTATAAAAAGAGGCAAATGATATACATCTCTCAGAGTTCTTAGTAGGATTAAAGACACACACACATACATATTTGCTTGTAAATACATGAAAGGTGTTTAATACACATGGAATAAAACAATGAAAGCAAATTAAGGGCCTCCCTGGTGGCACAGGGAGTTGAGCACAGCACTGTCTGCAGCCTATGCAGTACAAGTTCAATCCCTGGCCAGCCAGGGAGCTATTCACATGGTGCAGCAGATCTCTCCTGTCTCACCCGCTGCTCCCTTCAACAGTGTATTTCGGTTAATCTGCTTGTTCTGCTCCCACTCTGGTGAGAGGCGAATCCTCTCACTGCCTGCACTTCTGGCCTGCACCGCAGCTCTTGTATGCACACATAGAAAAATCTTTTTAAAAAATAGAATAAATAAAATAAAAAAATAGCATGACATTATTTTCTATCAGAATACCAAAAATTAAAAACAAAACAAAAACCTGGTCTACTGGTAAGACACACAAAACAAACCTGGCCTACTGTAGAGAAAGAATGGAATACTGTTACTGAAATATCTTTGCAAGGCAGAGTCCAAATTGTGTTACAAAAAAAGCATTGTTTTAAATGGTCAAAAACAACTTTTATTTTCTTTTTTTAAAGATTTATTTTTAGATTTTTTACGATTTTTTTTTTTTTAAGATTTACTTATTTATGTATACCTCTGGTATAGACCAGAGGTGTGAGAGGTGAGAGGATTCACCAGAGACAGAATGGGGAACAGAACAGGCAGACTGACTGAAATACACTGCTGAAGGGAGCAGCATGTGAATCAGGAGAGGTCTGCTGAGCCATGTGGGTTAGCTCCCTTGCTGGGGATTGAATTTGTGCTGCAGTGGCTGTGGATAGTTTCACAGGTTGTTCCTCAACCACTTGCACCACCAGGGAGGCCCTCAAAAATAACTTTTCTAAGGACTCTCTGGAAGCTGTGGTTGTCTCATAGGGAGAGAAATAAGAGTACCTAGTTAGGGTAAAACTTTTTATCATCTACAATTTTTTTTTTTTTGGGTAACTGGGTACATATATTCCTTTATCAACTCAAAGTTAATTTAAAAGAGCAGAGACTGGGAATTAAAACATGAAACTTTCTACTGTGATTGCTCTTTTTCTATTATTAGATGTTGTTGTTAGGCTGTTACAGAGATCCCTAGGTTTCTCCAACATGGAAGGTACAGGGCAATAGAGTGGCAAAGTGGCAAATCGGTTACTATGGGGGGCATAAGTTGAACCACAGGTGCCTGCTGAGAAATAGAGAAGACGGGGAATTCTGACAAAGAGGCTGATCAAACAACTGGGTGTAAGGTATTAGGGATGGGAAGTGATTCTTTTGGTATCTTAAGAGGTTAACAGAAACCAAAGCTCACAAAATATATCTGTTAATATGAATTGAATTCATAAAACTCCATAAAAAATAAGTAGTATCTTTAGAAGGTTGAGGAACCTCCAGACAGCTTTCCATAGTGGTTGGACCAGTTTGTACTCCCACCAGCAGGGCGGGAGAGTTCCTTTTTCTCCACATCCTTGCCAACATTTGTTGTTGCTAGTTTTTTTAATATGTGCCATTCTCACTGGTGTAAGATGGCATCTCATTGTAGTTTTGATTTGCATTTCCCTGATTACAAGTGATATTGAACATTTTTTCATATGCTTGTTGACCATTTGCATTTCCTTTTTGGGGAAATTTCTTTTTAGCTCTTCTGTCCATTTTTTGACTGGATTATTTACTTTGTTTTTGTTGAGTCTCCATCTGATCCAGCAATTTCACTCCTAGGTAATTACCCAAAGGACACAGAAACACTAATTCAAAAGGACACCCCTATGTTTATTGGAGCACTATTTAAATAGCTAAGCTATGGAAACAACCCAAATGCCCAAAAATAGATGACTGGATCAAGAAGATCTGGTACATATACACAATGGAATATTACTCAGCAATCAAAAAAGATAAACTCATGCAATTTGCAGCAACATGGATGGAGCTGGAAGGGATCATGCTCAGCAAAATAAGCCAGAAAGAAAAAGAAAAATACCAGATGGTTTCACACATAGCAGGAATTTAGAAAACCTAAATAAGGGACCAGGAAAAGACTAATTATAATAAAGTAAAAATCAAAATCAACAAGCAACTATCAACCAGAGACACGCTATGGGGGGCGGGGAGGAGGGAATAGGATCAAAACAAGGGGGGGGGGTGGGAATTGTATGGGAACTATAACCAAGATGAAAATGCATACATTGTGAAAAAATGAAAAATGATGTAAAAAATGCATAAAATTTAAAAAAAGAATAGAGGATTGGGGTCATGAACCAAAGAATGTCAGCAGCCCCTGGGAATGGAAAATGAAAGAAATCAATTCTCCTTTACAGCTTCCAGAAAGAACCAGCATTACTGAAACACCTGACTTCAGCCTGGTAAAACTAACTTTGAACATCCAAAAATCTAAGAAAATACATTTCTGTTATTTTAAGTCACTGAGTTTGTGGTAATTTGTGACTGCAGAGACTGATAGGTGCAATTTGCTAAAATTAAAAAAAAACCATATATATAAGTACTATCCCCATTTAATAAGTGAACAAATAGAAGGTCAGTAGCCTGTCCAAAGTCACACACCAGACAGCAGTAAAGCCAGTGTCAGAACTGGGAGTCTTACTCCAGAGAGTGCATTAGGCATGCTCATAGTTGTATTGTCTCTATGTGTTTTTCACTTTTTTTTTTTTTTTCAAATTCTGCTGTTTCTCTTTATTCCATTGTAGACTCCTGGAACCCTTGCTCAAAAAAGCGCTCTTAATTAGAAATGCAGGTCTACTCTGTGCCAGTGATTACATTTGAAGCTGCTTGGTTATTTCTAAGGTCTTTATTCCCTATTTGTGGTTTCTCTAGTTTCACCTCTGTTTTCCCTGTTAAAAAGATAAGCAGCTGGGATTACATTAAACTAAAAAGCTTCTGTACAGCAAAAGAGACATTAACCAAAAACAAAGAGACACCCTACTGATTGGGAGAAAATTTTTGCACTCCATATAACTAACTGATAAGGGCCTGATCACAAAGATATACAAAGAGCTCACACGGCTCAAAAAAAATAAATAAATAAACAAAATAGACAATCCAGTCAAAAAATGGACAGAAGAGCTAAAAAGACACCTTTCCAAAGGGGAAATGCAAATGGCTAACAGTATATGACAGAATGCTAAACATCACTTATAATCAGGGAAATGCAGATCAAAACCACAATGAGATACCACCTTACACCAGTGAGTATGACACATACTAAAAAAAAACAGGCAATAACAAGTGTTGGCGAGGATGTGGAGAAAAAGAAACTCTCGTACACTGCTGGTGGGAGTGCAAACTGGTCCAACCCCTATGAAAAGCTGTGTGGAAGTTCCTCAAATTACTAAAAATGGAGCTTCCATATGACCCAGCAATTCCACTCCTAGGAATCTACTCAAAGAACACAAACATATTAACTCAAAAGGATACCTGCACCCCTATGTTTACTATAGCATGATTTACAATAGGTACACTATGGAAACAACACAAATACCCCCAAATAGATGACTGAATCAAGAAGATGTGGTATATATACACAATGGAATACTATTAAGCACTCAAAAAAGATAAAACCATGCCATTCACAGCAACATGAATGGAGCTGGAAAGGATTATGCTCAGTGAAATAAGCCAGAAGGCAAATATCAAATGGTTTTACTTATAGAAGGAATATAGGGGAACGAAATAAAGGATTGGGAAAAAATAACAATAATAATAAAAAAATAGCAGGCAACTATGTATCAGAAACATTCTGCTAGAGAAGGGGATGGAAGAGCACAAGGGACTATAGTGATGGTGCACGTGTAAATTGGTGGTGGGAATTTTATGGAGATTACACCTGAGAGGAGAAAGCATACATTATACAAATATAAACGATGATGTGAAATATATATATATATATATATATAAAGGAAAAAAAAAGACCATTTGGCCATCTCAAGACATGTGAGCCCTGCTGAATTAGGAAAGGCAGCTCAAGAAGGAACATCTCAGCATATCTGTAAATCATCCACACCTGGAACTGCATGGACAACAGACATGACCTTATAATGAGGACTTCTCACACTTAGCTGATCAGTGTAATTAGAAAATTACCTAACACTGTAAGGTCCGTCTCTGTCCCAAATGTATCATACTGTTGGAAAAGGTAAGGTATTATTGCTCAGAGTTAGAGCACAGACAGTATGCATACATACATATAGAATATATACAACTGTCAAGAAACAAGTACAGTTTCAACAGGAAACTTCTAGAAGGAACTACCTCCAAAGGCAATGCTCTCCATTCTAAAATTCTCTAAAGCCTAAGAAATTTGGAAAGGGTCTAGGTAGTCATTAATTTAATATGTTCAACTAGGGACAATCATTCGGCAAATGCATATTTTTCTTTTAAAATTATACTTTAATAAATGTATTTAAAAGCTTGAGATGTTTTCCATCATTTTGCAACATCATGGTTAATTTTAAGGGCTCTGTGAGTTTGATTTGTATTTAGAAGTTTTACGATCTATATATAGGCTGGTCTTTAATAACCATTTATACATTGCTTCTTTTTATATAGGTCATGTATTCTCCTGGGAGAGTAACAAGATTAGAAATAACAAATACAGTACAGAATAAATTAAAGTGCTTCAAACTGCATTATATAATTTCAGAAAATTGGTTTCACACTGAAGCATTTAAATAAAAAAAACCAAATGATTTAAGGGCAAAAACCACTTGTGTATGCATTTGAGTTGTTATTGTTTAGTTTTATCCTCAGCAGTGTGGTATCTCAGTATCTGCTCACAGTGCTCCACTCATGTGGCTGTTCATTTGGGTCAATAAGGATAAAATTATTGTTTTTTTCTATATTTAAAAAAGTGGGCCTCATTCTCCTTGAAGATGACCAGCACTTATTACTCAAAATGTCAAAGTAGTACCGTAAACATTAACTGTATTGTTATGTATAATTCTCCATACTCTTGTATACAAAATGGTTTTATTACACTCAGTACAATAAATTCAGAGGCTGTTATGGGACAGATGATAGAAAAATTGGGACAAATACTTTTCTAATTACTTAGGTAATAAAAAGGGGGTTGGGTTTCCTCTCCCGACTAAATGAAAGATATGACCCTCTGGAGAGTCTATTATTCTAGCTAGTTTGGTTTGTTTCTGTGAAGTTTAGCATTACTCTCCTTGTGCTGAGTCCTCAGGCCGTTTTCAATTTTTCTATTCGTGCATTAAAGGCCTCTTCCTGTATTTGCAGCTTTTCGTTTATCTCGGTCTGTGAAGACAATCATAAAAAAAAGTGGTTATGATGGAGCTATCTTTTGCTGCACATTGTCTTTGTGGTTTTGACATACTATAGTGCCTAAAGACAGACATTATCCCTCACACACCTTCCTGTTTTGCAGACATAGCCGTGTTTCAGCCTGTAGTGATGTGATAACACTTTATCATATTTCTCTGCACATTCCCAATGTATAGCATGTCTGCTATGAACAGGAAGTGGTGTTGGGACAGCCATTTTTCACATAGCCTTGTGTTGGAAGATAGGATAATTTATCTGTATTTTCAGACAGACTTTACCAATAAGCACCAAATCAGAATAACTGCTCTGAGCTCAGTTATTGCCATGTTGTCGGTCCCCCCACCCCTTTGCAATGGGTGTTTTTGTCTCCTGTGTAATACATTCTAAATGCGATCCCCGAGAGCTTCTGTTGTGAAATAACAACACAAATATCTCACAATTAGAACAATTCTCAAAAATTAGAGTAGTCATCATACATTTTAAGTCTTGGAATTATGCCACTTTGGGTGTAATTTTGGTTAAAAAAAATAAGCGAATGCTGACAGGTTTTAGTGTTTTCTGCAGCTGTGATAGCATTTAGCCTCTGGCAGTGCTCCTCTGTAGACTGACGACGCTACATGATCTGAAAATTAGTAGCCTTGGAAATTTCTGCCCTTTTTGTTAAAGGATAATAAAATTAGGTGTAGCAAAACCATGGTGGATCATGTGATAGAATTGTTATATTTCTTTAGGTGTCTTGAAAAATGTCTACAAGTGGATGAGAGGTAGTTTATACAGATAAATATTAAGTAATTTAAAGTTTAGGTTGTTAATGTTCAGAACATAATTTGAGGTCTTCAGGATGACCGTATTTTGAGAAACTTATTATTTTAACTTATGTAGAAGAAATTTTAAAATTAAATTCTGTTTTTGGTCCGGATAGATCTATTTATTCTTATTTATGGGTATAACTGTAAAATAATTTTGAAATGCCCCAGACTATCAGGATGCTTTCTCTGATAAGATTTTATTTTACCTTCACAGTAGGACTTGTTATTTCTAAGAAGATAATTTAGTGTCAACAACTCTAGCCTAGATTCTCATGGAAGTATCAATCAGTTTTTTTTTATTTTTTTGGCTCAAGTTTTATCAAGTCCTAGTGTCAAGCTCTGACCTCTTGGTTTTCATTTTTTCCTTTCTTGGTGGTTGGGTGGAGGAGGCCAAGAGAGATAGAAATGGTCCTCAAGTTCACAGTGGGATTCTGTCATTTTTGAGGAATCGCTAGTCTCTTCAGGCATGGCTCTGGTAAGGGTGAAAGGAACCTGGTCTAGGAGTATGGCGATCTAGAACTATAAAGCCATTGGCAATTCACTTTATGCTTTGGGAGTTCTTATAGAAAAATTAAGTTGTCAATAAGATTATGTTAACATTACATGCTAGCTGTTAAATTCCTAATTCTAGTACCTATTTTAATGATATATTCATCAGTGTTATATTTTATTAATATGACATTATGAAATATTTAAAAAAATATTCTTCTACTTCACTGAAATAAATTTATGACCTACGACATATTAGACCATAGAGGGACTGAAAAGATTTGAAGAAAGAATTTTGTCATGAATCTAAAGAATTGGAAAGTACTGTTCTAACCAATCAACCGCTCTTTCAATTAGTTTTTCTGTGTCTACCAATAATCTCATTTCTTTTCTATGAAGAACAGATGTACTATCATTTACCAACTTCATTATTTCACCAGGGTTTTTACAATAATTTGAAGATCTTTCTGGTATTTCACTGAGATAGAATTCATGGATACAAGAGTGGGCTTTGAAGAAATAAATGATCCTCCATGTTGTGGAGGAACTCTGCCATATTTTAGGAATGTTGAAGGTAAGGAGCAGACTAAACAGAGTGGTGTCCTGAGAAAGAAGAGTCCCATTCGTGATCTATATGGTAGGGATCAATACTTCAGTTCAGGGACAACCACTTGAATCTGGATGAAAAGACTCCCTGCTGGTCAAAAGCAGGTTGTCATTATTCTAAGATACCTCCTTGTTATTTCTCAGAAAACGGCAAACTGCTCAGCAGACAGCTATCCCATAACCCATAACCATTAGGATTGGATATGGTTCTGTTTCCTTTTAGAAAAGAATGGAAAACCCGTGACCTGGGTTTTATAGTCTCTCATTTATCACTGTGGTGAGGTGATCTTACGCTCAGTTTTTCTAACCTGGAAATTCAACTTGACCTAAAATACCTATGGCCCAGATGGCAAACTGCCCTCAAGGTTTTCATGTTATTTAACCCTATTGTTTAGACTGGGCCAGTGGCCAACATTTAATGTAAGAATTGAGTTTTAGTATTCATATTTCTCTGAAATATAATTCTTTAAATATATTAAAGCTTGCCCCATTGGGTACAATTTTTATTATACAACTCAGGGCCAAAATAATTTCATTTTGAAAGTATCTTTAAAATCAACCTAAATATTTAAGCCTAAAATGTTTGGTCTATTCAGTATAATTTTAATTAACATCGCAGGGCCAAGATAGCTTTGTTCTTAATAAATCTTTAAAATTATAAAGCAAGTCAATGGGAAAGTAAGTCAATTAGCATAAAAAATTTAAGAATTCATACTACATTTTCAAAAACTTCCCATGTATAGAAAGTAAAATATGCCTGCACACCACACTGGAGAAGGAGCTTTGAAAAACAGTGTACTTAAAATATGAATTCTGTATTGCTTTTTCCACCAAAATTTATAACAGCATGACTTTTAAATAAAGAAGGAAGAAAAAACTGTTGGAAAAATTAAAACATCTTACAAATAATAATTGATTAATGTTTGTATATTCAGAAGGCTTATATACACTGACAGTGATATGTGGTTGCCTCTGAAAAGGACATGACAGTTTTAAGAGCCAGGAAGACTGGAAAGCAGGTTTTTAGAACTGAAAATAACTTACTCATCTAAAACAGGAGGAGGAATTTAAGTAAGCAAAGACTAAATACCCATCTCAGAATTTGACCAAGATACAAGGATAAACACTGAAAAAGTGCTATTAAAATTAAAATTCAAAGTAGTCTGGTTATGATATTAGATACTATGTGATTTTTGTGGATGACACTAGAATTTGGAACAAGAACCCAGTATGCAGCTTCCAATGAGGGCCTTTCATCAGTTTTTGACCATGGAAACTCTGGACAAATGACTTTGCTTTCTGAGACTCATTTTTCAATTTATTTTTAAGGGAAGTGTCTGATTAATTCACAAGGAGCTTACTAGGGTTATTGAAAGAAAATACATGAAGATATTTCTTATGTTGAGACATTATAGAAATCCATGTCATTTTATTAAAAAATTGGCGGTCATTTGACCCAGGCTAATGTGCATGAATCCATTTAATATGGAAATGATCATGACACCAAAATGATCTGTATCCCCTCACCTTCAGTCCAGTTCTTTCTATGCTTAATTATATATAGATGAGGCAGGTAATGAATTTTCAGGCCCAGTAAGGATGACTTCAGTCCAATGGGACAATCACACACATATAACAATCATATTCTTTCTGTTATAAAGTTGTGGTATAAATGCTACAGACTCTAATATTAAAAAAAAAATTCAACAAATAGTTAAAAACACACTGCTCACTGCCTGGAACATGGATGTGGAAAGATGTTTTCAATTTTGGTGGCCTGCAAACAATTCTATTACTGTCTAGTAGTTCCTCGGCAATAATTTCAGAGCCACAGGATCGCAAAGGAGCCCAGGGCCATGATTATACATAAACTATATTTAGATGAAATGTTATCAAATCTAAAAAGGAGATATGTTCTGAACTCAGCTTAATTCAACTGCACTCTGCCCTTCCACACAGTAACTAGTTATTACATTCGTGGGGTTATGAACAATAAAGCTTTGTATAAAACGTGTTCTTCCACTATTTCTGGTAAACACTGAATACCCCTTATTAAGCTGAGGACTTTGGCTGATTTTGTTGGCATCAAATCATTAAGTGTTCATGTAAATACTGCATTAACATTTGATGATTAAACAAGTAATAAGGTGTGCTTATGCTAAGCAAATCTTTTGCTCATTCTAAATTGTTAATACACTATGCTTTTTATATATAGGTTATCATATTCAGATAACAACTAAATCTTTCCCTGATGTGCATTAATATTTTATTTTTTATTTTTTTTTATTTTTTTTATAGATTTTTTTTTTTTTTTTAATAGAGGCATGCTTTATTTATTTGTTTGCTGGTTTGTTTGTTTGTTTTGTTTATACATGCACTGGGTACAGTCAGAAGCGCGGGAGGGTGAGAGAATTCACCAGAGCCAGAGCGGGGAGCAGAGCAGGCAGAAGGACCGAAGTACACCGCTGAGGGGAGCAGCGGGCGGCAGGAGAGGTCTGCGCGCCATGTGGGACCCTCCTCCGGTGGCCGAGGAGCAGCCGGGGATCGAACCGGCCGCGGGCAGCTTCGCAACCCAGCGCACAACCGCTGCGCCACCGGGGAGGCCCTGCATTAATATTTTAAACACACAGCATATTGTCCTATTTTTTAAAAAAGATTTATTTATTTATTTATTTATACAAGCACTGGTGCAGCAGGAGAGGTCTGTGTGTCATGTGGGATCCTCACCAGTGGCCAGGGATCAAATCGGTGCTGCAGAGGCTGCAGGCAGCTTCGCAGGCCAGGGCTCAACTACTGCGCGACCAGGGAGGCCCTATATTGTCCTATTGATTCATGGTCATTGCCACAAGAAATTATAAATCCTTTCAAAATATGCAATTAATTTTTTTAGTCATTATACTTGGGAAATGATGCAAATCCTTACATTAAGGCAGAGATTTTTTTTTTTTCCCCTGAGGGGAAAAAATAAGTATAGCTAACTGAGACATCTTTGGCAGTTGCTACTGAGAAGGTCACCACCGTCACCATTTTCATACAGCTCTACGTGTAAATTGCTGCGTTATTAGCCATATGTCAAAAAAAAAAAACAAAACAAAAACAAACCATCAAAGACTTGACAGACTCTAGAAACTTGGTGAGAAGACCAAGAATTGTGGTTTGATCTTCAATGCTTACTGTTTAGAAGTGTCTTCCAATTACTCTTGTAGGAGCAATTGTTTACTGAGCAACAAGGCACAAAATTTTTGTCATGTTTTTTTTTTGGGGGGTTTTAGTGCTGAGTGATTTTATAAACTGATAACACACATTGCATTAAACGCTGTTGGCAAATCTATTTCGTGATCTTATTGGGTCGCAGATGACTCAACTGAGAATTATGTGTAGATGTTAAATTGAACTCTGCCATCATAAGCACCAGGCTTGCTTGCGGAGTGTGGGTAGTGTTTATAAGCATTAAGGTTGAGGTTGGCTAATTAACCAGTAATAAAGTAAATGAGAACATATCAAGACTGAGTACCTGAATGCTGATTAAAATATCATCTGTGACTTGATCCAACACTGATTTTATATCTTCAATGGTGAAGCCAACTAAAGGATCCATGGATGAAAGGTCAGCTTCTGACTGGGGCTGCTCAGGGCCTTGTTCTTGATCCAAACCCTAGAATATTGAAAGTAACCGACACTCAAGTGACTTCTGAAGTACTCACTGATTTCCATACAACCTCAAATTTCTCTTCTGTATTTTAACACTAAGAGTTGTGTCAGTGTGGAAGGAAATTTTGATTTGACATTATCCTGCATTTTTCTTGGCCATGAAATGATCCATGAATGGTGGGACCAAGTCATGGTGTGAAGCAGTGCCTATTTTGGGAAAGTGGAGACGGAGACCAAGGAAGCTGGAGTAGAAGATATTATAATCGCTCAACCACCCTCAACTGACCCACCCATGATTAATACTAAAAGAAATATTTATATTTAGTTAGAAAAAAATCAAATAGAAAGAAAATAGCAGGATTTGGTCTCTTCCCAACCCTAGAGACTATAATGCCCAGGTGTACTGAATAAAAGACAAAAAGAAATATACCTTCATTTCTGTATCCAATGTTGGTGGTGGTGCTATGAATGTTGAGTAAACATCAAATGAGATTCCTTCTTCTAGAGGATCAGGGAAAAGGCCTGAAGATTTGACAAGCTCTATCACTTGCTGGAGAAGAAGCAAAGAAAGAGCTGTATTATGACCAAGCCTTGGTGAGTAACCACAGTTTCAGTCAATCTTTGTGTCTCTCACCTCTCTCTCCCTCCCTCCCCTATATGTGTCTCTGTGTGTGTGTGTGTGTGTGTGTGTGTGTGTGAGATACATGATACATAATATCTCAAGTCCAAGTCTTTTATCATAAGTCATCTACAGTCCTACATTTCCTCAGAACTCTTGGCACCACTGTCTGCTTAATTTTCTAGTACTTTTTGTGCTCCATATCTTATAATGGTATTAGCAATTTTTATTCTTTTCATTGTCTTATTCTCTTTGTATACCATGTGATTTAGGACTTCATTTTGTACTGCCTTGGTCTTTGTTTCATGTGTCATTATCCCTTGTTTCAGCCTACAAGAGGAGGCTGTAAGAGGAGACGATGTTTTAGACTCTCTGTATATCTTCTCTGGTTTTGGCAAAGGGTTAGGTGCTTAAAACATTCAATAATAGTCTGATGTCAATATTACTCATCAGTGTGTAGCTGTCTTGGGGTCAGTAGTGAAGTGGCCATCATGAACTTGGTGATGAGGACAATAAAAGCTCTAAAGGTTAATGTATAAAGTCATTTAACAGTAAATTAGAGAGGAGATTTGTGAAGTCAACCAAAAACACAGAGGGAAGGGCAAGACTTCATGTGTGAGCATTTAACAATTTTGTAATAAGAGTAAGCCAACCAGAGGGAGTGTGGCGGTTGCTCAACAGTGAAAATTAAGAAACAAGAGTCCAATTTAAGCAATATCCATTCCACCGTGACTTGGGGGAGCAAAAGAGATGAGGGTACTGATAGCATTAAACATATGAATCATTTAATTAGTTGCCATTGTTTTGATTCCATGGTTAATAAGCAAAATTTTAGTTAAAATTTGACTTCCCAACTTCCCATCTCAATTGATCTATAAGGACATGCCCGTTTGAGTATTATGATTTCCATTTCTATTACATCCCTCATTGAATCTTAGTGAATTGATGTTCTAGTTTATTTAGTTAAGCTCGCCTGAGTTTGTTTTTGTGGCCCTGAGATGAAGCTTGCCACTGTATTCTGATAAAGTCAGAACCCAAGCCTACAAATCTGAAGAAAAACTTTGGCAATTTATAAATTCACCAAATAATTAACCATTCCATGAGGCCTGGAAAAACTCTGACATCATCATGTAGTCATTTACAACTTCTCTACCAACTTTCAAATAAATATTATGTGTTATAATATTTCACCATTCAATTATTAATGTTTTTTTATAAGGATAGGTATTAAAGTTAAGCAATGGGTTGGTATACCAAAGTACTTTGCATTGAATTAGTATGGTTAATTTTAATTTGATTTCAGAGGAAGTTGCTGCAAATATATAGAAGGAGTGAAATGTCCTAACTTGACAGTCAAGGAGAATTTTGAAACCAAAAAATTAAATGATTGACTTAAGGTCGAATAATTACTTAGTGAAAGGGCTGGGAGTTAAACCCTGTTGTGCAGACAGCTTGGCCTATGTAGTTTTCAGTAAACTGTAATATGTCATCATGTTGCCATACTTGGAAATCACTGATATTATCATGCACTTAATCTTTGTGCTAAGTGACATCATTCTAGGTTGTTTATCTTAAGCCGACTAAATGTTAATGAAAATAGAATATGAAGAAAACATCTTTTCGTCTCATCACATGTAAGACTTTTTTTTTTCTAAATGGCACTTAGAAACATTTTCATCTTCCCACAAAATAATTTGTACCTTTTTCACTAGGCTTCTTTTTCATCCTCCCACACCTTATGTGGCTCTTTATTTTACCAAGTGAGGAAAATGAAACGGCTAAACATATTTCAGTGTCCTCTGAGGCATGAGAGGTATAATTAATAAATTGCATAGGGAATCCAGAAATAATGGGAGATGATGAGGTATTTACTTAGTGGTATAGACTTTAATCTCGGGTGAGAAACAGAAATTTTGGGGAGTGGTGGTGAGTGAGATATTGAAGAGAGAAGAGAAAAAGGAATCAAATTGTGTTAACTGAATTTACTGTAGGCAATGAGAAAGGCAGCATGAGCTGGCTAATTTGTGGGGTAAAAAGAATTTTATCCTGACTGCTGTCATAGTATTTGTTTTGTTGCTATGCCTTTCCATACACAGGCTAGGAATTTCTGTTCATTTTCTCCCACCTCCCAGTGGAAATTCTCAGTAGTTTGCTGCTCCATCCAGGTAGTAGCAGAGTATACCATCTAACACCTGTACCCTTTCTGCATTAGATGACACACTTAAATGCAAGCGGATATCATGCTCAAGCCTCTCATTTGATCCCTCACCCCACTGTGCTCTAGATTTCTTTCCAATGCTCATCTGAACTACTTGCCAACTACTCAGTTTTCCTGGTCTTTTGGAGAGAGAGAGAGAGAGAGAGAGAGCCAGAGAGAGAGAGAGAGCTGGGCAACAGTTGCAAACATGGAACTCCTCAGCACCACATCATAATTTCTTTGATGGTGTGAAGCTCCCATTTATCCCAAGAACCTGAAGGTCTGACTGAGAGTTGGGCTTTTCTTTTTCTTAATTTCTATGAGTGTAGCTCATACAGCTATTTATTTGATTAAATTTGTGCACAAAAACTGGGGGGTGAGAATTTCTTTTCTTCGGGGTATTTTGCATACTATCCATGAACCAAACCGTAGCTATGTTTTTCTTTTACATGAAGAATTACATTTGGCTATATTAGTAAAATACTGTAGGAAAAGAAATGTTCCAGTTCCAGATGAATGTCGATACAAAGCCATTTCATTAATGATAAGGAGATAAAGCGTCAAACATATAGTTTGAAATAAATAAAGTGGCCAGAAGCATCATAGTGATTTTCCCCCCATTAAGTAGCCTTTTTAAAAAACAAGTTTAGGGAAAATTAGAATCAATAATTGTGGTGAGAGCTCAGAGCCAGCAAATATGTTTAAATGAAACCGTCTGATGTAATACTTTCTTTAAAAAATACAATTAGGCCTTTGTATTTTTTTTTAACAAAACCTCATGTTTTACAACATCACTGGTTCTGTAATAAAATCTATTTAAAACAGAGAGACATGGTCAGCTTTATTAAGTTAGATTTTCTGAAAGAACGTTATAATTTCCTCAAGTCTATGAATAGTTGAAGCAAATTAAATAAAGCTAGTTTTATAACTATTTTTATACATTCCTGTAGAATTGTAATTGTCTCATATTTTTTTTCCTCAAAAGTCTTATATGTTACCTCTTAAATCTAGAAAAATAAAAACAGAAAAAGGATCAGTGTGTTTATTAAAAAAACACTCCTATTTGGAATCCTGATTTAGTAACCCCCCCCCCCTTTTCTTTTCTAAGAGAATAGCACCCACAATCTTCAGATCAGGAAACAAAGGGAAAGACTTTAAGTGACTTGCCTGAGGCCTAATGCTGAGATTAAAAATCAGGAGTTTCTGATTATACACATACATCCATTTGGCCAAATGATTGGTTTTGCTTGACTTTCAAATACCCCCTAAATATTACTTTGAATGTAAAGCAATAAATGTGTTTCTCTTGCCATTTTTGAATGCTTGCACACAAATGGATATAATAAAAACAATCATGTCGTTCCATGTGAATGCCATTTATATTTTTTCTGATAATGAGCCGACCATTTGAACCAAGGTGAGTACATTAAAAGCTCTAATAAAGAAGAGAATAGATTTCTAAACAGAATAATGGACTGTTAAGTGAACATACAATAAATAACATCTACAGATGTGGTTGCTAGAAAATTAGTTTTGCATAACTTACCAATATATATTTCCCCCAGATGTTATCTGTTACATGAAAATTAACTTAAGTTAGTTATATTGTTCATTATGAGCACATTGCATTTGTGTTATTTAAGATGGCTTACAATCTGAGCTTTAGTTGAATTGTGCTGTGGTATTTAAAGAATATCAAGTAAATGGCTTTTTGGCATAATTTAATACTCAAAAGTACAAAATATCATCATCGAACATTATGAAGATCTTTACTCACAAGCCAAATGAAATCACTAGATGTCTTTTAAGGACTTACATATTCAAAATGCAATGCACATCTGTCACAGGAATAAAGGATGGGAATTTTGAACCCTCCTGGAACTGAGTGCAGGGTCTGTTTATGTCTAAAAACATGCTTATAGGAATTAGAATCTACTTCCAGATCTTACTGAATCTGAGAAGATATATAAAGATTTTGTCTGAAAATTGTGTTACTTTATGCTCTTTTCCTACTTTATATGTTAATATTATGACAGCGTTAATGGCTTATTTGTTTCTTTAGTAATGCTTTGTGGAGAAAGTGTAGGTGATTTGTGGGTGGTGACCATACTATTGAAATCTATGATTAAGGTGGGAATTAAGAAATTATTTAAGATACTAGAAACACCACTGATATGACAACGTTTCACTATTTTGAATAGCAGAAAGCCAGATAAATCTGTTAAAACCCTTTTTGAGCTACAGGAAACATGCAAAAAACTGGTTTGCTTTAAGTTGACATTTGTTTGGAATTGTCAGATAATGACTTCATATATAAATCAGAACTTACCAGAAAATGTCAAAGTTTCAAAAAGTAAACTTTGTTGCAAACTTTTCCCATTCTAACTAAGGAGAAAAGGCTCAAAAATTCCTGTAATGTTTTTACTATATTCTCCCTATGAAGAAAGACATTATTCATTTGCAAGTCTAATTAAGAAGTACTTGTGTGGTTCTGGAAAATTTTCACAAACATTGTAACCCATTGCCCACAGTAGACTACACATAAAGTGACAACATATGAATGCCACCTGCAAAAGGCAATAAACTCTGGTAATGTCATACTGAGGCCATAAATTTGAAATCAAAAGAGGAAATTCAAAAGCTACGATTATCAACAAAACTTGAATCCGTTTCTAAAGTGTTTTTCTTTTGTGTCAGGTCATTACAAACTTCTTAATATACGCTATAAATGTAGACTATCAATGCTGCTTCGAGTCCTCCTCCCCTTTGCATTTTTTCACTTGGAAATAAATCCGCAAATGCAGCACATTAATTTTCTTTCCTGTGCTTAATATGCAGTATTTACATTTTGAAAAGGTTCAAAATGTTGCCAGGCTTCGGCAGGGTATGAATAGACATCTAATAGCAACTTCTATTTTTGTTCACAGCCTACTGGTAGTTTGAACATTTATAACTTAATGGAGCTTTGAGACCATCAGATCCACATGCTAATCACCTCAACAGTGAAAGGTAACAGAGTACAAGTTAGGACAGGAAATGAAGACTACCCATTCGGACTGAAGCTGCAAGGAAGAACTGAAGTTGGCAGGCTATAGCAAACCAATTTGCAATCTGGCTGGGATACTCTAGTTAACACCTTGTGCCCATTTTTACGGCTATCTGTTGATTTGATCTTGTTTAACTTAGGCTTGAAATTTTTAAAAAGATAATTAAGGAAACCATTTCCAGAGTATTTTAGACATCTTTAGTATTATAAAGTGTACTTCTGCTTAAGGCTAGCACTACAGTTTGAAAAGAAATCTGACTATTCCTATCTTAATGATCTTAGAAAATAAAATCCTCTCTAATGAATTTGAAGAAAAAGTAACTTCTTGTCGTATAAATGCAAATTAAAAGGAAAAGATGTTTTGATCTGGCTCTGGTGCAAACATTTCCCATGGGACAGAACAATTTTTCAGATACCCAGATACTTTATTTTCTAAAGATGCCAATAATCTGAAGGATGGTCCACTGAATTATAGGCTTTAGACTTGGCTCCATTCCTAATTGTCTGATGTTAAGAAAATCCCTAGGCCTCAGTTTATCTGTAAAAGGAGGATAATGATAATTGCTACCTGGCTACTTCATCCAATTGTTTCAAGCACAAATTAGATAATGTGGATGAAGATGCTGAAGTTCTTCAAAAGGAAAGTATTATTAAACCCAAAGGTGTATTATTATTATTATTATTCATAATTGCTATTATTATAGGAAAGACTCATCTTTCTAATGCCAGCATTGCAAGAGGGACCAAGTTGTCATATTGTGGACACTGGTCCATGCTATTTCTATATGAATTGTTGACACTTCCCAAGCCGTCCAATTAACTCAGAAGAATTTGAGCACACACCATCACTCTGTTTCATTTAGTGAGTTTTAAAAATAACAGACATATATTTAATGACATCTTATTTGAAGAATTACTTGGGCCCAGACAATTTCTCTTTCGAGACTGTGGTAGCATGGCACAACTGGTAGTTATACCTGGCACAGTAAGGCTTAGGAAAATCACCTAGTTGGGAGAGGACAATGTTTACATACAACTTATTGAATGAGAAAATCTGCCTCTCCACCTCTTCCCCCCAATTTATCACTATTTTTATCTTTTGTTTTTCAGCATCCAATGTGGCCTGTGGTTGCCCAGATTGTGTTCATTTCAAAAAAGATTTCCTTTAACAAATTTCATCAAACGTAGATTTGGGGCACACAGAACAAACTTTCAACTTGTTTTTCTTGTGAAAATTGAAATAACAGAGCTCTTGAAACTACTACTTATACTTTTGATTCTTGCGTTAACCTTATCTTGCAACTTCCTCAGAGTGAGAGATGGAAAGTATGGTTCCTTTACAAATAGTTAGAAAATAACTAATGCTTCTCAAAAATGCTTTTTAAAAAGCCACTCAGAATATATTTGTTTAGCTAAGATATACTCTGAAGTATAACTAAGCCATACTCTGAAAGGCATATCCTTGAACCCTACTTGAGCGACTTCAAACAATCCTGATCACAGATGGATTTTCATTTGGTTTTATCTAAGGCATTATATTTAAATTTGAGGTTATTAATATTTAAAATTAAGGGAATACTCCACAATTTCTTCTTTTAAAGAAGGAAATTAAGTATCAGCATCAGTCAGTCAGAATAATAAAGATGAGTTATGCTATTGTCTTTGTGGAAAGCTTGTTTTGAATTATCAAATAAAAATGAAAGATTTTAATTTCATATATGATGTATTTTAATTACACCTTATGATAGGTTATGAAGATGAAGCTGTTTCATGGCTTTTATATTGAGAATATGTTTTTTGAACAAGTATTGTAATTTGTGGAAACTGTGAGACAACAAACCATAATGATTAGGCGAGAGTGCAATGGAAGAACCCTAAATGCTTCGTTCTAGTCTTTTTCATCTTAGCGACTTCCTGTTACTTTCACAGTACAAACCACCTGAGTAAGAGGAGGCTGAAACTGTTTGGATAAAGCTGTACATGTAATTTATTTAACTTTAAAGCATACTGATTAAACTCAACTTCAATCTTGAAGTTATCAGTTGGAAACAAACAAACAACAACAAAAACCCACAAAAATTTAAATACTAATTTGCTTTAGAAGCACAAGACTTTTTTGAACTGAACAAGAATGTTTGCAAAGTGCTATGAGATCTTCAGAGAAGTCAACATAATATTATTATTCCTGACCTCTTAGACCCAAGATGTCTATTTTAAGTAATCTGACATTAAAAATGTGCTGACAAATATAGATTAAAAAACAACACAGGAAGTTGTAAATCCGTTGGTAACCCTTAGCATCAAGGAAATAAGAGACCATGAAAATATAAAGTCATTTACTTTAGTCAACCTCAACCTTAATTTTTAACTAAAGAAAATTTGCAGAAGGCATGATGTTTATGATTTGGATATTTTATTCATAGTTTGTGCGTTTCCTTTTTCTCCAGTGGGCTCATAAATTATTACAAGGAAACATGTTGTCAAAGTTATAAATATTTCCCTCTCAGCTTAGCTCCCACCACCATATCTCCCCCTCCTTTTGAAAATCTCCACCAGCTGATTCTTTAGCTGTATTAGGCACTCTTTGGTTAGCAGGGCAGGATTTTCTTGCCTCGGTGGAAATTTCTATGGATTACTCATGTTTCTTATTACAAACAGTTCTTTCAAATTGCACCTAAGTCCTTCCTCCTTATATGTTTGTGGGTGGAATAGGGGAATGTCACTATTTCAACACCTTAAAAAGTGCTGTCTTCCCATACAAGCAATAGTTCTAGGTACTCTAATATTCCAGAAATTTTCACAGAATCAGACTTTTTGGAAATGATGATAAATCTGGCTTGGTGGACATGGCATATATGGCATTTTCTCAAAAAAAAAAAAAAAAACACCTTTCCCCTACATTCTGTAAATCATACTAGTTTAGTTCAAACAAACAAATGGAAATAATAGCAACTCTGAAAAATTTAAGTGCTATCTTTATTCCAGGTTTAGCTGTTTTAGAAATCTGGATTTCTAAAAATCCAGATGTAAATAACTGTGTGGTAGTTAATAAGTGTATATAACTTCTTGCCTCTGAAGTGTGTTGTTAGAGCCCTGGGTCACCTGTACCTCTTGGTAGAGAGTATGTCTAATATGTCGTTCTTTATTTGCATTAAGACGTTGGACTAAGTCATCTCTGCTCCAGTAACAGATGTTATATCCACATTACTAATTTCAAGTGGCTTTTTCTCCACTTATTCAAGACTCAAAGTCCCTTATGCTGTGCCTCAGATTCAGTATTTTTGTTTGTCATGATATAGAAGAATATTTGGATTACACACTCAGTGCTTACTGGAATCTTAAACAGGCTGCAGCTTGTCCATGTATTTTTATTTAATTATCTTCTCTAAACCTTTCTTCCTCCATTTCCTTTATCTCTTGAAGGCATCGCCAGCTTCTAGGTTACCAGCCTCAAAACTCTGAGGTTGTCGTCAGTTGTTTTCTCGCCCTTGTCTCTAACATGAAATCAGTCACAAAACATGTTGGGGGCACTGCTGTGATGTCTTTCTCAGCTGCTCCCAGCCTTTTCATGATAGCAATGCCTGCTATGTGGCTTAGGATCCAGGCTCCTGCCTTCACAGATCTTGAGCTCCAGTTATACTGAGCTACTCACTATTTCCCAATATGCACAGTGCCTAGAACACAGAGTTCAACAAATATTTGTTGTATTAAAAAAAAAGTATAAATAACAAGGACATGGACCAAGTCTTATTCAATTTGAGGGTCCCTAGCTCAGATCTTTGTATACAGGAGGCATTCATTAGGTGTTGAGTCTTCTATTAGGGTAACAGTTTACTTAAAAAAAATCAGGGCTATTTGTTTTTTGATATTGGGTTTTATTTGTTATATATATATATACACATATATATTTATACACACATACATACACATAGAACTATATATTGAATACTATATATATTGAATACTCAATATATTTATTTATATATATATGAATGTATATGAGAGAGAGAGAAAAAACTAGTCTTTTGTCCAACGTATGATGTGCAAATATCTTCAGGGCTGCCAATTTTAAAAGTTTGCCATGAAAAATGGTACTATTAGGGCCTCCCTAGTGCCACAGGAGGTTGAGTACAGCGCTGTGAAGCTGTCTGCAGCCTCTGCAGTGTGGGTTCGATTCCCAGCTGGGCAGGGAGATACCCACACGGTGCAGCAGACCTCTCCTCTCTCGCGTGCTGCTTCCCTCAGCAGTGTTTTCGGTTCTGTCTGCCTGTTCTATTCCCTGATCTGTCTCTGGTGAATCCTCTCACCCTCCAGCACATCTGGCCTGTACCCCAGTTCTTGTATAAGTAAAAAAAAATCTTAAAAAAATGATACTACTAGAAGATAACCCAGTGGTTTATTATTTCATCATTGCAATACCTGTATTCCTCATGGGAGTTCTAAAGTATTTGCTTGATTAGCATAATCCTGAACAACAGCTTCTCACTGATTTCACTACACTGCTTAAAGTAACTGATAGTTGTTGTGCAGACACTGTATAGTTAAAAATTCTAAAGAATTACCCAAAGATACCACTCTTCCCACCTAGCTCTTGATTGAAGGAACATCAGAAAATCTCTAGGGGGTGCTGCTGAGTTGCTCAACATCTAGGGCAATGATTCCATTTGCTTTTCACTGGCCATTCTGCTAGCACTCCCCAACCCCTAAACAATGCCAAGGGTACTTATTGGAGCTACCCACTGACCTTCAGGCCATCATCCAGGAAAAGAAACACTCACAGTGAAGGGAACCAGCTCTTATTTACTGAGAACTAATTCTGAGTTTGTATTTGGCTAGTTCAAAAACCTAATTCCAAAAATCAGGTCTTTCAATTCATAAAGAATTATGAGCGGAGGTTTTATTGACCTGACATTTTAGATGAAGAATCTAAAATCTATAGAGATAAGTGACTCCATCAAGGCCACCCAATCAGAGAAGGTGAAGTCTCTCAGAACTTGAATCCAGAACCATCTGATTAAAAAATCCATACACATAATTGTGAGGGGCAAATGGAAACTCACTAGTTTCTTATGAATCCCTAACACTATTTCTTTACATTACATAGGTGAGGAAATAGAGGTTCAGAAAAATAAAATGACACTAGAATGTGCCTCCAGGCATTACAGGGATCTGAAACAATACACTCAGGGAATTTAAAAAAGAGTATGTTCACTGGTTTCTCACAACACCATGGCACATTGTTCTAAAATGAGCCAACAAAAGTAAGGCATGGAAAAAAGAATTGTTTTTTAAAGATGGCAAGATATAAAAAGCATATGGTATATAAAGAAATCTGAGTCCATGCTTAATTCATTTGTGTAAACAGGAAAGCATAGGAGCATCAATTTGCTTTTGGTGGCTAAAACTGCATGTTCCTGCCCAAATAGCAATTTGTTCTATTTATTGTAATTGTAATTACTGTTTTCATTGGAATCGCAGTTTTTTCTAGGAACAGGCACGCAGAAAAACAACCAATAACCCAGACAGTTAAAAAACATATTGAGAAATGGGTATGGTTGTGTGAACAAATCTCTTGTGATTATTCTTCCACTGTGTGCTGTAACGTGCTTTAAATCCATTTCCATATTTTTAATTAACACTTAGTTCCAAAAAACTTTCTGGAGGCCATTTAAATCACAAATGGGGAAAAAAAAAAACAAATTTACTTTATCAGAAAATTGACTATAGTCTATTTTGGTGGCTTTTATTATTTTTACAGTTTAATGATTAAAATTAAATATAGCCTGATTACTCTTGACAGAAGACGGTGAAATAATTTTCATGGCTGATAAAATTTTAAAGTCAAACCTGGGTGAATGAGATATTAGTTCTGTTGTAGATGAGTTCCATTGTCCATCCTTCAGCTCTAATTCCTGATCAGTTCCATCCTTTTCATAAAAGGAATTAGACAGTTACACGGAGTTACTTTTGTAGCAGAGACTCAGTGGTGTTTTGGCTTTATCTCAATGGCTGTCCTGCAGGGACAACAGTGCTCTTCTCTCCTACAGAGCTTGGGCACATATTTTCGTAGTCTGAATCATCCATTTCTTTGAGTGGAAAACAGAATGCACAAGTATTATTTTAAAAGTCTTTACACCTAAAAAGCTCTATCATCTGCTATACTGAAACACTGTCATTGTCACAAGCAAAAGGCATAACTCAGTTCTCTGAAGGTGGTAATTCACCAATGGTCCCTCAGCAAGAGCCATTGTTCCCTTATCTGGAAATGGATACGACAATGGTTCCCCATCACATGTGGATTTTTGTGAGGATTAAATCAATATGTGTACAACACTTACACAGTGCCTGCCATGTAGGAAGAGCTTAAAAGTGTGATTATTTTTTTCAGATTTTCATATCACATATTTGTGTTTACTTCTAGTTAAACAAAGCTCTCCATGGGAAGGATTTGGTCTGCCTTGTCTCTAGTTCAATCACTGCCTCAGGTGGCTGATAAATAGTGAGAAGTAATAAATACTTATTGAATAATTAAATGTAGGAAATCACTGTGGCCTCATCTAGTCTATAAAGTATTATATCGCTATTTTCCCCTTGCTCTATAGTCTATTAACAAATAGGGTATAAATTAAATTTTTTTTTCCTCCAGTATCTTCCCTTTACCTTCTATTATGACATAATTCAGGATGCTACTCATCTGGGTTTCCAGCCTAATTCTTTAACTTTACATAATCCTCCCTTGATAATCATTAGATCTTTCCAAGAGGGTGTCCACCCTAGATGGAGTCACATGAAATGAAGAGATTGTGGTGGTAAAGCTGGAATATTAGGACGATGCAGGCTGTTCCCTGACGAGGAAGTTATTCAGGCCAGGAAAAACCTTCAAGGATCGTTCTGGTTTTCACACTCTTCTGAACACAGCCTTGGTATGAGGGGCTGCTAATGAAGTCAGAGAAACTGGCCTAGCATGTTAATTTACTCAGTTCAGGGGAACTTCCTGTCATTTATTTATAAATGAACTCTATACATTAGGCAACTGGTATTTAGATAAGAAAATCAGAATATAGCATTTTCTGTAATATACTGTTTCAGCAGATTGTAATATCAGTTGATTCTAGCAAAGCTAACCTCAGTTAGGTAATCAAAAACAAGCAAGGACAATGAGCTTCTGTTTTGAAATTCTTCTGCTAGAAATAAGAAACCAGGATGAAAACCATTCAAGTAATAAAGATATGTTGCAAAACCAAGCCACAGTATTAATTGGGTTAATCTAATTATATAATCTACAACTAAGCCTTAAGAGATTTTGGATTGCAGTATCAACTGGAAACATCAGCTTCCTGATTATCATCATTGCCCTAGGAGAAG